>NC_137025.1:18751935-19185179 GCF_032717465.1 Coenobita brevimanus
GTTTAGCCCCAGGCTCCTATGCTTCTCATGGGGCAAAGTAGGATTGGATGATGGATGGATGGATGGATGGATATATATATATATATATATATATATATATATATATATATGTTATGCGAGGAAGAAGGAACCAAAGGCCATGAGCCCGCAGTAACAGTTCCCTCAAAGAGAAAAACAATATACAGTAGACAGCCAAATTCAAGATCCGATCATTTTGAGATGCCTGGACACACTGCGTTTGAAAGACTGGAGATCATAGGCAGGAGGAAATACAGACAGAGGGAGACAGTTCTAGAGCTGACCTGTTGCATAAATGAAAGACTGGGAGTAACGGTTAACTCTTGCATTAGAGAGTTGGACAGAAAAGGGATGAGAGTTTGCTGCCAGACGGGTGTTACGCGCCCGTCGTATAGGTGGAGGAATGCAAACAGACAGTTCAGAGGAGCAGTGACCATTAAAGTAGCCATAGAAAAGAGATAAAGATGCAACAGTGCGGCGAAGAGACAGAGGTTGAAGGGAGTCAGTAAGAGGAGGAGAGTTAATGAGACAAAAAGCCTTTGACTCCACCCTATTGAGAAGGGCTGTATGTGGGGAGCCTCCCCACACATGAGAGTTGTACTCCACACAGGGGCGGATAAAACCCCTGTATAGAGTCAACAATTGTGCAGGGGTAAAGAAAGAGCGGAGTCGGCTTAGCACACCCAATCTCTTGGAAGCAGATTTTACAAGAGATGTAATATCTTTCCAAGATAAGTCCCGAGTAAATGAAACCCCAAGCATGTTCAAGGATGATGCAGGATTAAGCTGAATATTATTAAACATTAATGGGTATACCTGTGGATGATTTTGTCGGGTTGATAGGTGTAAGAACTGAGTCTCAGATGCATTAAAAACAACCATATTATTTTTATCCCAGTCAGAGATACGAGCCAAGTCAGACATTAGGTGTGCCATAGCCTCATCCCTTGTTTGTTGAAGCAACTGTTGAGATGGGCGTTGCGGGAACCGAATGGAAAGGTGAAGGGTGGAGTCATCAGCGTATGAGTGGATAGGGTTAGATGTACAGCTTAGAAGATCATTGATGAATAAAAGGAAGAGAGTTGGTGATAGGACAGAGCCCTGAGGAACACCACTGTTGATAGATCTAGGAGAAGAACGATGGCCGTCTACAACAGCAGCTATAGAACGACCAGAAAGGAAGCTAGCGATGAAGGCACAGATAGAAGGATAGAAACCGTAGGAGGGCAGTTTGGAAATTAAAGATTTATGCCAGACTCAATCAAAAGCCTTTGAGATGTCAAGTGCAATGGCAAAGCTTTCGCCAAAGTCCCGAAAGGAGGATGACCAGGAGTCTGAAAGGTAGGTGAGAAGATCGCCAGCTGACGGAACCCATACTGACGATCGGAAAGAAGGTTGTGATAGGAAAGATGCCTTAAAATTTTTCTATTGAGAATTGACTCAAAAACTTTTGAAATACAGGATGTTAAAGCAATTAGACGATAGTTGGAGGGTTGGGAGTGGTCACCCTTCTTTTGGGACTGGCTGAATGAGAGCAAACTTCCAGCAAGAAGGAAAGGTACAAGTTGACAGACAAAGGCAAAAGAGTTTGCCTAGGAGGGGTGTAAGCACAGAAGCACAGTTCTTGAGAACAACAGGAGGGACCCCATCAGGCCCATATGCCTTGTTAGTACTGAGGCCAGTGATGGCAGAAAATACATCAACTGAAGAAATTTTAATGTCAGCCATGAGGAAGTCAGAGGGTGGAAGTGATGGAGGAACAGCACCGGAATCATCTAAGGTGGAATTGGAGAAGTAATCCCCGTACTATCCGGACGTCCACTTTCCGAACATCCCCACTTACTGGACATAGTGGGCCTGGACCTTCGGAACCCAAAAATGGCCAAAAAAGGAAAAAATCCCCCCAAAATCCTAATTTTTTCCCACCCGTAATTTGAAATTGATGCACGGGGCCGAACAGGTGTTACACCACGGACCCTCACCCCTTCCTTCCTCCCTCCTCCCCCCTCCCCTGTCAAGGTTGCCATTGGGTATTTTTCATTACCAAATGTGGGCCAATTTGGTCATGAAAAATTCATTTGGTAATGATTCAGAGTAATGCATTACCAAATGGATTTTTCACATGTATGAGGATACACAGGATAGTGATGGTGAATTGTTTGCTCTCTCTGATTAATCTACTAACGTACATAGCGTGAAAATAACCAACATGCTGTTAATTATGCAAAGAGTGATTACATGTATTTCCACTTGTATGTATAGTTAGTGAAGAATAAATGCTAGCTTTACAAATTTGGTAATGAAAAGTTAAATTTGGTAATGAAAACTGAGGAGTTTGGTAATGTGGCCATTGCAATCTGGCAACTCTGTTTCCCCCTCACCAACACCCAAACAGTTATTGCCTAACTTCGATCGCTGATGTAGCATATCGTAATGGGAGCCACACGTGCTCATTTTTTTGTGAATAAACAGTGAATAAACTGCAATACCTCGCCACTAGACCACACGGGAATTTACAATGTTGTGCAATGTTAAGAAATTAGAATTTAGAGTGCAAAGGATTAGCTGTGCAGTGCAAATGGCGGTTGAAACTGGCCTGGTGCAATTAACAATGTGCAGTGTTAAACAGTTATAATTCACAGTGCAAAGAATTACTGTAAGTGCAGCACAACACTGGATTACTGTACGTGCTTCAAGAGCATTTTCACCACTGCCAAAACCTTACAAAAGGCAGCCACAGACGTGCTGTAATTACCCTGGCTGAGGTACAGTCACTTCCAAATCCTCATTCTTTGGTTCCTTTTACTTTATTTCAAGCTTTATGTCCATTATTGGTGTGAATAGGGTCTTAAATAGGTTTAAATATGTGCTGTGCATGTCCAGTAGGGAGTTATTTAGGTGGCTTTCAAAATTAGGCTGGGTTAGGGTCCATAAGTACCAGTCTAGGACCCAGGGACTTGTTGTAAGTATCCAAAATGTTTCATATTGTACTGTATTTTCCATACTTCCCTCTAAGATCTCATTTCACTCTTTTATGTCCCTTATTGGTGTGAATAGGGTCTTAGGTGCTATGCATGTGCAGTAGGGAGGTGTTTTTCTGAGTCAGGCTAGGTTAGGGTCCATAACTACCAGTCCAGGAGCCAGAGACTTGTTGTAAGTACCCAGAATGTTAAATATTGTATAAACTCACCTCTAAAACCTCATTCTCTGGTTCTTTTGCATTTATTTCAGTCTTTTATGTCCCTTATTGGTGTGATTTGGGTCTTAAATAGGTGCTATGCATGTCCAGAGGGAGTTGTATAGGTATTTTTCTGAGTTAGGGTCCATAAGTACAAGTCCAGGAGGCTGGGGCCCACTATCCGGACAAGACCACTTTCCGGACATGCCTTTGGCTCTATTACATCGGATAGTGGAGGGATTACTGTATATATATATATATATATATATATATATATATATATATATATATATATATATATACAGTATATATATAAGGGAGTACCCAATAAACGAAAGGGTATGGTACCTTTAAAATTTTTTGGATATAGTACTGTATATTGAAGTATTTTTCTCCATAAGAATCTTAAGAAGATGAGATGCATTCCAGGAGCCCCCTAAAATCTGTCAACTAACTACTCTGTACTGTACTAGGCGGGTTGTAAACTCTTAAATCTACTGTAGAAATGTTAATAAAAGCTAAATGAACTTTAAGCAGTTGTTTATTTATCTGATTACTAAGTAAAAAATAGAAAACAGTACTCTACAGTATATTCAGGTAAGGCCCGATCTCACTCATGCCCTGGCCTTCCTTGTGCCTCTTGATAATTTCGAGCTGACGCTCCAGTGTCAGGGTTTGGTGTTGCTTCCTCTTGAGAGGCTCCACAGATGATGATGATGAAGGTGAAGGACATTTGGGTGGCATGATGCAAGATGCGAAAGATTCTTGGAGTACAGAAGACACACATGACACAGCTGGGGAGCAGGAACAGACTGGGACAAAGCGGAGGTAGTATTGCTTGCCTCGCCATACACGATTGTGGTGCTGCGGTCAGTCGTGTGCCAGATTTGAATCATTTTCTCGTAGCGCTTTTCATATCATCAGAGCATATGCCTTTTGTATGGAGGAATTTGTCCTATATTTTTCACTTTTGTATCTTTGAATTTTCGTATATTGGCGCTTCATTTATTGGGGACTCCCTGTATTTATATGGCATCTCATCACACTTGGAGTCCCTTGGGAGGGGGGACCATAAAAGCCTCCCACCATCTGCCCCTCTCCCAGTGTTGGCCAAGTGAGATGCTTGGAACCACTGTCTGACTCACTTCTTCATTTCATGGCCTTTAGTCTGCCGTAATTTTCTGTGTTAAACACCACCTCTCTTCCTCTAAACCTCATCATCTTTTCCTTACTGAGACTCATCCATCTCAGGTGACTAATAGCAAACCTCTTTCTGTATCCATCTACTTCTCTCTATACTCTCTATACTTCACTCAGACTCTCCTCCAATTCCACCTTAGACGATTCCGGTGCTGTTCCTCCCTCACTTTCCCCCTCTGACTTCCTCATGGCTGACATTAAAATTTCTTCTGCTGATGTATTTTCTGCCATCACTGGCCTCAGTGCTAATAAGGCATATGGGCCTGATGGAGTCCCTCCAGTTGTCCTCAAGAACTGTGCTTCTGTGCTTACACCCTGCCTAGGTGAACTCTTATGCCTTTGTCTTTCAACTTGTACCTTACCTTCTTGCTGGAAGTTTGCTCTCATTCAGCCATTCCCAAAGAAAGGTGACCATTCCCAACCCTCTAACTATCGTCCAATTGCTTTAACATCCTGTGTCTCATAAGTTTTTGAGTCTGTTCTTAACAAAAAAATTTTAAATATCTTTCCTGTCACAACCTTCTTTCTGATCGTCAGTATGGGTTCCATCAGGGACACTCCACTGGTGATCTTCTCACCTACCTTTCAGACTCCTGGTCATCCTCCTTTCGGGACTTTGGTGAAAGCTTTGCCATTGAACTTGACATCTCAAATGCTTTCGATCGAGTCCGGCATAAATCCTTAATTTCCAAACTGCCCTCTTACGGTTTTTATCCTTCTGTCTGTGCCTTCATCAATAGCTTCCTTTCTGGTCATTGTATAGCAGCTGTTGTAGATGGCCATCGTTCTTCTCCTAGATCTATCAATAGCGGCATTCATCAGGGCTCTGTCCTATCACCGACTCTCTTCCTTTTATTCTTCAATGATCTTCTGAGCTGTACATCTAATCCTATCCACTCATACGCTGATGATTCCACCCTTCACCTTTCCATTCAGTTTCCGCAACATCCATCTCAGCAGTTACATCAACAAACAAGGGATGAGGCTATGGCACACCTGATGTCTGACTTGGCTCATATCTCTGACTGGGGTAAAAATAATATGGTTGTTTTTAATGCATCAAAGATTCAGTTATTACACCTATCAACCCGTTGTAATCTCCCACAGAAGTACCCACTAATGTTTAATAATATCCAGCTCAATCCTGCATCATCCTTGAACATGCTTGGGGTTTCATTCATATGGGACTTATCGTGGAAAGATCATGTTGCATCTCTTGTAAAATCTGCTTCCAAGAGATTAGGTGTGCTATGCCGACTCTGTGTCTTCTTTACCCCTGCACAGTTGTTGACTTTATACACGGGTTTTATTCACTCCTGTTTAGAGTACAACTCTCCTGTGTGGGGAGGCTCCCCACATACAGCTCTTCTCAGTAGGGTGGAGTCAAAGGCTATTCATCTCATCAACTCTCCTACTCTTACTGGCTCCCTTCAACCTCTGTCTCTTCACCGCACTGTTCCCTCTTTATCTCTTTTCTATCGCTACTTCAATGGTCACTACTCCTCTGAACTGTCTGCTTGCATCCCTCCACCTCTATGACAGACGCGTAGCACCTGTCTAGCAACAAACTCTCATCCCTTTTCTGTCCAACTCTCTAATGCAAGAGTTAATCATTATTCCCAGTCCTTCATTTATGCAACAGGTCAACTCTGGAACTGTCTCCCTCTGTCTGTATTTCCTGCTAGCTGTGATCTCAAGTCTTTCAAACGCAGTGTGTCCAGGCATCTTGAAATGAATGGATCTTGAATTTGGCTCTCTTTTGTATTGTTTTTTTTTTTTTTCTTGGAAGGAACATTAGAGGGTTCAGCCTTTGGTTCCTTCTTCCTTGCATTAAAAAAAGAAAAAAAAAATGTCGCTGTTGTGTTTATATATGTACATAACAACAAAACTTACTCTCATGTTTCTGAACTTGAGTCTTCTGAATTTCCTACTCTCTAGCTTCAGCTATCTTGTCATTCACTGACTAAGTATATCTGTGCTGTTTACTTATCCTGTAATTCTACTGACTATGGAAAACTCTTTGACTATCTTACATCTAAGATGGAACACATCTACTAGTTTCTCCTTTCTCTGAAATCTCCATTATAGGTGATTTCAATGCTCACCACCACATGGGAAGGGCTCTCCCTCCATGCTAAGGGATCTCTGTATGCAGTGTGCGTTTGGAGTGTAATGTTGTAATGGTAGTGACACCTGGCCGGTAAAGGAAGAGGATATTTGCAGGCACAAACATACAGAAATGACATTGTTTAGGTGGATGTGCAGTGTTTCCTTAAATGCAAGCCCTGGAGGGGGTGGCTAGGTTTACAGTGGAAGAGTTAAGAAGGATAGGATTGAAATGTATTGGTGTTGTGATGAGGAGAGGTAGTTTGAGATGGTTTGCGCATGTGAAGAGGATAGGGGTGAAAATTGGTGCAGAAAGTGAGAAGTGTGAACAGTGGGGGTCGGGTTGTGAGAGGTGGACTGAAAAAGTCCTGGGATGAGGTTATAGAGTGTGACCTCAGAGATAAGGGACTGAATAGGGAGTCTGCCAGAGATCGAGCAGCATGGAGAGCTGTTATTAGGTGACCAAGGCCGACTCATGCAGGCATTCTTGAGCCTTTATAAACAAAACGAATGAAACCACCACCTTTGACTCTTCTCTCCTTTCATTGATGTACCTGGTGAACAAGCCTGCATCTTTTCTATCCTTAACGACATACGAGTAGAGCAGCTTGTACAGCACCTTACCTGTATGACTGACCACCTTGGGGAGAGTGTCAACACAGTTTACCTTTTACTTACAGCTAATCCTGCTTACTCTGTTAATCATTTCTCTTCATTGGGATTCTCAGTCCACAACCATATCACCGTAACCTGTCCTATGCTCCAGTAATGCCTATGAGCTCCCCCAAGAAACAGCAGCTTTGAAACTAAGGAGCTGCTGATTGGAAGACCCTGAGGCAATACTTCTTTAATTTTCCCTGGAATGATTATAGCTTCCATGGCTGAGAGCCATCTGAGTGTAGCTACTCATACCTTGTGCATTACAGAGGTTACTGTCTTGGCCATGGAAGCATACATTCCTTTCTCTTATTCTGTGACTAAGTAAAAAAAATCTTGGTTTAATCACACTTGTACTAATGCCGTTCACAACAAGTAGAAAGCCATCGTAAAGTACCAGAGCCAGCCCACACCTGAATCTCATTTCTTTTATATTTCTGCCCATAATCTTGGTAAGTCTGTCTTTTGCTCCGCCAAAAATAATGTCATTCGTACTAAATGCTGTGAACTCTCCAACTCAGATTCTGCCTACTCCTTCTGGCACATTGCCAAAAACCTTTTAGACAACTTTACTTCATCATCCTTCCTTCCTCTTTTCTGCTTTGATGACTCTGTAACTGTTTCTTCTCCTGATAAAGCAGAACTCTTCACTCAGACTTTCTCCTCCAGTGCAGCTTTAGATTATTCTGGTGCTGTTCCTCCATCACTTCCCCCCTTTGGCTTCCTCATGGCTGACATTTAAACTTTCTTCAGTTGATGCATATCCTACCAACATTGGCCTAAATACTAACAAGGTATATGGGCCTGATGGGGTCGCTCCTGTTGTCCTCAAGAACTGTACTTCCACCCTGCCTAGGTAAACTCTTTCACCTTTGTCAGTCAATGTGCATCTTTCCTTCATGCTGGAAGTTTGCTTTTATTCAGCCTGTCCCAAAGAAGGGTGACTGTTCCCAGACCTCTAACTATTGCCCAGTTGCTTTAACATCCTGTATTCCTAAAGTTTTTTTATCTGTCCTTAAAAAAAGAATTAAAACATTTTTCTTGTTATAACTTTCTTTCCAATCATCAGTATGGGTTCCACCAGGAAAACTCCACTGGCGTTATTATGATTATTCAGACTCCCGGTCATCCTCGTTTGGGAGTTTTGTAAAAGCTTTGCCATTGCACATGATATCTCAAAGGTTTTCTATCGAGTCTGGCATAAAGCTTGATTTTTCCAAACTGCCTTCTAATGGTTACTATCTGTGCCTTCATCTCAACCTTCATTTCTGGTCATTCTGTAGCTTCTGCTATAGATGGCCACTGTTCTTCTCACAGGACTGCCAATAGCGATGTTCCTCAGGGCTCTGTCATATCACCAACTCTCTTTTTTCTATTCATCATTGACCTTCTAGGATGTACATCTAACCCTATTCTCTGATACACTGATGACTTCACCTTTCCATCCACTTCCTGCAACGTCCATCTCAGCTGTTACTTCGGCAAACAAGAGATGTGGCTATGTCACACTTAATGTCTGACTTGGCTCATATCTTTGATTAAGGGTAAAACTAATCCTGCTGTTCAGCATCAACAATTCAGTTTTTACTTCTTTTGACTGATCATAATCTACCACAGAAATAGCCTTTATTTTTTTTTTACAGTACCCAACTCAGTTGTGCATCACCTTTGAACATACTTGGTGTTTCATTCTCTTGGAACTTATCTTGAAAAGATCATATTACTTCTCTTGTAAAATCTGCTTCTGAAAGATTTGGTGTGCTAAGCCAACTCTGTACCTTCTCTACCCCTACACAGTTAGTGACTTTATACACATGTTTTATTCACCCCAGTGTAGAATACATCTCTTATGTGTGTGGAGGTACCCCACTTGCAGCTCTTCCAACAAGCAGAGTCCAAGGCTTTGAATCTCATTAACTTTCCTCCTATTACTGGCTCCCTTCAACCTCTGTCTGTTTGTCTCACTGTTTCATCTTTATTTCCTTTCTGTCACTGCATCAATCGTCACCGCTTCTCTCTGAACTGTCTGCCTTCATCCCCCCACCACTATGGTGGCATGTGGCACTTGTGTAGCACCAAACTCTCATGCTTTTTCTTTCTAGCCTCTCTAATGCAAGAGTTAATCATTACTTTTGCATCCAGAGAACAATACACAAACACCTGGACCTGCTCCTTATGCTCCTTCCTCCCTCCCTCCCTTTAACCTCCCCACCAACCCCTCTCTTACTTCCTCCACACCCCCTCAGCCTAACCCACCAATCCTTCCCACACCATCCAATCCCCCAATCCATCCCATTCCACCCGAATCTAATTCACCCCAACCCTTATCTTTATCACAACTTTCTCCTACCCCTTCTCCTCCACCCACACCCCCACCTCTCCCCTGTGCTGCAGCACCCAACAGACATTGTGCACACAACATTAACATTCTTCAAATAAACATAGATGGCATAAGCACCAAAAAACAAGAACTCACACAATTCATCAAACAACGCAACATACACATTGCCATTGTACAAGAAACAAAACTGCAGAGAACACAGAAAACACCTACATTTCATAACTTCACCACAATCAGACAAGACTAGTCAGACGGGGGTGCCAGTGGACTCATCGCCCTGGTACACCAATCGATCAACTTTTCAGATACTAGTGCACACACAAAATCACTTCTCCCCCCACATGACACCACAACAGAAATACATTCAGTTAAAATATGCACTAACAACAAATCGCACATAGCAATCACCAATACTGTATATACATTCCCTCCCAGTCATCCCCCACAGTACCACACAATTATTATCCTCTTCGCCACAACACTAACATACCCATCATCAACCTGGGTGGTGATTTCAACCCTAAGGCATCGGCCTGGCATGTCAGCAACCATGACACAGACAGAGGGCTGGTACTACAATCCCAAACAGATAATCTTTTCATCCTCAGCAGTCTCCCTCAACATACACATATCCATATCCCACACCAAGTCCTCTTCCTCCCATCATCCCCAGATATCACCTTTTGCTCCCCCCAAGCCTCGCCCCCACAACATCTTGGCGAATGGTCAAAACCCTCAGCTCTGACCACCTACCGATTATCATCACTACCAAAACCAGAATCACCCCAGCTGGCCACAGACACATATACACTAATTATAAGAGAGCCAACTTGGAGGCCTTCACAATGGAAACAGAACAACACTTTGAAACATTAAACAGTACACCCATCACAAACATCAACACCCCCATGCACACTTTCAATAGAATTATTCAAAACACAGACAAAAGACACATTCCTAGAGGCCAGGGTTGGAGAAAAATCTGATTTAAAAAAATAAAATTTAAAAAGATCAATTTTTAAAATTAAAATAAGATTTTTTTATTATAATCAGTTTTTTTTATTTTTTTAAAATTTTTCACTCCACTATTCACATTTCACTTTTTATACAATAATGCATACATTTTTTCTGTGTAATATGTTTGAAGCCATTCTTGTAAAGTGTAAAATATATATATCGTTTTTACAGTGGGTATAATTTGGCTCAAATATCCGTATGAAAAGGTTATTTTAATTATACACTTGATGACTGTATTATTTATTGAATTTGCATATACCTGTAATGAAAAAATGACTACAGTACACTTTTAAATACTCTAATATTGAAAAATGAAATTATTGACCTCTGTGAAAATGATAAACATCACTGTTGTAAAAGATTCACAGACACAGCTTACATTAGGTTACATAAAATGTAAGATATACACACTGAATCCAAATTAGTTATTATTTGTATCAAAATATGAAAAAAAATACTTAGGATTTTCATCATTATGAAATGAATGTGCTACAGTGTATTTATGTAAATTTTAGAAGATATAATAACCAGAGCTACTTTGGTATACAGTTCAGGTCAGATACACAGAAGGCAAGAAGATTAGTTTGGGATATCTGGGACAAGTTCAGTACAAGTCATATCTGAATTGCCAGGAATATGTCCTGAAACCTCCAGTGTGTTGTGACTTTTTTTATTTGTCTGTAACTTTTTAAGTAATAGTGATAGATAGTATGCATATTATTATATTTAAAATAAAAATATTTTTATTTCATTCAGTGATTTTTTTTCTCTGATTATAATCGATTATAATCACTTGATTAAAATCATTTGATTTTAATTATACCAACCCTGCTAGAGGCAACAGAAACAGACACAGTCCCAACTTCACACCAGAAGTTCAAGGCCTCATCAGTCAATGCGACGCACTGCACTACTCCCCAACACCCCATACATAAGACACTATACAATTAATACAAGCACTGAACACTCAGATAAACAATAAAATATCAGAGCAGCAAACATTAAATTGGAATAGCTATCTCCAAACACTTGACCACAAAACAAACACCAGCAAACCCTACAAAACACTAAACAGTATCACACTCTCTAAGTCATCAATCACATTTCACACATCAGTCATCTAAACCTCCATCACGACCAGTGTCACCCGACACAAGAGACAGTTCCCCACAGACTCAGACTTTGCACCCTTCACTTACAACCAGACGAAGCACATCATTAGAAACCTTAAGCACTCATCGGCGTGTGGCCCAGACAACATAAGCAACACACACCTTAAACATCTTGGATCTCAAGGCATACAAGCACTCACCAACATATCAAACTACAGCTACTCTCACAGCATAATACCCAACATCTGGAAGCATGGTACTATCATCACTATCCCCAGACCCAACAAAGACCTCATGTTGCCTTCCTCACACCACCCCGTCACACCTTTGCATCCCCTCCAAAGTCATTGAATGACTAGTATTACAATCAGTAACACATCACATCCCCTTAGCCTCGCCCCATCACAACATGGTTTTAGGCCGCTACACTCCACAAACACTCTTCTTACAGACCTTACTCAGAGTTTTTGATGTCATCAATTCAACTAGGCCACCACATAGAACACTCCTAGTTACACTAGACATTAGCAAAGATTTTGATGCCAACCCCCACCATAACCTCACAAACAAAATATTCAATAGAAACATGCAGAGTAACACAAAAAGATGTCTGGCAAACTACTTAGCAGGCAGGTGTGCACACGTAACATTTGCTGGTCAGTCATCGAACATCAGAAAGTTCATTAACAGCATTCCTGAAGGATCTGTTTTGTCCCCTACACTCTTTAGGCTATACATGCATGACATACCCACACCCCACACTAGGGTGGGTCAAAAATTTAAAATTCAACAAAACATGGCTATTTTGATGCCCTATAGTATGTTTTCACATGAACTAACTATTTTTAAAAATGAGTTAGTGGTACTCCAGCAACTTTCAATTTAGTTTTTATGGCACTGATGCTCCAAGCATTTAGTAATTACCAGTGATTGGCAACTCTTTAAATGATAACCCATTGGTTTGCATTTCTGTTACCAACTACACGAACTGGTACTGGTCTACAGTTTTAAATTTTGTATGAGTTTGCTTATTTTACTGGAATCATGGCCAGTTGCAGCAAACGAGAAAGCACGACTCTGTTTTCAGCTCATCACGCAGTCTTCCGGTAAATCAGTTTGCCCACAAACTGTGATGCCATAAGGGCATATTTGGAACATAAATTCACAAATCCATCATTGAGCACCCAAGCCTATGCAGACTCTGTTGCACTTGAAGTAGCAGGAATTTACGAGAAAGCTTCCATCTCAATTATTGATTACACCAGCGTTGTTATTCGTGTGAAACGCCTGACAGCAAAGGCACAGGAATGCAGGAAATATCCAGTGAGCAAAAGGACTTCCAATACCTACATAGAGAAACTCGTCAGCTTTGACACCTTATTTGACATTAGTCATTGCAAATGTTTCAAAAACTTCAATGCACGTGAGAGGTCTGAGTGTTAGTGTGCTAGAGCAGACAAGATATCGCCTGAGGAGTGGCCTTTCTGGATTGACCAAAGTAGTTGCAGAAAAATGTATATTGGCGGAATATACTGGAAGAAGGCAGCACAAAATAAGTGTGCAGCAAATAGAGTGATGAAAAGGAAGCTCAAGAGTCCACTAGAGATACTAAGCAAAATAATGAAGATATAATGACAGCATATATTGATGAAAGTGATGCCTCTGATGAACAATATGATCAATATGTTGACGATGATACTGCAGAAGTAGATGGAAGCAGTCAGAACAGCGTCAAACAGATTAGTCTATCCTGAGCTGAGTCGTGTAGCTGATTGATGTCAAGTAAGCAATAGAGACATCTGCTCCATTGTGAATGCAGCACTGAAAGATATGAATATTCTTTGTGAAGAAAATAAAGTTGATCCCAGTAACTCCGCTGTCAGAGAAAATACTGGAGCAACAGCATAAAAATGACCTGAAGGAGATCGTTTGCATTGGTTTCGGTGGAAAAATTGATCAGACACTCAAGAAAACCCCAGATGGTCAGAGAATCATGAAGGAAGATCACTGTTCAGTAGTTGCTTTTCCTGACGCCGTTTACATCGACCATGTTTCTCCCGAAAGTGGAAGAGCAGCAGATATTGCCAAGGAAGTCATGCCTATCATGCAAGAAACAGATTCAACAGATTTGTTGCAAGCTATCGTCTGTGATGAGATAAATGTCAATACTGGAACGTGAAATGGAGTGATCCATGAGCTCAAAACACAGTTTGGCAGACCGCTACAGTGGCTTGTTTGTTTGTTGCATCTTGTTGAAATCATTTTCCGAAAGTATTTTGAGGCAGTTGATGGTTCAACAACAGGTCCACGAGGCTGCAGAGGAAAAGTAAGTCAGTCGCCTGAATTTGACCCAAAAGATCTTCCAGTTGTTGGTTATGAACATGTTGCTGGAAAAACGTGCATTTTACCAGAAGGAGTTGTAAATGATCTCAGCAAAGATCAGGGCTACCTGTACCATGCATGTTCGGCAGTGAAATTGCCAAGTGGAGTTACTGGTGAAGGTGTGACCATCTGCACAACCAGGACCGCTAAATCATGCCAGGTGGCTTATGAAAGCTAATCGCATACTGCGACTTTACATGTCAAAGGATCAACCATCACCAACCCTAAAACATCTTGTTTCATTCATTGTGAACTACTATGCTCCTGTGTAGTTCAGGGTGAAAGCCAACAGTTCGTGTCAGGATGGAGCTCCTTCAAAAGCTGCTGTTGGAGGATCAGGCAATCATTTGCCTTGTACTTGCCAATAACAGCTACTTCTGTCACCCAGAGAACATCCTGTTGTCGGCTGTTGCTGATGAAGACATTGGCGTAAGCTCGATGATGATCAAGTTGATGAAACAAGCACAGATGAATGAGAATGATGACCAAGCCTCAGTTAGAATACAGTATTTGAAAAATCAGCACTGAAGGTAAACTTCGATGCCAAGAAGTACACTGAGCTGGTAGAGCTTTCTTCTGCCACAGTTCCTCCATTGCTGAAGAATAGACTGGACCAACTGGATGAAAGCCAACCCATTGTACTGGACGTGTACCCATGCCATTCCCAAGGAGTGGAATGCTGCATCAAGGACATCACATCCACCACAAGTAGAGTAATTGGGCATGAATCACGTCATGGTATGCTCGTCCAATGTAAGCGATCTCGCAGCTTGTTCCCGAAGCATGAAAGTAAACAAGACTTTTGATGTGTTCAACTGTTCATGCCATTTCTACTGTTCTTTTTCTTTTTCATGAAATAATGCCTTTCATATGATTTGAATACATTTATTTCAACTGTTACTTTTATTTTTTAAATTGAAATTTAACACAGAAATTGGATTTTAGTTCATCCAAAAAAACAGCATTTGTTTCTAAGTTTTTTGAGAAATAACTCTATTTTTAGATCCAAGTTGCTGGATTGGGCACGTATATATCGAAACATTTTTTTCGTAGTGTTACTGTCATTGTAAAGGAGTACCATTCTGACTATGTTTCAACCTGGCAACCCTAAGTTGATTCCTTTTCGACCCATCCTACCCCACACACCACAGATACACTTAGCTTCCTATGGAGATGACAATAACTTACATGTACACACCAAAATGCAAACACAGGTGCACACATCCTCCAACCTTACCTAAACATGCTACACGAATGGTTCACCACAAACAGACCCAATATTGTATAGCCCCAGCCAAATCTACAGTGACCCTTCTCACAAAATGGACAGCAGAACATAGTCACATTCCACACCTCACCATAAACAACACTGCTCTAACACACACACACACACACACACACACACCGCCGGAGAGAGAGGACGTCCCAGGCATCGCTCCTAACCTTGAGTAGTTCCAGGAATTTTGTCTGTCCTGTCTCCTAGGGTCTTTCTTTAAATTTAAAATAATGAAAGTTGGTAGACTACCAAAAATGTAAAGATTTGTTGGCAATAGTATACATGAATGTTTGTGGCTTATTCGGTAAAAGCTGTTCAGGTACTTTACCGGTACGTTAAAGATGGCCGAAAATGTAAACAATGAGGGAATGGAATTTCAAGGACTTGATGGTAATACTAATGTCATGGACCTAGTGAAAACATTAATTATGAGGATTAGTGAACTCGAAAAAAAAAGTAGAGAATCTAGTGATAAAGGATGTGCCAGGAAATACGGAAACCACCATACAGAGTCTAATCCAGTCCAACGAAACAGCCAATGAAGAGATTAAGAATTTGAAGAGGGAAAATGTTGAACTGAGGAGGAAACTTGAAGAGAGTACTAATAAAACGGAGAAGGTGAGTAATGTACTAGAAGAACACAAGGCAAAGTGGGCACACGTAGAAGAAGAACAGAAAGAAGTGGTCAGCTTAAGAGAGATCATCCAGGAAGAAAGGGAAATGAACAAGAAAGAAATGGAAGAAAATGTAGTGAAAATACTGAAGAAAAAAGAGAAAATAGTGAGAGAAACTGTAGAAAGGAACAGATGTGTGGTAGTATTTGGAAACAGGGAAGAGGAAGAAAAGGTTAGGTTCGCAAGACTCGAGAGAGACACGAACATGGTGAGAGGAATATTAGGCAAGACTGACCCCGAAGGAGACAAGTGGGTAAAAGAAATTGAGGAAGTAAGGAGGATAGGGCCTTATAAGAAAGGGGAAACAAGACCAATGAGAGTCAAGTTTACATCAGAAAGTGTAATAAATGAGATACTTAAAGTGACCTGGAAATTAAGCAAAGAGGCGGGGATGGAAAATATTATAATAAGAAAAGATCTGAATGAAGAAGAAAGAGAAGTTTTAAAATCATTAAAGGAAGAAGTAAAGGAAAAAAATGATATGAGGACAGAGGAAGAACGTAATACTTTTTTTTGGAGAGTATTGGATATGAAAGTAAGGAAATGGTATTTAAGGAAATAGAAGTGAAGGAAACTAGGGGGGATGGTTGTGAAAGATCAGAAGTTGAGGAAGTGGTACGGACAGAGAGTAGGAGAGAAGAGGGTATTAATAATGTCAAAAATAATTTGAAGGTGATATATACTAATGTTGATGGTTTCATATCGACAAGGATCGAAATTAATGATTTCTTGAGAGAACATGAACCTGATGTCATGTGCTTCGTAGAGACCAAATTAAGAGAAGTTATTGATGTTCATTTGGGAGATGGTAAATACAAACTGTGGAGAAAAGACAGAAAAGAAAAAAAGGGAGGAGGAGTGATGATAGCAGTGAAGAACAACATAAATGTAGATACTGTGGAAATGGGAGAAGGCAGGGCTGAAGTGATATATATGAAATTAGAAACTGGAGAGAATGTTAAGAGAGATATGGCGGTAGTGTATGTTCCCCCAAAGACGAGAGCATGGAAGGATGACGAATACCATGAGATGTTGTCAGATATGGCTAGCTACTTGCAAAAAATAATTGAGAAAAGCAATAATATAATTTTGGTGGGTGACTTTAATTGTAAAGAGGTGAACTGGGAGGAATGGTACTCGGGAGGCGGCGAGGATTCGTGGGGTACTATGTTATTAAATATAATAATGAATAATGTGATGACGCAGTGGGTCAAAGAAGAGACACGGTTTCGAGGTGAGGACACACCAGCAAGGTTAGATTTACTGTTCACCAAAGAACCCGATGTAATAGAATCATTGGAATATCTCTGTCCTTTGAGAAAAAGTGATCACGTGGTCATTGAGTTCCAGATGTTAATAGGAAACGTTGAGCCAAGAGACGAGCTTCATAGACAGGGAAGATACAACTTTGGCAAAGCAAATTTTACAGGATTGAGAAACTTTTTTGAAAATGCGGATTGGAGAAAATTCAGAGAAACAAGAGAGATACAGAGGAAGTGGGATATCTTTCTAGACCTCTATAATTTGGGAGTGGAAAAATTTGTACCAAGAGTAAGAGGGAAAGAAAACAGGAAAAAGGAGTGGTTTAATAGAAGGTGTATGATATCCAAAAAAAAGAGAGATAAGGCGTGGAACAATTGGAGAAAGAGAGGTAACGACAGAACAAAGGAAGAATATAAAAGAACAAGAAACGAATACACAAGAATACATAGGGAAGAAGAAAGGAATTTTGAAAAAGGTATAATTGACAAATGCAAGGATGAACCCAAACTGTTTTATAGATTTGTTAATGGCAAACTGAAACAAAAGGAAGGAATCACCAAGCTGAAAGTAGATGGAGAGGTCTTTAAGGATGCGGCAATGCAGGCAGAAATAATGAACAAACGTTTCCAGTCAGTTTTCACTAAAGAAAAGGAGCTTGTGGAAGGGGAGGGAGTGATTAGAAATGTTCCGGTGATGAAAGATATAAAAGTGGAGGTGCAGGAAGTGTACAAATTACTGGAAACTCAAGATGTAAGGAAAGCCCCAGGACCTGATGGAATTTCTAATTGGGTACTGAAGGAATGCAGAGAACAACTGGCGGATAAAATTCACAGCTTAATTGTATGCTCACTGGAAGAGGGGAAAGTGCCAAAAGAATGGAAGAGGGCAAATGTGGTACCAATTTACAAGGGAGGAAACAGGGAAGAACCCCTGAATTATAGACCAGTGTCTCTAACCAGCATGGTCGCAAAATTGTGTGAGAGAATCCTGAAAGACAGATGGATAAAATATCTGGAAGAGATGAATATTTTGGCTGAATGTCAGTTTGGATTCAGAAGTGGAAGGTCATGTGTTTCAAACTTGTTGAGCTTTTACTCAAGAGCGATTGATGTGGTACAGGAGAGAGATGGTTGGGTAGATTGTGTGTACTTAGACTTAGAGAAGGCCTTTGACAAGGTACCTCATAAGAGACTAATGTGGAAACTAGAATATATAGGAGGACTAAAGGGGAAACTTCTGGAATGGATGAGAGACTTTTTGAGAGACAGACAAATGAGGACAGTAATAAAGGAAAAGATGTCTGGATGGAGGGAAGTAACAAGTGGAGTCCCTCAAGGCTCAGTGTTGGCGCCAGTAATGTTCCTGATTTACGTAAATGACATGGTAGATGGAGTGAACAGTTATGCGAGTCTGTTTGCTGATGATGTAAAGATCTTGAGGAAGTTAGAGGTTGAGGAGGATTGTAAAATACTGCAGGAGGATTTGGATAGGATACACAATTGGAGCCAGACGTGGGAAATGAAATTTAATGTAAAGAAATGTAAAATATTGGAAATGGGTAAAAGTACCAGGAGACCATCACTGAATTATTTTTTGGGTAATGAATTAATCACAAAAAGGAGAGAAGAGAAAGATTTGGGAGTGCTGGTCCAAGATAGTTTGTCACCAGAAAAGCACATTAACAAGATAGTTGGAGAGACTTATAAGCTCTTGACTAACATAAGAGTAGCATTTCATTATATGGATGAGGAAATGATGAAAAAATTGATAGTGGCCATGATCCGCCCCAGGTTAGAATATGCAGCGGTAGTGTGGTCCCCACACAAAAAGAAAGATATAAACAAGATTGAGAGAATACAAAGAACAGCAACCAAGATGGTCCCCAGTCTGACAGACCTGTCATACAGAGAGAGGTTGGAAAAACTGGATTTGCCTTCGTTAGAGGAAAGGAGAAAGAGGGGAGACATGATTGCGGTGTTCAGGACCATGGTGGGAGTAGATAAAATTGACAAAGAAGATCTGTTTGTATGGGATAAGAGAGCAACAAGAGGACATGGAATGAAATTGAAAAAGTCAAGCTGCTTGAAGGATATCAAGAAATATAGCTTTCCTTACAGAAGTATAGACTTATGGAATAGCCTGGACAAAGAGATCGTCCAGTCTAAAAACTTAAACGAGTTTAAAGTTAAATTCGACTTATTGAGAAACAGCGACAGAAACCCACGAGCATAGTACATTCCGTGTATATAACAATTAGGTATATTCTTAAATATTTAGAACGACTCAGACAAAGAGGTGGTGCATGAGAGAAACATTCATGTGTGTAAAGGTAGACTTGATAAATGTGGATATGGAGACAGGACAACACGAGCATTGCTCAATTCCTGTATACTACAAATAGGTAAATACAAATAGGTAAATACACACACACACACACACACACACTTAAAAATCCTTGGTGTAACGTACAGTACATCAATGTCATTTAAATAACACATCACAGACATTAACCCGCGGCGTCCCGTCAACGTTCTTTAACATCCACACGTTTTGTCACTGCCAGTCCCGTCGACGTACATAAACGCGAATCAATTGCAAGGTCCCTAATTTGCACAATTTTCAATTTTTGTGAGTGATTTTTGGTACATTTACACGTGACACCTTCCTCTGCAAGATGCCAGGCAGGGACAATGCCTTACCCAGCATGACCTCCTCCCCCCCCCTGCATGCCATTGTCTCAGCAATTCACCTGTTATCCTGGCCAGTAAAGCCATGTCATGCCACGGTACGAAATTCAGGGCCAGAGTGATTCCCCAATCAATGACAAGGTGGAGGACAAACTTTACATAGCATTAGAGGAAGAAACAATCAGAAATGATGATCAGGTAATGTGGCAAAAAAAGGTCAGGTATGGTGATGAGTTAGTGAGTGAAACAATGCTTATAATGCCTATATTACTGCTTGAAAACCAATATACTCTCGTACTTCATATAAATTCGTACCAAGTAAATAAATAAATACCGTTTATGAGTGGTGTGAAATAATTATCCTCCCATAAAACTCGTTTTCTTTGGTGCCAGCCTGTTAGAAAACCCAGTAAGGTAAGGAGGTACTCCTACCTGTATCGAGTATTTTAAACCTCAGGTGAGCGATTTCTCTATGAATTTTCGATGTTTCTCACCAAAAGCGGAGGTTTGAGCCAAAAAAAAAAAATCCAAAAATGGTCGGGATTGGGGGGAGTCAGTGGTGGAAAAGTGGTCGGGATGGGGCAGGTTAAACATAACACCAAGACTCAAAGCCCAAAGGTCACTTGCCCATACGACATTTGGACACAACAAAGAAACCACCATCACAGTATACAAACAATGTATACATTTAGTGATGAATTATGCAAGCCCTGCTTGGGCCTCTAACCTCACTAAAACACACTACAACACCCTAGAGACCATACAGAACAAGGCCGTAAAAATAATCACGGGCTGCACAGCTACTACACCTACACACCACCAAGAAACCAAAGTCCTCAAAGTCAAGGATCATCTAAACATGAGAGGCACACAAATTCTTGCCACAGCCTCCACAAACCCACACCATCCACTACATTACATGGCAGCACATCCACACACACTAAGGAACATCAAAACAACATCCATCACGATATCATACACAAATACAGTCATCTCTCTCCCCTCGCCCACCTCAAACCAACTTCCAGAAGCATATCCATACTCAAAGCACTTGCCGCTCCATTCAGTCATCAAAGACAACACAACTGCATGCACAGCAATCTGATATCCACCCTTTTGAATCTTACCTCCCTCGTGAGGACAGGGTCCACCTGGCCAGGCCGAGATGTGGGCATCATCCAGCCCTCTTGAGTTATCAGAAGAGGCTGGATGACTCAGTCACTGATGCTTCTCCAGGATGCAACACAGCACCCCACACTATTAAGCACATTATAGAAGACTGCATTGCATCCAATCACCTGTGCCAACAACACAACATACACTCCTTGAGAGCTCTGTGGGAAAGCCCGGTCTCGGCCATGGCCTTCCTTAAGGGCTCGGGAATGTTCAGCCAGACTGTCTAGGGAACAACTATCACTACTACGGCAACTACTACTCCTAGTCATTCATGTATGCAATTGGTCAACTCTAGGATTGTCTTCCTTTGTCTGTATTTCCTACTGCCTATGACCTCCAATCTTATAAATGAAATATGTCCAGGCATCACAAAATGAGTGGATCTTGAATTTGGTTCTATAATCCTTTATATATATATATAGAGAGAGAGAGAGGGGGGGGGACAATTTGTGGGCTTCAAGCCTTTAGTTCCATCTTCCTTGCATGAAAAAAAAAAATAAGTCTTCATTCCCTAATTCTTGGAAAGAAACCATCTTCACCCAGTTCCAAAGAAGGGAAGTTCCTTTGCTTCCTCTTACAACAGACCAATAGTTATCACATCTTTTGGTAAAGTATTTGAGATTGTCGTAGTAAGCACATTGTTAAACATATGCAATCCAACAACTTAATAAGTAGCAGACAGTACAGTTTTCACCACAATAGATCCACTCCTGATATACTCAGTCTCATTACTCATACGATACTGTATATCAGTAGACACCTGACCAACGTGGAAACACCATGCAGTAGCTTTTGAGAAAGAGTGGCGCAGTTCCCTGTTTTCCAGGTTCCTTTGCTACAGCCTCTCATCTTTTGTTCCACTGATCTCCACATAGTTCAGCAGCAGAAAGATAGGCATAAAGATAGGTGATGTATATTTCAGTTTCCACTCAGTTAATGCTGGTGTGCCACAAGGAGCAATCCTGACTCTAACCCTGTCCCTTATTCATATTGGTCTCTTGTCTGTCACCCATAATTCCATTCACTCATAATCAGATGACTCAGCTCTTCACAGTTCCTTTACACTTTACTTATTTGCAAATTTTGATACCTTTAATTTCCAACTCAGCACAGCAGTCTCCATAAATCAATATTTATCTGAGATCACTGAATGGTCACAAAATAAATTTGTGTAATGTAATGTTAGAAAAACCAAATACCTGTATATCCAATTTACCATTAAATAGACATTGACTGAATCCTATTTTACCATCCGTGCAACCAATATTCTTATCTCTAAAAGCATTATAATTCTCAGTGCTTCAATTAACAGTTTTCTCAGTTGGACCTCTCATGTTAGATCATTTGCTAAATCCACCTCAGAGAAACTTGAATTATAGTACAGAATCTGTATGTTCTTCACTGATATGCAGTTGGCTATAATTTACATGAGTCTTATACACTCTCAGCTTGAATATTGCTCACCCTTGTTAAGTGGATGTGTAGAGGTTGCACTAAAACAATTGGACAAAGTTCATAGCTAAGCAATAAGAATGGTTAATAATCAGCAGTTACAAATAAACTATCTCCCCTACAAGGAAGATGAAATATTGCCCCCTGTGCATTATTTTACAGATACTTTTATGGCAAATGGTTAGGTGAATTTGCATCCATTGACCCACCCCACCATGCCTTCCCATGTGCTACACAGGCCTCTAGTAGTGCTCATTACTTGACTGTCACACTGCCATATTGCAGAAATTCTGCCTATCAGAATCCTTTATTTCTCAAACAGCTTCTCTTTGGAACTCACTTCCCCAAATTAGTTTCCCCTCAGATTTCAACCTACAGTAGTTCAAGTTCAGCTGTTACTGATTTTGTTTTAATGAATGGAAGACACCTGTAATCAGGTGTATGGAATTATTTTCTTTAATATGTTTTTCCACCTCCTGTTTATCTTCTGCAGAAAAAAAAGAAAAAAAAGAAACATGAAACCTTCCTTCAAGGTTACTGATGTTCACACTAGTGAGCAAGGACTTGACAACACAGGTCTGCATTTACTTGTGGAGGAGTGCACCTCAAGGCAAACCCTCTTGAACCCTGTATCTGATAATTTGGCATATCCTCTAACTCTTAGTTTTTGCACTTTTGGAGCTGGTGCAGTATACATAACTCCAGTGATGATTCTTAAGCTATTGCTGTACATGTGTTGTACTCACATTTCTCCATGCATTTGTATGTCTTTATGCTTCTCCCTACACCACAGAGAAAGGTGCATGGCCAAGTCACAGAAGAATTTGGGTTGGATGGGCACCATACTCAGGTGAGTTTGCCCCAGGTCACAGTCTGGGTTAGACTCACCTGAGCATGACCTGGGGCAGATTCACCAGGTGTCATGCCATTCACCTTCAGTGATAGCTTTACAGAACTGCCACTGAGCTGAGAATCACAAAATAGACTGATGTCTGTCCTGTTTTAGTCAGCTCATTAGAGACAAAACAACCCTCATCTTTGTTCAGGTGCATGACATGCTCGAGCAGTAATTATGGAGTCACCTCGCTCTTCCTTTCTCTCCATCCTTCTTGGGGACTCCTCAAAATGAGGGAGGAAAGAGTGGAAAAAAAAAAAAAAAGGGTATTAGCAAGGCCAAATACCCATTTTTCATTTTTATCCAGTGAAGTTGGAATTAACTAATTCTCTCCACATTGTACCAAATAAAGTCATGTGAACACATGGTAGTGGCAAGGCCAGCATCTACAGACTGGACTGGTGCCTTCACAGTTCCACATACATGCTTGAAATAATGTTGAACACTCACTCACTCAAATTAGACTTGACAGAAGTGACATGGGAGGAAAGTCATTTGGCATCATAACTGGAGACAAGAAGCATTGCACCTTGTCCTCAGCTCTGAATTGTGGATGATTCCCTGTCCCTTTTTCTGATGTCTTTGTGGTGTTGAAAGTGATGAAATTTTTCCTGAAAGGTGCCACTAAGTGAGAGTGTAGATTGAAAAAATATATATAAATACAGTATATGAAAAAATGAAGCCAGTTTCTGGGATTTGGGGAACAAAGCTGAAGGTACAATACTCAACTATCTGTACTGTAGACCCACCATTTCCCAACTTTTTCAACCTGAGGATATCCTTCTAGGTAGGAAGCTAGTTGTGATGGATTGGGCTAGATTGCTTCTTTAACAACACTGGATGTTGTTTCCTTCAAGACTGATTTTCATTTGCCTCATGAAGGAAGAATTGAGGAACAGTGCAAGTATACAAAATTATTATCTGGGATTGAAACTAAATCATAACTTTACCAAAACCAGGAAATCTGCTTGTAAAGGATTGTTACAAAGGTTTTGTACTGACTGCCTTAATAAATACTGCACATTGTGTGCTTATGCATGCAACGGTAAGCAAGTATTTGTCAATTACTGTATATTATGTTTCTATGTTTACATATGAATGTTGGAGAGGGGTGCCTTCATGTGGTACTACGAGTATAAAACAGATGATTCCATTGTCTTGTTACACATATGTCCACACAAATGCCCCTCCTGACATCCACCTGTCAGAGATGTAGAGCTGATTAAGTTCACTTATCTAGGCTTAGATTGGGACATAACCGAGCCCTCCTTAATTACCAGCTAAGTTGTGAGTTGGGTGGAAGTGCAGATGACATGCACCCTTCTTGTAGGACAGGGCCTCACAACATAACCCACACCATGGAGCACTGCACAGTACATGCCGCACTGTTGCAGACAACTGTAGAGAACCTTTGGGACAACCTCGCTGAGGCATTTGTTTACCTGTTATGGATGGGTCTGCTGTGCCAGGCAGGACCAGGGTTTCGCAACATTCTCAAATGTCCTGCACCTCCCTCTCTCCCTATCCCTCCAAAGGAGGATGGTCTGCAGGAAAAGGGCAGCTTAGCTGCTAAAGTCCTAATCGCATCAGTTGATGTGATTTGAGTTTTATGCCAAAATGCCTAATCGCATCAATTGAGCGGGGCCTATAAAAAACTGTGAAGTGCTTCCTCCATCCTAATTATGACGTACATGGCTTCAGGCCAATGAGAACTCACCCTTGAGTGGTATGAGGGGGGATTGGACCAATCCTGGCAGTGGGGGGACACCCCCCATCTGGGCCGCCACCATGCCACCCTCTGCCCCACTCCCTTACTCCCTCCTTATCCCCCATCGCCCTCCCACCCCTCCATGCACCTGCATCTCTCCTCCCACCACCACCTGTGTCCCTTCCCACCTACTCTCACCCCTCCTTCCACTCTGCTAGCCTTGTTTCCCCCCTGAACCCCACCCCATCCCTCCCTCATTGTTCCTCAATACCCTCCCACCCCCTAAGGACCCCCAAGATGTATCAGGCCACCAAGATGTTACAGAACACACTGAAGTGCTTTCTTTTCATGTGAAAAGCTGGTTATTTCCAACCAGGTGTGCACCTTCGGGGGGGGGGCCCCGGTCCCAGGCCCCCCCCTTAGCTCTCTGAGTCCTTTCAAAATTTATATATATTTATTTCGATAACAGCAAAACATGAAAAACTGGCAAGTACAAACAAAGAGTAACACATGAGCCAGCAGCTCTCTGACTCTAAACCTGCATATGACCTCCCAATAATTATCGGATTACCTGACTTCACCTCACTACGGGCCCCCCCCCTTAGAAAATTCCTGGGTGCGCCCCTGTTTCCAACCCCCGTACCTACAGTATAGGCCTACTCCCCACAGCCTACTTTATCTTCCCACAACCTAGTAATCTCCCCACACCTACATATACCTGTTTTCATGGTTAGTGTGACAAAACACTTTGAAATGACCTGTTTCAATAAGAAGAATATGTAGTTATCAAAATTTTCACGTTTTAGAGTGTTTTCGAGGGGTGACTATTATAAACATTTTTTAAACTTTGATGTGTGATTGTGTGGTAACCATTTGGCCTACGGGGGTGCGGATTGCGTTGTTAGGTGTGTAAATTCTTCCCTTTTAGCCAGAACACAATCAATTTGCCCATGGTGAAAGTCACCAAAACACCCCCACATTGCAGTTGTGGGAGGTACCTTGCCTGAAATAATTGCGGTCTTAGGGGTTAAGCCTACAGTCTACTAGGTTTATAGCCACATGAGCCTAGGATCACAACAACTATGTGTATGTGAAGAAATAATTTACAAGTTCACCCTTACTGATAGGGTAACATTGTGGATGGACTTAGTTTGTCATGTATATGTATATTTCTTGGATGCAGGTTAATGGAGGCAGAAACTTTGTCCCAAATACAGTACTTACATTGTTAGAAAGGTGAATGGAAATAGTATTTTGTTTACATGCATTTCATTTGTAGGCTAATGTTACTCTGTTGTCAAGAATTAGCATATTTGTTATAATCCACTTCTCATTTTTTCAGTGGAATTGGCAGGATTTATAAATAAGGGAAATTTTTTGGAAAAAGTATCTGACAGTTACCATGCAAACAAAATTAGAAGGTATATGACAGTAAATTTGCTGACAAACAACAAAAGGAATCTCATAGAAACTCTTACCTCTTGATTCCTTCCACAGGAGAGACACAGACATTTGAGTTGACCTACACCCACATGGCCAACTACCCTGTGGACTTGTATTATCTCATGGACTTGTCGCTATCCATGAGGGATGACAAGGCTATACTCGCAAACCTGGGCCATGACCTTGTCTCCAATATGCAGGAAATCACTTCAAACTTCATGCTCGGCTTCGGGGCCTTCTCTGACAAGACTGTGCTGCCGTTCATTGAAACTGTGGACTGGGAGTGAGTATGCCTGTGTTGAAAGTGGTGAGGCAAAAGGGGTGTCATCATACATATCGTGTACTTACATAAATTGATGATTACAGTTTAATTATGTGTACTTGAAGTATTTGGTGTAATTCCGCAGCATGGATGATTGTGTTGGAATACCCTTGAATACTGTTTATTTATAAAAATGCTGGTATGTAGGGGAGGGCGGTGATGATTCGGCCACTTTTTCGTAAAAAAATCATAATAAATAAAGTTTAAGAAATTCTTAAAATCTGCTTATTCCAAGAGGAAGCCACATCTTTTGGCTCTTTTGTGTGCTATTGTCAGTTCTTAAACTTACGTCATTTCTTGGCAGTAATCCAAACTCTTAAGGTCTCCAAAATGGCCGAACCATCCCTCTTGGTGTGGATGATTCGGCCACTGGTGTTGGATGGTTCGGCCACCATGTGGGATGATTTGGCCACTTGCCTCTGGGGCTCAATTAAAGATTAAATACAGTAGGAAAATTAAGAATCAAATTTTCATCTGTGCTGACATGATTTATTGGATTTATTTTTACCTAAACAATCTCCTTTTAATGAAACAAGGAACAAACAATCTCCTTATAATGAAATTAAATGGCTCTACTCTTGCCTATCTCAGATAAAATAAAACTATAATTTTGTGAAAGAAAATATCCGAGTCAAATGAAAGCTACTTCCCTTACATGCTGTTTACTCTTAACGCATTTTAAATCCACTGAAACAAAAATCCAAAGTTGTAATACCTTTGCCTTCGCTTAGTGCTTTGTGAAACTGGTTCAGGTAATACTCCAATTATAACGTTTCCTGAAACAGAAGCTTCATCAATTTCTGAGGGAAAGTAGAGAGAGAGAGAGAGAGAGAGAGAGAGAGAGAATATGTAATTTTATAGAAAAAAGGTAAGAGGATGAGTCTGTTATGATGTGGCAGGGGTAAACCAGCTCTGCTGTTGGGCCCTGCTGCGGATGTTACTGATTGCATTGCGCAGTTGACCCTTATGCGGTGTGGTGCGGTGAGGATCAGTCCGTTCTCCCCTTTGGGGCTAAGATGCGAATGAGTGTTTGAATGGATGAGTAAATGGGGAGTGTGTCGTCCTGTCTCGGCTACCTCCCTTTCATTGGGGGAAGCAGCCTAAGTATATAGATAGATAGAAAAAAATCATTAAATAAAGAAAATAAATCATTAGATAATTATGAGAGATGGTTCGGCCACCTGGCAACCCTGCCGAACCATCCCTCACTTCAAGTGGCCGAATCATCCCCCATGTATAAAGATGTACACATGGCGCCCTGAAACCCAGAGTTCATAAGCTGTTCGAGTGTTATCTACTCTCACGTCGCCTATAGACAATAAATGATATTTGCGCTATATATGGATAACAACTCTGAAGTATTAATGGAGCTACTGCTTACGTTGGATCACCGAAAAAGTACATAGGGGTCATGAAAAATCATAAAATCTAACCTGACGTTGCTGTTTCCCGGCCAACCAAAACAAAAACACATATACCATCTGTCGGCAAGATCACGCAACTTCATGTGAAATCTCAATGATCTAGGTCCCCTACATTATTCAGGAAGGCCAGTGGCCGAACCATCCTCCTGGCCGAACTATCACTGCGCTCCCCTACATTTTTTTCAGGTTTGCTTAGTTAGGGTAAAGCCTGGTTGATTCTGATTAGGCTCTTTGCAGACAAGTTACCAGACAGCTCAGTAATTTGCATTAGAATTCTGATCACTGAGAGGCTAATGAAGTGTAGGGGTGAAAAAACATTTTAGTTTGTGCCCAACTGACCAGAGGATGTTATCCTATAAGAAGTTTGTGTGTGTGTGTGTGTGTGTGTGTGTGTGTGTGTATTTACCTAATTGTATTTACTTATTTGTAGTATACAGGAATTGAGCTATGCTCGTGTTGTCCTGTCTCCATATCCACATTTATCAAGTATACCTTTACACACATGAATGTTTTTCTCATGCACCACCTCTTTGTCTAAGTCGTTCCAAATATTTAAGTATTTTCCTAATATACCTAATTGTGATATACACGGAATGTACTATGCTCGTGGGTTTCCGTCACTGTTTCTCAGTAAGTCAAATTTAGCTTTAAACTCGTTTAAGTTTTTAGACTGGACAATCTCTTTGTCCAGGCTATTCCGTAAGTCTATACTTCTATAAGGAAAGCTATACTTCTTCATATCCTTCAAGCAGCTTGACTTTTTCAATTTCATTCCATGTCCTCTTGTTGCTCTCTTATCCCATACAAACAGATCTTCTTTGTCAATTTTATCTACTCCCACCATGGTCCTGAACACTGCAATCATGTCTCCCCTCTTTCTCCTTTCCTCTAAGGAAGGCAAATCCAGTTTTTCCAGCCTCTCTCTGTATGACAGGTCTGTCAGACTGGGGACCATCTTGGTTGCTGTTCTTTGTATTCTCTCAATCTTGTTTATATCTTTCTTTTTGTGTGGGGACCACACTACCGCTGCATATTCTAACCTGGGGCGGATCATGGCCACTATCAATTTTTTCATCATCTCCTCATACATATAATGAAATGCTACTCTTATGTTAGTCAAGGGTTTATAAGTCTCTCCAACTATCTTGTTAATGTGCTTTTCTGGTGACAAACTATCTTGGACCAGCACTCCCAAATCTTTCTCTTCTCTCCTTTTTGTGATTAATTCATTACCCAACAAATAATTCAGTGATGGCCTCCTGGTACTTTTACCCATTTCCAATATTTTACATTTCTTTACAATAAATTTCATTTCCCACGTCCGGCTCCAATCATGTATCCTATCCAAATCCTCCTGCAGTATTTTACAATCCTCCTCAACCTCTACCTTCCTCAAGATCTTTACATCATCAGCAAACAGACTTGCATAACTGTTCACTCCATCTACCATATCATTTACGTAAATCAGGAACATTACTGGCGCAACACCGAGCCTTGAGGGACTCCACTTGTTACCTCCCTCCATCCAGACATCCTATCCTTTATTACTGTCCTCATTTGTCTGTCTCTCAAAAAGTCTCTCATCCATTCCAGAAGTTTCCCATTCAGTCCTCCTATATATTCTAGTTTCCACATTAGTCTCTTATGAGGTACCTTGTCAAAGGCCTTCTCTATGTCTAAGTACACACAATCCATCCAACCATCTCTCTCCTGTACCACGTCAATCGCTCTTGAGTAAAAGCTCAACAAGTTAGAAACACATGACCTTCAACTTCTGAATCCAAACTTTCAGCCAAAATATTCATCTTTTCCAGATATTTTATCCAGCTGTCTTTCAGGATTCTCTCTCACAATTTTGCGACCATGCTGGTTAGAGACACTGGTCTATAATTCAGGGGTTCTTCCCTGTTTCCTCCCTTGTAAATTGGTACCACATTTGCCCTCTTCCATTCTTGTGGCACTTTCCCCTCTTCCAGTGAGCATACGATTAAACTGTGAATTTTATCCGCCAGTTGTTCTCTGCATTCCTTCAGTACCCAATTAGAAATTCCAAAAGGTCCTGGGGCTTTCCTTACATCTTGAGTTTCCAGTAATTTATACACTTCCTGTACCTCCACTTTTATATCTTTTATCACCGGAACATTTCTAATCACTCCCTCCCCTTCCACAAGCTCCTTTTCTTTAGTGAAAACTGACTTGAAACGTTTGTTCATTATTTCTGCTTGCATTGCCGCATCCTTATAAACCTCGCCTTCTACTTTCAGTTTGGTGATTCCTTCCTTTTGTTTCAGTTTGCCATTAACAAATCTATAAAACAGTTTGGGTTCATCCTTGCATTTGTCTATTATACCTTTTTCAAACTTCCTTTCTTCTTCTCTACGTATTCTTGTGTATTTATTTCTTGTTCTTTTATATTCTTCCTTTGTTCTGTTGTTACCTCTCTTTCTCCAATTGTTCCACGCCTTATCTCTCTCTTTTTTTGCTATCATACACCTTCTATTAAACCACTCCTTTTTCCTGTTTTCTTTCCCTCTTACTCTTGGTACAAATTTCTCCACTCCCAAATTATAGAGGTCTAGAAGGATATCCCACTTCCTCTGTATCTCTCTTGTTTCTCTGAATTTTCTCCAATCCGTATTTTCAAAAAAGTTTCTCAATCCTGTAAAATTTGCTTTCCCAAAGTTGTATCTTCCCTGTCTATGAATCTCGTCTCTTGGCTTGATGTTCCCTATTAACATCTGGAACTCAATGACCACATGATCACTTTTCCTAAAGGACAGAGATATTTCAGTGATTCTGTTACATCGGGTTCTTTGGTAAACAGTAAATCTACCCTTGCTGGTGTGTCCTCACCTCAAAACCGTGTCTCTTCTTTGACCCATTGTGTCATCACATTATTCATTATTATATTTATTAACATAGTGCCCCATGAATCCTCGTCGCTTCCCGAGTACCATTCCTCCCAGTTCACCTCTTTACAGTTAAAGTCACCCACCAAAATTATATTATTGCTTTTCTCAGGTATTTTTTGTAAATAGCTAGCCATATCTGACAACATCTCCTGGTATTCGTCATCCTTCCATGCTCTCGTCTTTGGGGGAACATACACTACCGCCATATCTCTCTTAACATTCTCTCCAGTTTCTAATTTCATATATATCAGTTCAGCCCTGCCTTCTCCCATTTCCACAGTATCTACATTTATGTTGTTCTTCACTGCTATCATCACTCCTCCTCCCGTTTTTTCTTTTCTGTCTTTTCTCCACAGTTTGTATTTACCATCTCCCAAATGAACATCAATATCTTCTCTTAATTTGATCTCTACAAATCACATGACATCAGGTTCATGTTCTCTCAAGAAATCGTTAATTTTGATCCTTGTCGATATGAAACGATCAACATTAGTATATATCACCTTCCAATTATTTTTGACGTTTTTAATACCCTCTTCTCTCCTACTCTCTGTTTGTACCACTTCCTCAACTTCTGATCTTTCACAGCCATCCCCCTTAGTTTCCTTCACTTCTATTTCCTTAAATACCACTTCCTTACTCTCATATCCATTACTCTCCAAAAAAAAGTATTACATTCTTCCTCTGTCGTCTTATCATTTTTTTCCTTTACTTCTTCCTTCAATGATTTTAAAACTTCTCTTTCTTCTTCATTCAAATCTTTTCTTATTATAATATTTTCCATCCCTGCCTCTTTGCTTAATTTCCAGGTCACTTTAAGTATCTCATTTATTACACTTTCTGATGTAAACTTGACTCCCATTGGTCTTGTTTCCCCTTTCTTATAAGGCCCTATCCTCCTTACTTCCTCAATTTCTTTTACCCACTTGTCTCCTTCGGGGTCAATCTTGCCTAATATTCCTCTCACCAGGTTCGTGTGTCTCTCCAGTCTTACGAACCTAACCTTTTCTTCCTCTTCCCAGTTTCCAAATATTACCACACATCTGTTCCTTTCTACAGTTTCTCTCACTATTTTCTCTTTTTCTTCAGTATTTTCACTACATTTTCTTCCATTTCTTTCTTGTTCGTTTCCCTTTCTTCCTGGATGATTTCTCTTAAGCTGACCACTTCTTTCTGTTCTTCTTCTACGTGTGCTCACTTTGCCTTATGTTCTTCTACTACACTACTCACCTTCTCCGTTTTATTAGTACTCTCTTCTAGTTTCCTTCTCAATTCAACATTTTCAAGCTTCAAGTTTCTAATCTCTTCATTCGCTGTCTCGTTGGACTGGATCAGACTCTGTATGGTAGTCTCCATATTTTCAGACACATCCTTTATCAATAGACTCTCTACTTTCTTTTCAAGTTCACTAATCCTCATAATTAATGTTTTAACCAGGTCCATGACATTGGTATTTGTATAAAATCCTTGAAATTCAAGTCCCTCATTGTTTACATTTTCGGCCATGTTTGATGTTGGTTAAAGTACCAAAACAGCTGTTACTGAAAAAAACTACAAACATTCATGTATACTCTAGCCAATAAATCTTTACATTTTTGGTAGTCTATTAACTTTCATTATTTTAAATTTAAAACAAGACCTTAGGAGACAGGACAGACAAAATCCCTGAAACTAATTAAGGTTAGCAGCGGCTGTTCGTTTGTGTGTGTGTGTGTGTGTGTGTGTGTGTCTGTGTCTTACCTACCTAATTGTATCTTTACAGGAATGAGTCAAGCTCGTATTGTCCCGTGTCTTAGACCATATTTATCGTACATATCCTTAAATTTGTGAATTGTTTTGGCACACACTATTTCATTCGGTAGTGCATTCCATTGATCAATTGCTCTGTTTGGGAAACTGAATTTCCTTACGTCTTTATCACCTCTCTTCTTATGCAGTTTTTTGCAGTGTCCTCTTGCTGATGCTTCTCCACATGTTAAGTAATCATTTATGTCTATTTTCTCCTTTCCTGATATGCACTTATATAGCATTATCATGTCACCTCTTTTCCTTCTCTCCTGTAGTGTTGGTAGATTCAGTTTATTTAGTCTTTCTTCGTAGCTTAGGTCCCTTAAGCTTGGTATCCATCTTGTAGCGGCCCTTTGAACTTTTTCAATCTTGTCTATATGCTTTTTGAGATGAGGACTCCAGACTATTGATGCATATTCCAGGGTTGGTCTAATGAATGATGTTATTATCCTTCTTAGCATGTCTTCATTTATGTATGTGAATGCTATTCTCATATTTGCAAGCAGTGTATACATGTTCCGTACCTTCTCACTGATGTGGTCAGCCGGAGATAGTCTGTTATTGATAATCACACCTAGGTCTTTCTCTCTTTCTGATGTGTATAGGGTTTTATTTCCTAACTTATAATCCCAATCAGGTCTTTTTCCACTTTTACCAAACTTGATTACATGACACTTGTCCACATTGAATTCCATTTGCCATATACTACTCCATTCATGAAGTTTATTTAATTCTTCTTGTAGCTCCCTACAAGAGTCTGTGCTAGTAATTCTCCTTTGTATTTTTGCATCATCTGCAAACATATTCAGATAGCTGTCATTTCCAGTGTTACTGTTTATATCATTTATGTACACTAGAAACATGATTGGTGCCAGCACCGAACCCTGTGGTACTCCACTAGTCACTTCTTTCCATGATGAGTAGTTTCCTCTTAGTACTGTCCTCATTTCTCTTTTTATGAGAAAGTCTTGCATCCAACAAAACAGTTTGCCTCGAATTCCTCCTTGATGGTACAGCTTCCATAAAAGTCTTTGGTGTGGTACTGTGTCAAAAGCTTTCTTGAAATCTAAATAGATACTGTCCACCCATCCTTCCCTTTCCTGTATTGTGTTTGTTACTCTGTCATAATAGCTCAACAGATTAGTAACACATGATTTTCCTTTTCTGAAGCCAAACTGTCTTTCTGTTATCGTACTGTGTTCTTCTAGATGATTTACCCAAGCTTTTCTTATAAGTTTTTCTAATACCTTGCTTACAACACTGGTCAGTGATACTGGTCGGTAGTTGAGAGGATTTTGTCTATTTCCTTTCTTGAATAAGGGGACTATATTTGCTTTTTTCCAAATATCAGGTAGTTTCCCTTGACTCAAGGATTTCTTGAAAATTAAAAATAATGGTTTACTTAACTCCTTTGCACATTCTCGTAACACCCAACATGAAATTTCATCAGGACCACTTGCTTTTCCTCTGTCTAATCTACTTAACTCCTCCTGTATTACTTTTTCTGCTATTTGTATATCTGGTAGTATGTGTGGACATGCGTGTTCCACATATTCCCTCTCAAAATTTTTTTCTTCTGTAAAAACTAATTGGAAATTCTTATTTAGTGCTTCACAAATATCTTTCTCTTGTGTATAAGTGATTCCCTCGTCCGTGATGGATTGTATTATATCTTTTACTTTGGTTTTGCTTCTGATATAGCTGTAAAACAGTTTTGGTTGATCACTACTTTTATTTATTATATCCTCCTCAAACTGTTTTTGGGCTTCCCTCCTTATTCTTGTATAGTCGTTTCTTGCCTGTTTGTAATTATTATACGCCCTTTCACTATTGTGTCTTCTGTATCTATTCCACAACAAATCTCTTCTTTCTTTTGATTTTTTACATTCTGTATTGAACCATTTCTGTATTTTCTTATCTGCTTCTTTGTGCTGTGGGATGTACTTCTGGACTCCTATTTCATAAAATTCACAAAAATTTTTATATACAGCATTTAAATCTTGTCCTCTAAGCTCATTTTCCCAGTCAACTTCTAAGAAATACTTCTTTAGGTCTTGATAATTTCCCTTTTTATAGTTTAGTCTCTTTTTGTAACTGTCATTGCTGTTTACTATGTCATATGCTATCCTGAAGTTATAATTTAGTACTGCATGATCGCTTTTGCCGAGTGGAGGGTGATATATTAAACTGTCAATGTCATTTTCTTGCCTAGTAAATATTAGATCTAGCACTGAAGGTACATCAAGTCCTCTTTTTCTAGTGGTTTCCCTCACATGTTGCATTAAGAAAAACTCTTGTACGAGATCCAGGAGCTTTTGGTCCCAACAGCTTTCTTGGCTATTTATATCTAGAGTATTCCAATTTATATCTGTATTGAAATCCCCAGTTAGTATAATTCTTTCCAATTTCTCTTCCATTTTATGTAGCAAGGATCTTATACTCTGAATTGTACTCTCTGCCAGGTCCTCATATTCGTCTCTTTCCCATGTGTTTGATCTGGGTGGCATATACAAATTGGCTACAATTACTTTACCTTCAGATGTGTCGATCTCTACTGCAATCAGTTCTACTTGTGATGGTATATCTAGGTTTATTTCCTTGACTTTTAGATTTTTCTTAGTTAATATTATAATTCCTCCTCCTTTTTTTAAGTTTCTGTCTCTTCTCCATATATTGTATTCCTCTAAGTTTAGTATGTCATTGGATATCCTTGGTGTTAATTTTGTCTCAGTTAGGCATATTATTTGTGGTTCATTTTCTCTGACATAATCATTCATCTCTAGTAATTTAGATACCATTCCATCCACATTTGAGTACATCAGTTTTATCATCTTGTTTATATACTTGTCATGACATGGTTCTACTAACTTCCTCCTTTTTCTTCCATCCTGTTTGTGTACCACTTTTGTACCTGCAACCCTATTACTGTACTTTGTAAAAAAATTTCTTCTTGTCCTCTTCTGATCTTCCCTCATTTTTTGTTTTTGCTTCCTCCCTTTTCTCTTTCAGTAATTCCAGTTCCTCTTGTGTTAGGCATCTTTTTATCCATACATTTTTGAACTCCTCTTTTTCCATAAGATTCTTTGCATTTTTTAGTATCTCTTCCACTGTGTTTACACTCTGGAAGGTCACCTTTAGAGGTCTTGTCTTGCTTTTCTCGTATTTCCCTAACCTTTTGTGTTCCTCTATGTCTTTACTACAGATTTCCTCTGATACTTCTTTCAGTAAGCTCATTACATTTGCCATCTCCTTTTTGTCTCTAGTGATTTTGTTTTTAATTTCTTCCTCTTCTATACCAGTGATTACTATTGATTTATTTATTTCTACTGAATCTCTGACTAACTTTGGATTGTTTTGGATTATTCTTTTCACTTCCTTTTTAATGTTTTTTTCCTCCACCCTTGTTTCTAAGTCTTTCTTTACTTTCACCATTTCAGCATACGTGGTTTCTACATCATTTTTGTAGCTTTGCACAGTGTGTGTATTTACGTAGTTGTATTTACCTAATTGTATTTACTTAATTGTGATATACAGGAAATGAGCTCGTGGGGTCCTGTCTCTGTTTCTCAATAAATCGAATTTAGCCTTAAACTCGTTTAAGTTTTTAGACTGGACGATCTCTTTGTCCAGGCTATTCCACAGGTCTATACATCTATAAGGAAAACTATATTTCTTGATATCCTTCAAGCAGCTTGTTTTCTTCAGTTTCATTCCGTGTCCTCTTGTTACTCTCTTATCCCATAAAAACAGATTTTCTTTGTCAATTTTATCTACTCCCACCATGGTCCTGAACACTGCAATCATGTCTCCTCTCTCCTCTCTTTTAGGGAAGGCAAATCCAGCTTTTCCAACCTCTCTCTATACGACGGAACTGCCAGACTGGAGACCATCTTTGTTGCTGTTCTTTGTATTCTCTCAATCTTGTTTATATCTTTCTTTTTGTGTGGGGACCACACTACTGCTGCATATTCTAACCTGGGGCAAATCATGGCCACTATCAATTTTTTCATCAAATCCTCATCCATATAATGAAAAGCTACTCTTACATTAGTCAGGAGTTTATACGTCTCTCTAACTGCCTTGTTAATGTGTTTTTCAGGTGACAAACTGTCCTGGACCGGCACTCCTAAATCTTTCTCTTCTCTCGCTTTTGTAATTGGTTCATTACCCATCAAATAGTTCGATGATGGCCTTTTGGTACTTTTACCCATTTCCAATATTTTACATTTCTTTACAATAAATTTCATTTCCCACATCCGGCATCAATCGTGTATCCTATCCAGATCCTCCTGCAGCATTTTACAATATTCCTCAACCTCTACCTTCCTTAAGATCTTGGCATCATCAGCAAACAGACTTGCATAACTGTTCTCTCCATCTACCATATCATTTACATAAATCAGGAACATTACTGGCGCCAACACCGAGCCCTGTGGGACTCCACTTGTTACTTCCCTCCATCCAGATATCCTATCCTTTATTACTGTCCTCATTTGTCTGTCTTTCAAAAAGTCTCTCATCCATTCCAGGAAGTTCCCTTTCAGTCCTCCTATATGCTCTAGTTTCCACATTAGTCTCTTATGAGGTACCTTGTCGAAGGCCTTCTCCAAATCTAAATACACACAATCTACCCAACCATCTCTCTCCTATAGCACGTCAATCGCTTTTGAGTAAAAACTCAACAAGTTGGAAACACATGACCTTCCACTTCTAAATCCAAACTGACTGTCAACCAAAATATGCATCTCTTCCTGATTTTTTATCCATCTATCTTTCAGAATTCTCTCGCACAATTTTGCGACCATGCTGGTTAGGGACCCTGGTCTATAATTCAGGGGTTCTTCCCTGTTTCCTCCCTTTAAATTGGTACCACATTTGCCCTCTTCCATTCTTAAGGCACTTTCCCCTCTTCCAGAGAACACAATTAAACCGTGAATCTTATCCGCCAGTTGTTTTCTGCATTTATTCAGTACCCAATTAGAGATTCCATCTGGTCCTGGGGCTTTCCTCACATCTTGAGTTTCCAGTAATTTATACACTTCCTGTACTTCCACTTTTATTATCTTTTATCAGTACATTTCTAGTCACTCCTTCCCCTTTATCAAACTCACTTTCATTAGTGAAAACTGACTGGAAACGTTTGTTCATTATTTCTGCTTGCATTGCCGCATCTTTATAGACCTCTCCTTCTACTTTCAGTTTGGTGATTCCTTCTTTTTGTTTCAATTTGCCATTGACAAATCTATAAAACAGTTTGGGTTCATCCTTACATTTGTCTATTATACCTTTTTCAAAATTCCTTTCTTCCTCTCTACTTATTCTTGTGTAATCATTTCTAGTTCTTTTATATTCTTCCTTTGTTCTGTTGTTACCTCTCTTTCTCCAATTGTTCCATGCCGTGTCTCTCTTTTTTTTTTGCTATCATACACCTTCTATTAAACCACTCCTTTTTCCTGTTTTCTTTCCCCCTTACTTTTGGCACAAATTTTTCCACTCCTGAATTATAGAAGGCTAGAAAAATATCCCACTTCCTCTGTATCTCTCTTGTTTCTCTGAATTTCCTCCAATCTGCATTTTTGAAAAATTTTCTCAAACCTGTAAAGTCTGCTTTCCCAAAGTTGTATCTTCCCTCCCTTTAAAGCTCATCTCTTGGCTCCACGTTCCCTGTTATATGTGTGTGTGTGTGTGTGTGTGTATTTACCTATTTGTATTTACCTATTTGTAGTATACAGGAATTGAGCAATGCTCGTGTTGTCCTGTCTCCATATCCACATTTATCAAGTCTACCTTTACACACATGAATGTTTTTCTCATGCACCACCTCTTTGTCTGAGTCGTTCTAAATATTTAAGAATATACCTAATTGTTATATACACGGAATGTACTATGCTCGTGGGTTTCCGTCGCTGTTTCTCAATAAGTCGAATTTAACTTTAAACTCGTTTAAGTTTTTAGACTGGACGATCTCTTTGTCCAGGCTATTCCATAAGTGTGTGTGTGTGTGTGTGTGTGTGTGTGTGTGTGTTTTCTTACCTAATTGTATTGTTACAGGAATGAGTCAAGCTCGTACTGTCCCATGTTTTGAACCATTTTTATCATACAGGTGTTTAAATTTATTAAATGTTTTGGCACACACTATTTCATTTGGTAGTGCATTCCATTAATTAACTGCTCTGTTTGGAAAACTGTACTTCCCTATGTCTTTAACACTCTCTTTTTGTACAGTTTTGTACAGTGTCCTCTTAATGTTGCTTTCCCACAGGTTATAGACTCATTTATGTCTGTTTTCTCTTTTCCTGTGATGCATTTATATAACCTAATCATGTCTCCTCTTTTTCTTGTCTTCTGAAATGTTCGTAGCTTTCATTTTTCGAGTCTTTCTTCATAGCTTAGGTTCCTTAAGTGGAATAGACTGTGGTTACTTATGAAGGTACATTTGTTTTTCTTATATTTGTCTGATTTTTTATATGTTTTGTTACTTTATATGAGCAATAACATCTCAAAGTTTGAGTAAATTTGGTCAGTTAGTTTTTACAGAAAAAAAATAATATATGCATAATACGTATAAAAAAAAAAAAGAGAGATGCAAGAAATGGGAAACCAGGGGGAGTGTGTTCATCTGATCTCTATGATATTTGGTAGTTTTACTAATAAAACCCTCATTAATAAATTGCCCTAAAAATTTTTAAATATTCTTCACCACTGCTGAACAAAAAAATTCCCAAAATGCCTATGTATTTATCCCAAATTTTACCCCCTTTTTTCTATATATCTATCTATCTATAGAGCCCAACGCCCTAAGCCCCCAAAGGGTGGCCGCAGACAAAATGCCTCCAAGTCGCTCTGTCACCCTCAATTCGACTGCCCTCCCCCCAGCTCACTCCCTCCTCCCTCATATACCTCACAACTCCGTCCCTCCACCTCATCCTCGGTCTTCCCCTCCATCTCCCTCCCTCCACTTCACCTGCATACACCCTGTTAGTCAGTCTTTCATTCTCCATTCTCTCCACATGTCCAAACCACCTAAGTGTATTTCTCCTAATCTGCTCAACCACCTCCACATCCACCCCACAACGTTCCTTCACTTCTTCATTTGTCAACCTGTCCCATCATGTCACTCTGCATGCTCCTCTCAAGTAACTCATTTCCACTGCTCTTACTCTTGACTTGTTCCCCTCTTGCAAGGTCCATGCCTCGTTTCCATACGTCAGGGTAGGGATCACAATGCTATCATGCAGTGACTTCTTAACTTCCATACTCACCTCCCTGTTTCTCGTCACTGCTTTCAATGAACCACCAACCTTCCTTCCCTGCTGTACCCTTTCAAGCACTTCATCCCTAAAAGTTCCATCCTTACTCATCACACTACCCAAGTACAGTACCCTTGCATCCAACACGCGTTTGTCCAGCACGGTTCGTGTCCAGCATGGAGAGCAATAATTAGTAAGATATAATTCGGTTTAATTACTGTAACATGGGTGCATTAGCATAACACGGACAGAGCTCTGAGAAGTGGGCGAAATCCGCAGAGTTCGCCTCTGGCACGATCACCCCTGGTCCAACACGGTCATACTGGACGTTCCCGTGATGCTGACAGCCAATAAAAACTTCCGATCAAGTAGCCTCCCCCGCCCACTATCATGAGGTGATCGTGAAGTCGCCCAATTAAAAACGCTTCTGCTTTCACGTGATGTTTTGTTTAAATTTCTCCCGCCACAGCGCCACTCAGTCGCATAATTCGCATTGGAAGGTGCTTTTTTTTCTTGCTGCATTTTCTGCCCTTGTTACTGCATTTTACCCTGCTCACAATGCCTAGGAAGCCTTCTGAGAACCCCAAGAAGCGGCGGCACCTCCCTCAGGCCACCAAGCTAGAAAGCATCAAGAGGAAGAAGAAAGGGGAGAGGAAAGTTGACATTGCCAAGGCCTACGACATGAATGAAGCCAATGTGAGGACCATAATAAAAAACCAAGACAAGATCCTGGCAGTAGTGAAGGCTTACAGAGTGCTAGGACAGGCAGAAGTAGGATCTTCCATGGCTGTGGACGAAGATAGTGATTCTGAGTGTGATTTCGAAGGATTTATGAGGGAGGTTGAGAAGGAGCAGCAGCCATTACCCGCTAGTGACGCCAGTAGCCATCCTCCGGGGACCCAGTAGGACTACCTACAGCCTTGGATACCACCTTCCATTCCCAGCAAGCCCACCAACACTATCCTAAAAGGTTAGTTATCATTCATAGCACAGTACCATTTATTATAATTACAGTAGTACCAATATATGTATAGGTATATGGTAGGTATTTAGGGTGACTTTTCCTAGGGTTGCTGACATAATTCATTTTTCCCCATAAGCTCTGCTGTTTGTCCAACACGTTTTTGGTTCAACACGGGACCCATGCATGACAATATTACCGTGTTGGATGCGAGGGTACTGTACTGGAATGCACTAACATTCTCCATATCCTCACCATCCAACCTAAAACACCATAACTTTACTCTTGTTTATATTAACTTTCAGATTCCTCTTCCTACACACTGTCCAGATTCATTCACCAAACCTTGCAACTCCCATTCATCATCACTCGACAATACTGTATCATCAGCAAACAGCAACACCAAAATCTTCCACATCTCACCTTCATTCATTAGAGCCACCCCTGCATCCACTGCCCTACCTTGCACCTCCTTTACAACCCCATCCAAGTATATATTAAACAGCCATGGAGACATCACACATCCCTGTTTCAGTCCCACATTTAGATAAAAGAACTCACTCACCTCACCATCCACTAGCACCATAGCCTAGCTCCTTTGTACATACTCTTCACAGCACTCAACAATTTCCCATCCACTCCATATATTCTTAATACCTTCCACATACCTTGCTTAGCTATTCTGTCATAAGCTTTCTCCAAATCCATGAAGGCAGCATACACTTTCTTTCCCTTCTTTAGATACTTCTTCATTAAACATCTTAGATCTAATATCTGATCTACACACCCTTTTCCCTTCCTAAATCTCCCTTGTTCTTCTCCAACTAGCTCCTCTGTCATATGCCTAACCCTATCAAAGAGTATTCTACCATATATTTTTCCAGTCACACTAAGAAGGCAAATACTCCTATGGTTACCACATACTTCTCTCTTCTCTTTTCCTTTATATAAAGGAACAATTATGCCTGATTTCCAGTCCTCTGGAACCCTTCCCTCTTCCCAAGCCAATCTACACACTTCCATATCCACTCCACAACAATCTCACCCCCATACTTCAGCATTTCACCAAGCATTCCATCAATTCCTGGGGCCTTTCCCATCTTGATCTTCTTCATTGCTTCCACTACTACCGCCCTACTGATCTATTCCTCCCTCGTCTCATATCGTCTCCTAGCCATTCCCCAACCACTTATATTTGCACTGCTCTCACTCTGTACATTCAACAAATCCTTAAAATGCTCCTTCCATCTCCTCAATTTCTCTCTCTTCACCAAAATCTCTTATTCCCATCATTCACTCCCCTACTATTTCCCCTTTCACACTGTCTTACTTTCTTCACCTCCTTCCAAAACAATTTCTTACTCTTCCACCATTTTACACTCAGATTCCTCCCAAACTCTTCATCCACTTTCTTCTTACTTACCTTCACCAATCTCTTCACCTCCCTTCTCCTGCTCACATATACCTCTCTCTTCTCTCTCTCATCTTCTCCCCTACCTCTGCTAACTAGCCATTCACAAAATGCCTTCTTCTTTTGTTCCACAGCTCATTTCACCTCATCATTCCACCATACTGTCCCTTGCACACCCCTGCATCTCCTCTTCACTCCACAAACCACCTCACACACTGCGCTTATCTCTTCCATGAATAACTTACTTACATCTTCCACCCCTTCCATCTGCTCTAACTCATACCTTCCCAGTCTTTCTTCCACTATGCTCTTATACTCTGCCATTTTCTCACTATCTTGCAACTTCTCACAGGAGCTGTTTCTTCCTGTCTTCCCCTTCATCTCTTCACCCATTTTCTTTGCAGCCTTACCTTGGCTATCACTGAGTGATGATCCGAGATTCCATTCCCCCACCCTCTTCACACTCTTCTCATTCGCTTATCCACACACACCTAATCTATCATTGCCTTTCGTTCAACAAGTTCACCGTCCATCCTCCTCATTACTCTCCATGTATACCTGTGAATCCTCTTACACTGAAAGAAGGTGTTGGCTATTGCCAACTCCTTACCAGTACAGATGTCCACCAAAGCACTACCATTCCCATCTACTTCAGGTGGCACACCCCACTGACCAACCACTCCATCCACTCGTACATTCCCAACCTCTCTCACTCCTCTTAAACTTGTCCATACATGCTTCTACACTTGCCCAAAAGTCATCTTTCACTCTTGCCACTCAGCCCTCTGTCAGCGCATACGCACATTCAATCGTCCAAGCTTGTATACCTACTTTCATCCTCACCCATACAGTCCTTGCACCCACTGTTCCATATTCTCTTATATTTTCCTTCCACTTCTTGCTTATCATCAGACATACTCCCTCTCTTGTCCTCTCATTCTCATTAACTTCTGCACATATTCCTAAACCATATTCCCATTCTCTAACCTTTCACCTTTCTGTTTAGTTTCAGTCAATCCACATACATCCACTCCTGCATCCTCAAGCACCTGTCTTTCATTTCATCATTCACTCCTCTCACATTCCATGTCCCCACTCTAAGAATGTCCTTTGTTCGTTCCTTAGTCATCAACGTATGGTCTGTCCTGGTCCAAGGCGCTTTATCCACTTGTTTAGTTAGTTCTTTTTACAGGGTGGGGCACTAACCCACCCCTTTTCTGCCATGTTCAAAAAATCATTACTGTCATGTTTGTCAGTCTCTGAAAAAAATATATGCACAAAATGTTCCCCTTTCATTCCCCTTTTTGTAGGTATTTTGCTTTTTGTCTTATATTCAAAACTAATGGAGTTACTTCACTCCAAAGGACAAAAAGTTCAGTTCCGAGATGCCACTCGTTTTCTGTTGACTTGCAGTGTCTGTACGATTAGAAACAACTTAGGTACTTTTTTAAATTTTATGAGTTGGGATTAGGGATGGTTATGAAGATGTAGAGGGTGTTGGAGAAGACAAAGTTGGAGAAAAAGACGTAGAAGGTTGGGGGTCTTCAGGTGAGGTGGTGGTGGGGGGTGGCAGGTGAGGGGGGAGGTGGCAATGATGGAGAAAGAATTGCTGCTTCCAACAAGTTTTTCTCCCCTCGTAATGACATCAAATTCTTCTCTGCCGCTTTCTGACATTGCAGTAACTTCTTAGACTGTTGCCTCCTCTTCAAATTTGTGCAAAAACAATGAGAAATGGCCAAGATTGGCACAGACTGAGAACAGGATGAGACCAAGGCTGGCGCATCTTACCTCTCCCAATGTCATATCATCTCTGGCATTTCCTACCTCGCTGCCACCCTCCACACACTCACACGTCCATTGCCAGACGTATGACATAATTTTGGCAGAAAAAAAAAGGAAAAATTGGAAAAAAAATTGGTCATATTATACATTGCATAGAAAATGGTGATTTCTGCAGGGAAGTGACCTCAAAATTGGAATTACAAAATAATTTTTTTGAAGGAGAAAGAATTATTGTACGGCTGTCAAATTTTTACAGAGAATGAGTGATACTCAGAGCTATTTTATGGGGTAACTTTCGCAAAATGCCTTTGTCAGTCAAAAATCGGTCCCTGCTGGCATCCAGTCCCTTTAAACTTGGTGTCAATCTTGTAGTGGCTCTTTGTACCTTTTCAGTCTTATCTGTGTGTTTTTTGAGATATGGATTCCAGACTACTGATGCATACTCCAAAGTTGGTCTGATGAATGATGTTATTATCATTCTCAACATGTCTTCATTTATATATGTGACTTCTACCCTCATATTAACAAGCAGTGTGTAAACGTTCCTTACCTTTTCATTTATGTGGTCAGCCGGTGATAGTCTGTTATTGATAATCACTCCTAAATCCTTTTCCCTTTCTGATGTGTGTAGAGTTGAATTTCCTAACATATAGTCCCAGTCTGGTCTTTTTTCATTTTTACCAAATTACATGACATTTGTCCACATTCCATTCCATTTGCCATCTGTTTCTCTGTTCACGAAGCTTATTTAATTCCTCTTGTAGCTCTGTGCAAGAGTCTGTGTTTTTAATTTCTATTTGTATGTTTGCAGTGGAAATGAGTTACTTGAGAGGAGCATGTGGAGTGACATGGAGGGACAGGTTGACGAATGAAGAAGTGAAGGAACGTTGTGGGGTAGATGTGGATGTGGTTGAAAAGATTAGGAAAAATACACTGAGGTGGTTTGGACATGTGGAGAGAATGGAGAATGAAAGACTGACTAAGAGGGTGTATGTAGGTGAGGTGGAGGGAGGGGGAGGGAGGGGTAGACCGAGGATGAGGTGGAGGGATGGAGTTGAGAGGTATATGAGGGAGGGGGGGTGAGTTGGGGGGAGGGGAGTCAAATGGTGGGTGACAGAGTGACTTGGAGGCGTTTTGTCTGCGGCCACCCTTTGCAGGATTAGGGCGTCGGGCTATAGATAGATAGATAGATGTTTGCATCATCAGCAAACATATTCAAGTAGCTTCCATTTCCTATGTTGCTGTCTGTGTCATTTATATATATTAAAAACATAATTGGTGCCAGCACTGAACCCTGTGGAACTCCACTTGTCACTTCTCTCCATGATAAGTAATTTCCCCTTAGCACTGTTCTCATTTCCCTTTTACTAAGAAAATCTTGCATCCAATCATACAGTTTACCTTGGATTCCTCCTTGATGGTACAGTTTCCATAAAAGTCTTTTGTGTGATACTCTGTCAAATGCCTTCTTGAAATCCAAATTTATGCTGTCTACCCAGCCATCTCTTTTCTGTATTATTTCTGTAACTCTATCATAGTAGCTTAATAGGTTGGTAACACATGATGTTCCCTTTCTAAAACCATATTGTCTTTCTGTTATTGTGTTTTTCCAGGTGAATTACCCAAATTCTTCATATCAGTTTTTCAAACATCATGCTTACGATGCAGGTCAGTGATACTTGTAGGTAGTTTTTTGTCTATTTCCTTTCTTGAAAAAGGGCATAATATTTGCTTTCTTTCAAATTTCAGGTAGTTTACCTTGTCTTAAGGATTCTCTGAATATTAATTGTAATGGACTGCTTAGCTCTTCTGCACATTCCTGTGTGTGTGTTCTTACCTAATTGTTCTTACTTAATTGTAACTTCACGGGAATGAGTCAAGCTCGTACTGTCCCATGTCTTAAACCATATTTATCGTACATATCCTTATTTGTGAATTGTTTTGGCACACACTATTTCATTCAGTAGTGCATTCCACTGATCAATTGCTCTATTTGGGAAACTAAATTTCCTTACATCTTTATCACCTCTCTTCTTATGCAGTTTTTTGCAGTGTCCTCTTGCTGATGCCTCCCAATAGGTTAAGTAATCATTTATGTCTATTTTCACCTTCCCTAATATACATTTATATAGCATAATCATGTCACCTCTTTTCCTTCTCTCCTGTAGTGTTGGTAGATTCAGTTTATTTAGTCTTTCTTCGTAGCTTAGATCCCTTAAGCTTGGTACCCATCTTGTAGAGGCTCTTTGAACTTTTTCAATCTTGTCTATGTGTTTTTTGAGATGAGGACTCCAGACTACTGATGCATACTCCAGGGTTGGTCTGATGAATGATGTTATTATCTTTCTTAGCATGTCTTCATTTATGTATGTGAATGCTATTCTCATATTGGCAAGCAGTGAATGCATGTTCCGTACCTTCTCACTGATGTGGTCAGCCGGAGATAGTCTGTTATTGACAATCACACCTAGGTCCTTCTCTCTTTCTGATGTTTGTAGGGTTTTATTTCCTAACGTAAAATCCCAATCAGGTCTTTTTCCACTTTTACCAAACTTGATTACATGACACTTGTCCACATTGAGTTCCATTTGCCATGTATTATTCCATTCATGAAGTTTATTTAATTCTTCTTGTAGCTCTTTACAAGAGTCTGTGTTAGTAATTCTCCTTTGTATTTTTGCATCATCTGCAAACATATTTAGATAGCTTTCATTTCCAGTGTTACTGTCAATATCATTTACATACACTAAAAACATAATTGGTGCCAGCACTGAGCCCTGTGGTTCTCCACTAGTCACTTCTTTCCATGATGAGTAATTTCCCCTTAGTACTGTTCTCATTTCTCTTTTTATGAAAAAATCTTTCATCCAACAATACTGTTTGCCTCGAATTCCTCCTTGGTGGTACAATTTCCATAAAAGTCTTTGGTGTGGTACTCTGTCAAATCTATCTATCTATCTATTGCCAGATGCCTCAATCCCTTTCGGGGTGGCCACAAACAAATCGCCTCCACGTCGCCCTGTCCCCCCCCATTTCACTGCCCTGCTCCCAACTCACACCGCCCTCTCTCATATACCTCTCCATCTCATCCCTCCATCTCATCCTTGGCCTCCCCCTCCCTCTTCCCCCCTCCACCTCACTCACATACACTCTCTTCGTCAGTCTCTCACCCTCCATCCTCTCCACATGGCCAAACCACCTCAGTGTGTTCCTCATAACGCTTTCTATCACATCCACATCCACACCACAACGCTCCTTTATATCCTCATTCGTCAGCCTGTCTCTCCATGTGACTCCACAGGCTCCTCTTAAATAACTCATTTCCACTGCTCTCACTCTTGACTTGTGTCCTTCCAACAACGTCCACGCTTCACTTCCATACATTAGAGTTGGTATCACAATACTGTCATGTTGTAACTTTTTCACTTCCATGCTCACTTCCCTGTTTCTTATCACTGCTTTCAAGGAACCAGCAACCTTTCTTCCCTGCTGTACCCTTTCAAGCACTTCACCCTCCAAACCTCCATCCTTACTCATCACACTACTCAAGTACTTAAACATACTCATATTTTCCAGTTCCTTACCATCCAACCTCACTGTACATTCACTGACTTCACCTCTCTCAAAGACCATCACTTTACTCTTCCCTACATTCACCTTTAGATTCCGTTTCTTATGCACACTCCCAAACTCATCCACCAAGCCTTCCAGCTCTCCTTTGTCTTCACTCAACAACACAGTATCATCTGCAAACAACAGTACAGGGAGTTTCCAAACACTACCCTCTCTCACCAGGGCCACTACAACATCCACTACCCTACCTTGTACCTCTTTTATTACCCCATCCATGTACAGATTGAACAACCATGGAGACATGACACATCCCTGTTTCAACCCAACCTTCAAAGAGAAAAATTCACTCAGTTCACCATCCACACGCACTGCAGCCTTAGCACCATCATACATACTCTTCACAGCATTCAACACCTTCCCATCTACTCCACATATTCTTAATACTTTCCACAATCCTTGTCTATCCACCCTGTCATATGCTTTTTCCAAATCCATGAAAGCCGCATACAACTTCTTTCCTTTCTCTAGAAACTTTTCCACTAAAGATCTAAGAATGAATATGTGATCTACACAACCTCTTCCCTTCCTAAAGCCTCCTTGTTCTTCTGCAACTAATTCCTCTGTTCTTTCTCTAACTCTGTCATTAAGTATCCTACCCCACACTTTTCCTATTATACTAAGAAGACAGATTCCCTTTTGATTACCACACACTTCTTTTTCCCCTTTTCCTTTGTACAAGGGAATAATTATACCTGACTTCCAATCCTCCGGGACTCTACCTTCCTCCCAGGCCAATCTGCATATCTTCCACATCCATTCTACTACTATCTCTCCCCCATACTTCAGCATTTCACCAAACTCTCCATCAATTCCTGGGGCTTTCCCCAATTTAACTTTCTCATTGCTTCCACAACTTCTATCCTACTGATTTCTTCCTGTCTGCTCACCTCCCTCCTCCTCCCAGCCATTCCCCAGCCACTTATACTCGCATTACTTCCATCCTCTATGTTCAACCATTCATTAAAGTGTTCTCTTCATCTGCTCACTTTTTCTTCCTTCTCCACTAGTAATCTACCATTTTTATCTTTCACTCCCCTGCTAACTTCACTTCCACCCTGTCTTACTCTCTTCACAACTTTCCAGAACATTTTCTTACAGTCCCTCCACTTTATGCTCAAGTTCCTTCCGAATTCCTCATCCACTCTCTTCTTACTCTCTCTTACTAATCTTTTCACCTCTCCCTTTCTTTCTACATATAACTCTCTCTTCCACCTCTCAACTTCTTCCACGTCCCTATTTCTCATCCATTCATTGTATGCTTTCTTCTTTTGTGCCACAGCCTGTCTCACCTCTTCATTCCACCATGCTGTTCCTTGCACCCCCCTCCGTCTTCTCTTCATCCCATACACCACATCACATGCAGCACATATTTCTTCTGTAAATATCCTGCACACACTTTCCATGTCCCCCATCTGCTCCAATTTATATTTGCCCAATCATTCCTCCACTGCTCTCTTATACTCTGCCGTTTTCTCATCCTCTTGTAACCTTTCCACTCTCCTTACAAATACTCCTTCTTCCCGTCCTTCCCTTCTTCTATTTCTCCATTTTAATTGGACCTTGATTCTGGCCACCACCAAGTAGTGGTCAGACAGTCCACTCCCCCAACCTCTATAAGCTCTTGCATCCATTACACATTTTCGCATCCTTTCATCCACACACACATAATCAATCATTGCCTTCCTTTCATTCAGTTCACCACCCACCCTTCTCATCACTCATCATGTATACCTGTGGATCATTTTGTGCCTGAAGAGGGTATTAGGTATCACCAACCCCCTCCCAGCACAAATGTGCTGTCCACCCATCCTTCTCTTTCCTATAATGTGTCTGTTACTCTGTCATAGTAGCTCAACAGATTAGTAACACATGATTTTCCTTTCCTGAAACCAAACTGTCTTTCTGTTATCATATTGTGTTCTTCTAGATGATTTACCCAAGCTTTTCTTATAAGCTTTTCTAATACCTTGCTTACAACACTAGTTAGTGATACTGGTCGGTAGTTGAGTGGATTTTGTCTATTCCCTTTCTTGAATAAGGGAACAATGTTTGCTTTCTTCCAGATATCAGGTAGTTTACCTTGACTCAAGGATTTCTTGAAGATTAAAAATAATGGTTTACTTAACTCCTTTGCACATTCATGTAGCACCCAACATGAAATTTCATCAGGACCATTTGCTTTTCCTTTGTCTAATTTACATAGCTAATCCTGTATTACTTTTTCTGATGTTTGTATATCTGGTAGTATGTGTGGGCATGCATGTTCCACATAATCCCTCTCAAAATTTTTTTCCTCTGTAAAAACTGTTTGGAAATTCTTGTTCAGTGCTTCACAAATATCCTTCTCTTGTGTATAGGTGATTCCCTCGTCTGTAATGGATTGTATTTTATCTTTTACTTTGGTTTTGCTTCTGATGTAACTGTAAAATAGCTTTGGTTGATCACTACTTTTATTTATAATATCCTCCTCAAACTGTTTTGGGGCTTCCCTCCTTATTCTTGTATAATTGTTTCTTGCCTGTTTGTAATTATTATATGCCCTTTCACTATTGTGTCTTCTGTATCTATTCCACAACAAATCTCTTTTTTTCTTTTGATTTTTTACATTCTGTATTGAACCATTTCTTTATTTTCTTTTCTGCTTCTTTGTGCTGTGGGATGTACTTCTTGGCTCCTATTTCATAAATTTCACAGAATTTTTTATATATAGCATTTAAATCTTGTCCTCTAAGCTCCTTTTCCCAATCATTTTCTAAGAAGTACTTCATTAGGTCATGATAGTTTCCCTTTTTATAGTTTAGGCTCTTTTTGTAACTTTCACTGCTGTTAACTATGTCATATGCTATCCTGAAGTTGCAATTTAGTACTGCACGGTCGCTTTTGCTGAATGGAGGGTGATATATTAAATTGTCAGTATCGTTTTCTTGCCTACTAAATGTGAGATCTACCATTGAGGGTACATCGAGTCCTCTTTTTCTAGTGCTTTCCCTTACATGCTGCATTAGGAAAAACTCCTGCACGAGATCCAGGAGCTTTTGGTCCCAACAGGTTTCTTGGCTTATTATATGTGGGAAATATTTTCCCCCAGAGCAGTTGCGCTCTCTAAATTTATCATAGTTATCCCTGGTTAAAGGCAGAGGATATATAGAGACTGTTGTTAATTATTGAAGCAGTTTTAATAACCCAGAAACGATGTTCTCTTTAATAATTCTTGTTATTGATAAATTAAATGCTACTGCATTTAACCCCCGTGGACAACTATGCATGTAAATACATGTAATTATGTGGTATTTTCCACTGACCTAAACTGCGTCTGCGCGATAGGTGACGTGGCAAGCAGGGAAAGATTCCCCTGTTAAGGCAGATGTGGAATTAAGATATTTACATAGTTAAAGGGAATATTTGGTCTAACTTTAGTTTAAGTGGAACTAAGATTAATTTGTTAGATTTGTCCTGTACATATCATGATGTAATTTAACTGTATTTAGTACTGTAATTAAATAAGAGTTGGCAACCCACAATTCGATGAAGTGTTGGGGCTTGCCGCGTTCACGCACTCTGCTCCCAGACCTTGTGGAGTTAACACTCTGCTCCTAGCTCTCGTGGAGTTAGCACGGTTGTATATACACACCATAAGGACGTTTGCTTGCCCAAGCAACTATACCAGGCAGCCTCATCGTCATCGGTTAACGATCACTCCCTCTTCATATAGCTAAGTAACCTTTACGAATTGGCCAATTCAAGGGGGGATTAGCGAAGAGATAGATTAGAAGATAGTATTGTAGGTGAGTTAAATTTAATTTACGTTTCACCTAACTCTATGAGACTTGTTTGATTTACTTAGACAACTTTAGGGAAGAGTAACGACCTACGAGTTGTGTACCGAGAAAATTCTTGCTTAGCGGTGTCCCGGCAGGGATACCGACTTGGATACATTAAACATTTCTCACATTTAGGTGCCCAGAAAGAGGGCCCCGATTTGTTTACCAGAACTATTCAACATTTTTCACATTTTTGGTGCCCCGACCGAGTGAGGAAAACCGATGTGTGCGAAGAGCTGAATGTGTTTAAAGTTGCTTTTAATGGGCATAGCTACTACTACGCTTGGTTGCAGGGAAGTAGTGGAGAATATTTTAACAGTGGTAGGAGCCATAGAGGGCTCTTGTAAATCCTCAGTAGCCATAACCCTCCTCGAGCCAAGGAACCTGCCATATGGCTCTCCAGTTTGTTAATGAACATATAAATTAATTAGCAGAGCTGTAAACCGAGTTGCAATGGGCCAGGAAGGGAAGAGATTTCATACATTTTAATGCCAAGCCCTTCCAAGCAATGTTGAAAGCTGATGGTATACATTGGAACCATTCTGGTAGGGAAGCGGTTCTGCAGAAATTTATAAATTATGTAGAACATAAGAAAGGAGAGTTCTATGCTGTACAAGCTCTGGGTGGGCCTATGGAGTATTGAGGTAATTAATTCTGAGCTCGGGGAATATGGGTGTTTTGGCAATTGTGTGGGGATGAAATAAAACCCTAGAGGTTTAATAACCCTGGGGGATAGGTTGAAATTATAGACCTAATCCCTACACTCCTCAAAATTAAATGAATAATTAGCTCACTGTAATGAATATAACGAAATTGGGAGAGGGGATAATTTGCACCATGAGGACTTAATCCCTACCCTCTTCGAAATTTAAAATAATCAAATCATTACTAAGCTGAGGTAAATTTGTGGTTGGAATTCATAATTAAATTATTAAATTAGAACTCCGTCAACATGTCTGTTTCATTATTGCAAAGATCTTCTAGTAGTAAGGCAGGATGGGTAACTTGAGCCATAAATGATTGTAACCAGTCATTGGACCAAATACCTCTGTCCAAGGAGAGAATAAATAGTCTCCTAAATATCCTGAAAGATCGATGGAGTAAGTATGAAGAGAGTTACTTAACTTTAGAAGCGGCTATAGTAAAGGCTGAGAATAAGGAACTCTTAGAGTCAGAAACTACGAAGTTTGAAGACAAATTAGAAGAATACTTAACTGTAGTAAAGACACTAGAGTCAGAATTAGCTGACACTGCCGCAGAAACACAAATTGTGGCACAGCAGAGTAGAGCTGTGTTACCACAAATAACGCTTCCGGAATTTGACGGAGAGCAGAACTGGAAATCCTTCTGGGCTCATTTCAAATATTTGGTACATGATAGAACAGATCTCCCTAAAGTCACCAAACTTACGTATTTGTTAGGACAGGTCAAGGGAACACCATATCAACTGATAAAAGAATTACCAGTAGAACAAAATAACTATGAAGTGGCTTTGACCATCCTTAGACAAAATTACGAAGACAGGGAACAAATTATAAATCATTTAGTAAAGGCTCTAATAGAATTACCCATGCCTAGGCACGATTTTGATTCCTTGCAAAAATTTAGAATTGCAATAAGTTGTAAATTAAGGGCCTTAGGTACTTATGAAGATATTAAGACATCAGATTGGGTGCTTTCAAGAATTGTGTCCTTAAAGCTACCACTGAAAACCAAGGATGCTTTGTATGGTAGGTACCAGAAGGATAATTTCTCCTGTGAAGAGATGGAGGAAGGCTTGATGCAACTCTGTAAACATTTGCAAGGAACATTAAACACTACTGAGGTCAAACAGAAGACTGAAGTAAAGAAAAAACCCACTAACCAACTGATAGGGAAAGTTAAGTCAGAGAAGACTAGGTATGTGCCTAATGAAGAGATAGGTATTTTCCTTAGCTCCACAAAGGCCGAGGATAAAGTATTAGAAGATAAGGAATAGACATGCTGAGGATATTAAGGAAATAAAACCTTCCATGGTAAAAGACAGGAAAGTTTGTGTCTTTTGTGGTGAGCAACATTCCAGTGTATTTTGTCAACAGTACCCTGATTATGCTTGTAGAGTAGGGAAGCTTCAGGAACTGGGGTGTTGTATAATCTGTATGAATTCCGAACATATTGCCGCGGACTGTAAGACTAAATTAAATCTTTGCTTTAAATGCAAAAAAGATCATCATCATAGTGCTTTATGCCCTAGGATGAAAATTGAGGTTCCTATACCTGCAAGCGTCAATATGACAATTGCAAAAGGGAATGCTCCATTAGTAATGGCAGCTGCAGTACCAATAGCAGATGTGAAAGTATTGTTTGAGAATAGAAACCAATTGGTATGTACCCTGTTTGATACGGGTGCTCAGAAAACTTTCATTTCTGCAGACATTGTGAAGAAATTAAAGTTACCAGTTATTGGCAAGGTAAATCTAGCCATTACAGGATTCTTGACAACTAGGAAGGCTCAGTCTTTTGATTTAGTTAGACCTGTAATACAATTAAGCAGATATAAATGCCGTATAACAGCAGCTGTGCTTGATACTATGGAGACAAGTATGTACATAAAGGGATTGAAGGAAACCTCTGATCATCTACATAGCTCAGGGATAAGGTTGGCTAAACGGAATGAGGAATCAGATACTGCGGGTCCCATAAAAATGATAATTGGTTCTGATTATTGTGGAAGATTCCTACATAGGACTTTCAAAAGGAATAAGGTACAGTTGTTCAAGAGTCCAGGAGGTAACCTTATTATGGGTCAGTTGCCTTTTCCAGAACAAGTTAAAGGAGAGGCCAAACTAGTAGACTCAGTCTTTGTTACCCCCACACAGTCATTGATGGTAGCTAGAATAGGTGCAGAATTAGAACCTACTCAGATAAATGACTTGTTGGATGAAAACATTGAACCTGTACACAAACTGTGGGACCTAGACATTATAGGTATACACTCTGAGGAACCAACCCCTGAAGATAAAATAACATTGGACTTGTATAATCAGTCTGTGGAATTTAAGGATGGACAGTATTGGGTAGGATTACCATGGAAACTAAACCATTCAGAGTTACCAACAAATTACCAAGCAGCTAAAGCTCAGTTAAATTCTCTTCTAAGAAAGTTGAGAGATAAACCAGAACATCTGATCCTATATGATAATATTATAGGGGATCAATTGAAGAATAAATTTATAGAAGAGGTAGAATACCCTGTTAACCACAAAGAAGGACACTACTTACCACATCATGCTGTAAGCAAGGATTCAGTAACTACTCCCATAAGGATAGTATTCAACTGTAGTAGTAAAGCGTCCAAGGGATCAGCTAGCTTGAACGATTGCTTATACTCGGGACCTACACTAACAGAGAAGTTAGGGAATGTGTTACTAAGATTTAGAGAGAAACCTTACGCTTACCCAGCAGACATTAGTAAGGCTTTTCTCAGACTAGGACTGAGAGATGAGGATAGGAAATTTACAAAATTCCTCTGGCCTCATGATCCTCAAAATGAGGATAGTCCATTGAAAACTTACTGTTTCCGATCGGTGCTCTTTGGCTCTTGTGCTAGTCCTTTCCTACTTTGCAACACTTTAAAGCATCATTTTGAAAATGCCAAATGTCCAGAAATAGGGCAGGCTTTTTATATGGATAATTTGCAAGGTGTTGCTGATACAGAGTCGGAAGCTTTGAAGGCTTATGAAGTAGCCACTTCCAAATGTGGGAAGGCAAATTTGCCGTTACAGAGCTGGAATACAAATTCACCGCTTTTGAGGAATAAAATACAAGAGGACTATCCAGATTCTGACATTCCCAAAATTCAAAATGTGTTAGGTCTTAACTGGGATACAAAAGCTGATGTAATAAGTTTGAAATCAATTAAGTTCTCTGACGTCACTCTCACCAAGAGGTCCTTGTTAAGTCAGGTTTCCAAGCTATTTGACCCATTGGGATTTGTCAGTCCTATAGTTATTAGGGGCAAATGTTTAGTACAGGAGGCTTGGCGAGAAAAATTAGGCTGGGACACTGAATTGGGTGAGACATATGTGGAACAATGGGAACAAATTAGAAAGGAGTTTGAAACTACATCAAACATATGTATTCCCAGGAAAATAAACAGTAATGAGAAGTCGCACTTACACATATTTTGTGATGCTTCTCAAAGGGCCTATGGAGCAGTAGCTTATTGCGCAACAGGAGAGGATAGTAAGATTATAATGTCCAAAGCCAGAGTTGCGCCAATTAAAGAAAGAACCCTACCTCAAATGGAATTGGCTTCCATAGAAGTAGGAACTAAATTGGCCAGGTATATAACCATTACTCTTGATATTCAGTTTGAGGATATTTACATATGGACTGACAGTGAGATTTGTCTTACTGGATAGGGAAGGAAGACAGTAAAATTCCTTTCATCCGTAATAGAGTGAAGACTATTAAAGAGCTGTCTTCCAAATTTAAATTCATGCATGTGTCCTCCAAACAGAATCCAGCTGATCGCTCTTGAGAGGTTCGACCGTAAGGAGACTGATCAAAGATAATTTGTGGTTTAAAGGTCCTAATTGGTTACTCACTAAGGATTGGCCTGAACAGAAACAGTACAGTATTGCTGAGATTAGTGTAGTGAATTTGGATCCTATAGTACCTGAGCCAGAAGTAATTGACATCAGCCGATTCTCGTCAATAAGACAACTTCTAAATACTACTAAATAGGTTGTTGAATTTTTGAATAAGAAGGTGGGGTTTCAGAAATTAGATCCCCTAGAATACTGGCTGAAAAGAGTACAAAGAAATTTTTACGGGGAAATATATAAACTTTTAGGCCAAGACACTGGAAAAGGGAATAAGCTGATGAAGAATTTAGGCTTGTTCTTAGATGGAAAAGGTCTGATAAGATGTCGAGGCCAATTGGTAAAGGCTGACTTGCCCATCCAAACCAAACATCCCATTTTATTACCTAAGAGTGGATGCTTTGTACAACTTATTATAAAGGAAGCCCATGATTCCACTCTCCATGGAGGTGTACCGCAGACTTTAGCCCAAATTCGGGAAAGGTACTGGATTCCTAAGGGTAGACAGGTTATTAAAAAATATCTCAAAAACTGCATCATTTGTAGGAGGTATGGACATGTGGAGAGAATGGAGAATGAAAGACTGACTAAGAGGGTGTATGTAGGTGAGGTGGAGGGAGGGAGAGGGAGGGGTAGACCGAGGATGAGGTGGAGGGATGGAGTTGAGAGGTATATGAGGGAGGGGGGGGTGAGTTGGAGGGAGGGGAGTCAAATGGTGGGTGACAGAGTGACTTGGAGGCGTTTTGTCTGCGGCCACCCTTTGCGGGATTAGGGCGTTGGGCTATAGATAGATAGATAGATGAGCAGCGACCTTATATCTACCCAGGACCACCAGCCCTACCGAAGGATAGGGTGAACATAAGTCGGCCCTTCCATATAACAGGAGTGGACTACACAAGGGCTATAACTGTTACGGGTGAGGAAACTCCCCATGAAGTTTACATTTGTTTATTTATTTGTGCCTACACAAGGGCAATCCATCTAGAACTAGCGGAAGACCTAAGCCCTGAGACATTCCTCAATGTCTTTCGCAGATTTGCTGCTAGAAGGTCTTGTCCTGGGAAGTTAATAAGCGACAACGGAACTAATTTCGTTGGAGCAGCACCCTTACTGTTGAACCTAATGAACGACCCAAAAGTTAAGTCGGCGCTGGGAATCCGAAATTGTATTTGGCAGTTCACAGCTCCAAGAGCTCCATGGCAAAATGGATTTACCGAAAGAATGATTGGTATTGTCAAGAACTGCCTGAGGAAAACATTACACAGAACTAAGATCATGAGAGAAGATTTAAGAACAGTAATAACTGAAATTGAAACCAGGATTAATAATAGACCTCTGACTTATCAAGATGACACTAGCGACTCACTAGAGGCCTTAACACCGGCTCACATGTTATATGGCAGGAAGCTCCATCTGATGCCTTGTGTGGATATCCAGGAAGAAGTTGATGATCCTAACACAGAAACTAATGATTTAGGACAACACCTTCGGGAGGGATATCAACGCCTGAAAAGGGTGCTGGATACTTGGAATAGACATTGGAGCGAAGAGTATCTTTTGAGCCTACGCGAGAGGTTTTATGGAGCTCAAGCTGCCAGCAACAAATCAGTTATTAACATAGGAGATGTGGTCTTAGTGAAGACTGAGCAGCCAAGATCCCAGTGGCCATTAGCTAAAGTGATCTCCACACACCCAGATTCTGAAGGGGTGCTGAGACTCGTAAAAATAAAATGCACGGGACATACCAGTATAAAAACTATTGATAAACTGGTACCCCTTGAGTTAGCAGCCACTCCGGATCCAGAGAATGGTGAAGATCAAACGGGTCAAGAGGTGCGACCTAGTAGGGCCGCAGCACAGGGTTCTCAAGAACTATGGAGGGAACTCTTGGCTAAGGGTCATATTACATGATACAACGTATCATTTTCCGCCGGCCCCAAAACTATGGGAAATATTTTCCCCCAGAGCAGTTGCGCTCTCTAAATTTATCATAGTTATCCCTGGTTAAAGGCAGAGGATATATAGAGACTGTTGTTAATTATTCAAGCGGTTTTAATAACCCAGAAACGACGTTCTCTTTAATAATTCTTGTTATTGATAAATTAAATGCTACTGCATTTAACCCCCGTGGACAACTATGCATTGTAAATACATGTACAGTAATTATGTGGTATTTTCCACTGACCTACACTGCATCTGCGCGATAGGTGATGTGGCAAGCAGGGAAAGATTCCCCTGTTAAGGCAGGTGTGGAATTAAGATATTTACATAGTTAAAGAGAATATTTGGTCTAACTTTAGTTTAAGTGGAACTAAGATTAATTTGTTAGATTTGTCCTGTACATATCATGATGTAATTTAACTGTATTTAGTACTGTAATTAAATAAGAGTTGGCAACCCACAATTCGATGAAGTGTTGGGGCTTGCCGCGTTCACACACTCTGCTCCCAGACCTTGTGGAGTTAACACTCTGCTCCTAGCTCTCGTGGAGTTAGCACGGTTGTATATACACACCATAAGGACGTTTGCTTGCCCAAGCAACTATACCAGGCAGCCTCATCGTCATCGGTTAACGATCACTCCCTCTTCATAGAGCCAAGTAACCTTTACGAATTGGCCAATTCAAGGGGGGATTAGCGAAGAGATAGATTAGAAGATAGTATTGTTGGTGAGTTAAATTTAATTTACGTTTCACCTAATTCTATGAGACTTGTTTGATTTACTTAGACAACTTTAGGGAAGAGTAACGACCTACGAGTTGTGTACCGAGAAAATTCTTGCTTAGCGGTGTCCCGGCAGGGATACCGACTTGGATACATTAAACATTTCTCACATTTAGGTGCCCAGAAAGAGGGCCCCGATTTGTTTACCAGAGCTATTCAACATTTTTCACATTATATCTATAGTATTCCAATTTATATTTGTATTAAAATCTCCAGTTAGTATAATTCTTTCCAATTTCTCTTCCATTTTATGTAGTAATGATCTTAAACTCTGAATTGTATTCTCTGCCAGGTCCTCATATTTATCTCTTTCCCATGTGTTTGATCTGGGTGGCATGTACAAATTGGCTACAATTACTTTCCCTTCAGATGTATTGATCTCTACTGCAATCAGTTCTACTTGTGAGGGTATATCTAGTTCTGTTTCTTTGACTTTTAGGTTTATCTTAGTGAATATTATAATTCCTCCTCCTTTTTTTTAAGTTCCTGTCTCTTCTCCATATATTATATTCCTCTAAGTTTAGGACGTCATTTGATATCCTTGGTGTTAATTTTGCTTCAGTTAGGCATATTATATGTGGTTCATTTTCTCTGACATACACATTCATCTTCAATAATTTAGATACCCTTCCATCCACATTTGAGTACATCAACTTAATCATCTTGTTTATATACTTGTCATGACTTGGTTCTACTACCTTCCTCCTTTTTATTCCCTCCTGTTTATGTACCACTTTCGTACCTGCAATCCTATTACTTTGTAAAAAATTGTGTTCTTCTCTTCTTCTGATCTTCCCTCATTTTTTGTTTTTGCTTCCTCCCTCTTCTCTTTCAGTAATTCCAGTTCCTCTTGCGTTAGGCATCTTTTTTATCCATACATTTTTGAACTCCTCTTTTTCCATAAGATTCTTTGCATTTTTTAATGTCTCTTCCACAGTGTTTACACTCTGGAAGGTTACCTTTAGGGGTCTTGACTTGCTTCTCTCGTATTTCCCTAACCTTTTGTGTTCCTCTATGTCTTTACTACAGATTTCCTCTGATACTTCTTTCAATATGCTCGTTACATTTGCCATCTCCTTTTTGTCTCTTGAGATCTTGTTTTTTTACTTCTTCCTCTTCTATACCAGTGATTACTATGGATTTGTTGATATCTACTGAATCTCTGACTAACTTAGGATTGTTTTGGATTATTCTTTTCACTTCCTTTTTAATGCTTTTTTCTTCCACCCTTGTTTCTAAGTCTTTCTTTACTTTCACCATTTCAGCGTAAGTGGTTTCCACATCATTTTTGTAGCTTTGCACAGCTTCATTCACCTGTGTTATCTCTCCTCAATATCACTGCTCTGGTCTCTCAGACTGTTACTTGCCTAACTGACTATCATTTTTGAACTCTTCCATAATATTCCTGTACTTGCCATTTCACTAAGTTTCCTACTAAGTGAACCTACTTCTACTGTTAACTCATCTATGGTTGTGTCTTTTTTGTTGACTTCCTTTCCTAATTTTTCTATTTCTTCCTTTAGCAAGTGCATCTGTTTCTTAATTTCATCTAGCTCATTCTGAAAAACCATCTCTAGTCTGTGTACTCGTTCCACCAGTTTATTGTGAGTCTCCATTTCAACCAGTTCTTGGTAGAAATCATCATCCTGCTTTCTACCTTTATCCCTTTTCTTTTCCAAATTTGCTTTACTAAAGTATGTGGCCATTATGCAGCACTAAAAGCAAATATACTACTTACATTCCCTTGGGGGTAGGGGGGTTTCAAGAATACTCCCCCAGTATCCCTGCTTGTCGTACGAGGCGACTAAAAGGGTTGGTGGTGGGTTAGTGCCCCACCCCGTAAAAAGAACTAACTAAAAAAGCAAATAAAGCGCCTCGGACCCGGACGGACCATACGTTGACGACTAAGGAACGGACAAAGGACATTCTGAGAGTAGGAACGTGGAATGTGAGAGGAGTGAATGATGAAGTGAAAGAGAGAGAGATTGTCCAGGTGCTTGAGGATGCAAAAGTGGATATATGTGGATTGACTGAAACTAAATGGAAAGGTGAAAGGATGAGAGAATGGGAATACGGTGTAGGTATATGTGCGGGAGTCAGTGAGAATGAGAGGGCAAGAGAGGGAGTATGTCTGATGATAAGCAAGAAGTGGAAGGAGAATATAAGAGAGTATGGAACAGTGGGTGCAGGGATTGTATGGGTGAGGATGAAAGTAGGTATACAAGCATGGGCGATTGTATGTGTGTATGCTCCAACAGAGGATCGAGTGGCAAGAGTGAAAGATGAGTTTTGGGCGAGAGTAGAAGCATGTATGGACAAGTTTGAGAGGAGCGAGAGAGTGCTGTTGATTGGAGACATGAATGGCAAAGTCGGGAATGTACGAGTGGATGGAGTGGTTGGTCAGTGGGGTGTGCCAGCAGAAGTAGATGGGAATGGTAGTGCTTTGGTGGACATCTGTGCTGGTAAGGGGTTGGCAATAGCCAACACCTACTTTTCATAAGATGATCCACCGGTATACATGGAGAGTAATGAGGAGGATGGATGGTGAACTTGTTGAACGAAAGGCAATGATAGACTACGTGTGTGTGGATGAGCGAATGAGAAGACAAGTGTTGGATGCAAGGGTGTGGAGAGGGTGGGGGAATGGAGTCTCGGACCATCACTTAGTGATGGCCAAGGTAGAGCTGCAAAGAAAGTGGTTGAGGAGGCGAAGGGGAAGACAGGAGGAAACAGCTCCTGTGAGAAGAGTGGAGAAATTGCAAGATAGTGAGAAGAGGACAGAGTATAAGAGCATAGTGGAAGAAAGATTGGGAAGGTATGAGCTAGAGCAGATGGAAGGGGTGGAAGACGTATGTAAGATATTCACGGAAGAGATAAGCGCAGCGTGTGAGGTGGTTTTGTGGAGTGAGGAGGAGATGCAAGGGTGTGCAAGGGACAGCATGGTGGAATGATGAGGTGAAACGAGCTGTGGAACAAAAGAATAAGGCATATGGTGAATGGTTGGCGAGTAGAGGTAGGGGAGAAGATGAGAGAGAGAAGAGAGAGGTATATGTGAGCAGGAGAAGGGAGGTTAAGAGACTGGTGAAGGAGAGTAAGAAGAAAGTGGATGAAGAGTTTGGGAGGAATCTGAGTGTGAAATGGAGGGAGAGTAAGAAATTGTTTTGGAAGGAGGTAAAGAAAGTAAGGATGTGTGAAAGGGGAAATAGTAGGGGGAGTGAAAGATAGGAATAATAGATTGTTGGTAGAGAAGAGAGAGAAATTGAGGAGATGGAAGGAGCACTTTGAGGATTTGTTGAATGTAGAGAGTGAGAGCAGTGTGAGTATAAGTGGTTGGGGAATGGCTGGGAGAAGAAGAGATGAGAGGAGGGAGGAAGAGATCAGTAGGTCGGAAGTAGTGGAAGCGATGAAGAAGATTAAGCTGGGAAAGGCCCCAGGAATTGATGGAGTATGTGGTGAAATGCTTAGGTATGGGGGTGAGATTGTTGTGGAGTGGATATGGAAGTTGTGTAGATTGGCTTGGGAAGAGGGAAGGGTTCCAGAGGACTGGAAATCAGGTATAATTGTTCCTCTGTACAAAGGAAAAGGGGAGAGAGAAGTATGTGGTAACCATAGGGGTATTTGCCTTCTTAGTGTGACTGGTAAAATATATGGTAGAATACTCATTGATAGGGTTAGGCATATGACAGAGGAGCTAGTTGGAGAAGAACAAGGGGGATTTAGGAAGGGAAAAGGTGTGTAGATCAGATATTTGTTCTAAGATGTTTAGTGGAGAAGTATCTAGAGAAGGGAAGGAAAGTGTACGCTGCCTTCATGGACTTGGAGAAAGCTTATGACAGAATAGATAGGAAAGGTATGTGGAAGGTATTAAGAATATATGGAGTGGAGGGGAAATTGTTGAGTGCTGTGAAGAGTATGTACGAGGGAGCTAGGGCTACGGTGCGAGTGGTTGGTGAGCTGAGTGAGTTCTTTGATCTCAATGTGGGACTGAAACAGGGGTGTGTAATGTCTCCATGGCTGTTTAATATATATATGGATGGGGTCGTAAAGGAGGTACAAGGTAGGGCAGTGGATGTGGGGGTGGCCCTAACGAATGAGGGTGAGATTTGGAAGCTTCCGGTGTTGCTGTTTGCTGATGATACAGTATTGTTGAGTGAAGATGAATGGGAGTTGCAAGGTTTGGTGAATGAATTTGGGACAGTGTGTAGGAGGAGGAAGCTGAAAGTTAATGTAAACAAAAGTAAAGTTATGGTGTTTGAGAGGAATGAAGTCACAGAGTGTGCAGTGAGGTTGGATGGTGAGGATATGGAGAATGTGAGTGCATTCAAGTACTTGGGTAGTGTGATGAGTAAGGATGGAACTTTGGGGGATGAAGTGCGTGAAAGGGTACAGCAGGGAAGGAAGGTTGTAGGCATGCTGAAAGCAGTAATGAGAAATAGGGAAGTGAGTATGGAAGTTAAGAAGTCTCTGCATGATGGTATTGTGATCCCTACCCTGACGTATGGAAGGCGTGGACCTTGCAAGAGGGGAACAAGTCAAGAGTGAGAGCAGTGGAAATGAGTTACTTGAGAGGAGCATGTGGAGGACATGGAGGGACAGGTTGACGAATGAAGAAGTGAAGGAACGTTGTGGGGTAGATGTGGATGTGGTTGAAAAGATTAGGAGAAATACACTGAGGTGGTTTGGACATGTGGAGAGGATGGAGAGTGAAAGACTGACTAAGAGGGTGTATGTGGGTGAGGTGGAGGGAGGGAGAGGGAGGGGTAGACCGAGGATGAGGTGGAGGGATGGAGTTGAGAGGTATATGAGGGAGGGGGGGATGAGTTGGGGGGAGGGGAGTCAAATGGTGGGTGACAGAGTGACTTGGAGGCGTTTTGTCTGCGGCCACCCTTTGCGGGATTAGGGCGTCGGGCTATAGATAGATAGATAGACATTCCCTTGGGCAGTTGTAGACTAAACAAACGATCATCTGATTGTGTGCATTCGTGCGCTACTTTGTTTTCTTTTCTGCTTGAACAAGTCTTGCTTAAAACATCTTTTTTTTTTTTTTATTAGAACACTATTTAGTCTAACCTGGTACAGAGCTTGACTCATATAAAGATACTAATTTAGGTAATGCCACTGACCAAGTTGGCCGGGTATGGAGCGGTGGCGGCGTGCGTCTGCTCTCCTCGGTGCCTCGTGTGTGTGTGTGTGTGTGTGTGTGTGTGTGTGTATTTACCTATTTGTATTTACCTATTTGTAGTATACAGGAATTGAGCAATGCTCGTGTTGTCCTGTCTCCATATCCACATTTATCAAGTCTACCTTTACACACATGAATGTTTTTCTCATGCACCACCTCTTTGTCTGAGTCGTTCTAAATATTTAAGAATATACCTAATTGTGATATACACGGAATGTACTATGCTCGTGGGTTTCCGTCGCTGTTTCTCAATAAGTCGAATTTAACTTTAAACTCGTTTAAGTTTTTAGACTGGACGATCTCTTTGTCCAGGCTATTCCATAAGTCTATACTTCTGTAAGGAAAGCTATATTTCTTGATATCCTTCAAGCAGCTTGACTTTTTCAATTTCATTCCATGTCCTCTTGTTGCTCTCTTATCCCATACAAACAGATCTTCTTTGTCAATTTTATCTACTCCCACCATGGTCCTGAACACCGCAATCATGTCTCCCCTCTTTCTCCTTTCCTCTAACGAAGGCAAATCCAGTTTTTCCAGCCTCTCTCTGTATGACAGGTCTGTCAGACTGGGGACCATCTTGGTTGCTGTTCTTTGTATTCTCTCAATCTTGTTTATATCTTTCTTTTTGTGTGGGGACCACACTACCGCTGCATATTCTAACCTGGGGCGGATCATGGCCACTATCAATTTTTTCATCATTTCCTCATCCATATAATGAAATGCTACTCTTATGTTAGTCAAGAGCTTATAAGTCTCTCCAACTATCTTGTTAATGTGCTTTTCTGGTGACAAACTATCTTGGACCAGCACTCCCAAATCTTTCTCTTCTCTCCTTTTTGTGATTAATTCATTACCCAAAAAATAATTCAGTGATGGTCTCCTGGTACTTTTACCCATTTCCAATATTTTACATTTCTTTACATTAAATTTCATTTCCCACGTCCGGCTCCAATTGTGTATCCTATCCAAATCCTCCTGCAGTATTTTACAATCCTCCTCAACCTCTATCTTCCTCAAGATCTTTACATCATCAGCAAACAGACTCGCATAACTGTTCACTCCATCTACCATATCATTTACGTAAATCAGGAACATTACTGGCGCCAACACTGAACCTTGAGGGACTCCACTTGTTACTTCCCTCCATCCAGACATCTTTTCCTTTATTATTGTCATCATTTGTCTGTCTCTCAAAAAGTCTCTCATCCATTCCAGAAGTTTCCCCTTTAGTCCTCCTATATATTCTAGTTTCCACATTAGTCTCTTATGAGGTACCTTGTCAAAGGCCTTCTCTAAGTCTAAGTACACACAATCCACCCAACCATCTCTCTCCTGTACCACATCAATCGCTCTTGAGTAAAAGCTCAACAAATTTGAAACACATGACCTTCCACTTCTGAATCCAAACTGACATTCAGCCAAAATATTCATCTCTTCCAGATATTTTATCCATCTGTCTTTCAGGATTCTCTCACACAATTTTGCGACCATGCTGGTTAGAGACACTGGTCTATAATTCAGGGGTTCTTCCCTATTTCCTCCCTTGTAAATTGGTACCACGTTTGCCCTCTTCCATTCTTTTGGCACTTTCCCCTCTTCCAGTGAGCATACAATTAAGCTGTGAATTTTATCCGCCAGTTGTTCTCTGCATTCCTTCAGTACCCAATTAGAAATTCCATCAGGTCCTGGGGCTTTCCTTACATCTTGAGTTTCCAGTAATTTATACACTTCCTGCACCTCCACTTTTATATCTTTCATCACCGAAACATTTCTAATCACTCCCTCCCCTTCCACAAGCTCCTTTTCTTTAGTGAAAACTGACTGGAAACGTTTGTTCATTATTTCTGCTTGCATTGCCGCATCCTTAAAGACCTCTCCATCTACTTTCAGCTTGGTGATTCCTTCCTTTTGTTTCAGTTTGCCATTAACAAATCTATAAAACAGTTTGGGTTCATCCTTGCATTTGTCAATTATACCTTTTTCAAAATTCCTTTCTTCTTCCCTACGTATTCTTGTGTATTCGTTTCTTGTTCTTTTATATTCTTCCTTTGTTCTGTCGTTACCTCTCTTTCTCCAATTGTTCCACGCCTTCTCTCTCTTTTTTTTGGCTATCATACACCTTCTATTAAACCACTCCTTTTTCCTGTTTTCTTTCCCTCTTACTCTTGGTACAAATTTTTCCACTCCCAAATTATAGAGGTCTAGAAAGATATCCCACTTCCTCTGTATCTCTCTTGTTTCTCTGAATTTTCTCCAATCTGCATTTTCAAAAAAGTTTCTCAATCCTGTAAAATTTGCTTTGCCAAAGTTGTATCTTCCCTGTCTATGAAGCTCGTCTCTTGGCTCAACGTTTCCTATTAACATCTGGAACTCAATGACCACGTGATCACTTTTTCCCAAAGGACAGAGATATTCCAATGATTCTATTACATCGGGTTCTTTGATGAACAGTAAATCTAACCTTGCTGGTGTGTCCTCACCTCGAAACCGTGTCTCTTCTTTGACCCACTGCGTCATCACATTATTCATTATTATATTTAGTAACATAGTACCCCACGAATCCTCGCCGCCTCCCGAGTACCATTCCTCCCAGTTCACCTCTTTACAATTAAAGTCACCCACCAAAATTATATTATTGCTTTTCTCAATTATTTTTTGCAAGTAGCTAGCCATATCTGACAACATCTCATGGTATTCGTCATCCTTCCATGCTCTCGTCTTTGGGGGAACATACACTACCGCCATATCTCTCTTAACATTCTCTCCAGTTTCTAATTTCATATATATCACTTCAGCCCTGCCTTCTCCCATTTCCACAGTATCTACATTTATGTTGTTCTTCACTGCTATCATCACTCCTCCTCCCTTTTTTTCTTTTCTGTCTTTTCTCCACAGTTTGTATTTACCATCTCCCAAATGAACATCAATATCTTCTCTTAATTTGGTCTCTACAAAGCACATGACATCAGGTTCATGCTCTCTCAAGAAATCATTAATTTCGATCCTTGTCGATATGAAACCATCAACATTAGTATATATCACCTTCAAATTATTTTTGACATTATTAATACCCTCTTCTCTCCTACTCTCTGTCCGTACCACTTCCTCAACTTCTGATCTTTCACAACCATCCCCCCTAGTTTCCTTCACTTCTATTTCCTTAAATACCATTTCCTTACTTTCATATCCAATACTCTCCAAAAAAAAGTATTACGTTCTTCCTCTGTCCTCTTATCATTTTTTTCCTTTACTTCTTCCTTTAATGATTTTAAAACTTCTCTTTCTTCTTCATTCAGATCTTTTCTTATAATAATATTTTCCATCCCCGCCTCTTTGCTTAATTTCCAGGTCACTTTAAGTATCTCATTTATTACACTTTCTGATGTAAACTTGGTGTGTGTGTGTGTGAGAGAGAGAGAGAGAGAGAGAGAAACTGATCCATTTTTCTGTATGAGTACCTACTATGCATTCTGAAGCATGTGTCTCCCAACATTCAGTGAGTTGCAGAAGGTATGTCCTGTGGATGGGGATTGTTCTAAACCCTTCAGCTTCCAGAGCATCCTGCCACTCACCACAGATTCTTCTGACTTTAATGTGAGGACCAATGCTTCAGTTAGTTTGATTTGTGGATGTGTGTTCAGTATTTTGTTAGCAGTGCCAAAATTCAGTTTGTTGGGTAATGGCTGTGTTCTGTAGACTTCATTACTTGGTATCTTATGTCAAATTGATAATAGTTGTGTGCTGAATTTGTCATTACAGTACAGTACTTGGTACAGTACCTACTTTCAAAATGATAATGGTTGTGTGCAATATATTCATTACTTGGTACCTTATTTCCAATTGATAATGATTGTCTGTTAAAGATTTTATTGCTTGGTATGGTACTGTCTTTCAGGTTATCATTGAATATCTCTTAACTCTTTTAGTTTGAAAGCTGTCTTCTGATGTAAATAAAGTCGTCTTGCAATCGTACTTATACTTGTTTGCTATTCCTCCAGAAAAAAGTGAATGAGACAAAAGCAACAATGAACGTGGACTACCCAGAAGGCAGTTTTGATGGGTTGATGCAGGTGTTGGTGTGTGAGGATGAGATAGCGTGGCGCGAGCAAAGCCTGAGAATTATCGTAGTCACAACAGATGCCCCATTTCATATTGCTGGTGATGGCTCGGTGAGACAGTATTCAGTACCAACAGTTCTAGTTGTAAGGCAGGGATATGGTCCAAAGTATTACTTCTTCCTGATAGTTTTAATAAATTACTTTTTTTGTGTGTGTACTGCACTATGCAATACACATGGCTAACCTTATAAGACAAGGATATGTTCTAAAATATTCTAATTTTGTCAGTTGCATAGTCTAAAATACATTGTAATTAATTTTTTGAAGTGCAGTATACTCTTCTATATAGGTAGTCCTGTTGGAGTGACAGCCTTGCATAGGTTTTGTCCTCAAATGGTTAGTAGTATATTTGACAATATAAAAGACAAAACCCTTGTTTTGGCAACCATATGGAGGGGGAGGGGCGGAAGAAAAGAAAGAAAAGAAAAAAAGTCAGGGAAGGCAAGAAGTAGGTGAATGATGGTAAGTCTAGTACATCTTCTGTGCTTACAAACTTATTATGTTAATTAGAGAATCATTGCAACTTCAAACTGGGGAAATTCTACAGCAGATTAACCATTGTGGTGAGTTATTTTGGAGTGTTTATCACCACTAGCCATCACTGCTTATGCTCTTCACCGTCACCTCTGTCTGCAGTACTGTACAGTATATCATCCATTTATATTATTCATTTATAAAAACTCCACCATGCTTACATGCATCAGCCTTGATCATTGGCTGGCAGTAGTAGTAGTAGTAGTTGTTCCCTAGGCAGTCTGGCCAAACAGCCCCAAGTCCTTTAGGAAGGCCATGGCCGAGACCGGGCTTTCCCACAGAGCTCTCAAAGAGTGTATGTTGTGTTGTTGGCGTAGGTGATTATGTGCAATGCAGTCTTCCATAATGTGCTTAATAGTATGGGGTGCTGTGTTGCATCCTGGACAGGCATCAGTGACAGAGTCATCCAGTCTCTTCTGGTAGCTTAAGAGGGCTGGATGGTGCCCACATCTCAGCCTGGCCAGTGGACCCTGTCCTCACGAGGAAGATGGGATTCAGAAGGGTGGATGTCAGGAGGCCATGCATGAAGCTGTGTGTTGTCTTTAAGTGACTGAATGGAGCGGCTAGTGATCTGAGTGTGGATATGCTTCTGGAAGCTGGTCTGAGGTGGGCGAGGGGGGAGAGATGACAGTATTTGTGTATGGTATCGTGTGCTGGGTGTTGTTTTGATGGCAGTACTCCACTCTGCTTGGTCTGTGGCAGCTGCCCAATTCAGTCTTTTGGTCTACCTCTCATAAACGTACTCTCGACATTTGCACCTCTCACCTTTGCACCAGGTTGTCACCTTCTTGCTTGAACCACCTCAATCTACTCCTCATCATTACAGCACTAATGCATTCAAGTCCCATCCTTCCTCTCAACTCTTAAATTGCGGTCCTAACCCCCCAGGCCTCTCATGCAGCGACACACTACGTGTCCATCTAATCATTATTATTTCTATATACTTGAGCCTACAAATATCCTCTTCCTTTACTGCCCAGGTCTCACTGTCACACAGCATTAATGATCTAGCACATGTTGCCTACAAGGATCCCTTAGCATGGAGGGAGAGCCCTCTCAATGTCAGAAGAGGTAACAGCTGAACTTCCTCCACCTACTCCTTACCCTAGCCACAGAGCTAGTTCCAACCCCACCCCCAGCACATAACATGTCCCTCAAATAACAAAACTTCTCTGCACATTTAAGATACTCTCCAGTAAGATCAATCCTTTCTTGCCTCCAAGTCTCTAGCTGCATGTTCTCCCTCACACACCACAATGAAATCAGCATTATTTCACAGCCTACCTTTAATACCACAACATCTCTTTTGCACCTGCTTACCACAAATACTGCCTAGGATTGAGTTACTTCCCACACCTTCGTGGCAAAATGAATGAGGCCACACTCCCTCTGCTTTGACAGTACTCCTATTAGCTATAGATATTACCTTTTTTGTTTTATCCATGTTTACTCTCAAGCCGTTGTACCTCATTCCATCTTTCCATGTCCTAAATCATTTTTCCGCCTCTCTCTCATTATCTGCAGTCCACACCAAATCTTCAGCATACAATATCTCTCATGAGAGTCCATTTCTAAAGTCATACAAGAGATTTTCAAGCTCAGTGACAACCAGTAATGGGCTGAAGACTGACCTGAAGCATTAATGGAAAACTCATCATTCAGATCTTCATTTACTCTCATCTGACACCACCATTGATGGAAAACTCATCTCTTAAATCTCTGTTCATTCTCACCTGGGTACAAGTACCCTTGTACATTGCCTTAACCACGTTAAGCAGCCACGCCTCAATCCCAAGCTTTGTCATTGCCCACTTCACCACCTCCCTAGGAATTCTGCCAAAAGCATTCTCTAAACCAACAAAAACATAGCACAGTAAAACCTAGATAAGTTGACCCTGCAGAAGGTGGAATTGCCAGTAAGTCGAACTCAGACCGAGCCTTGCCACTTTGTGGGAAATTCCCACAAATTTTTGGGAGAACTGGCCTTTTGTAGGAACTTTTGTGGGAGGTCATTTTAGCCATTACATTTGTGGTAATTTTTTGTGGGAGCTTTATCCCCATGTGGGAAATTTGTGGGAAAATAAGCCTGGCAACGTTGCCCCGACGCTCAGGGCTGGTAGCCGGCCGAAGGCAGACACAGTCTGCGTCTGATTGTCGTCGGTTGAGGCTGCGCCGCTCTTGTGGCTTCACCTATTTGTACTATTTCACTTTTGCATTTTAGTTTATTATATTCAAAGTGGTACATTTTAGTTTATTATATTCCAAGTGGTACATTTTAGTATAACTGATTGTAAAGTGAAGTAAATAAGTACAGAACCTTACGTAATTAAGTGATTGTTGTGCCCCTCCACCTCATCTCCAACACAAGCTGCCTAACCTATGAAAGCTCTTTGCACCGACATCCGCCAATTTAAGAAATGAAATGCACTAAATTGTTTTCTGTTGTTTATTTTTGTTGTTTTATATAACTGCTTATAGCCTACACCGTTGGTTTGTGTTCAAAGATTCACATATGGGTCAGTACTTCCCCAACTCTGTCTACCCTGTCCTAACTTAGCCTTGTCTATGCAACCTCTTATCCTAGCTTAGCCTATGACACGTATCAAATTGTTTTTATTGTTTATTTTTATTGCTTTATACATGCTAATAGCCTACACAGTAGGTTTGTGTTCAAAGATTCACATACAGTACAGTACTTCCCCAACTCTATCTGTCTAGCCCATCCTCACCAACCCTAGGCTATGCAACCTCCTAGCTTAGCCTAGCCTATAACATGCACTGAATAGATTTTTGTTTATGTTTATTGCTTTATTAATGCTCCTGTAGTTTAGTGTTAATACTAGTAAACAAGTACTGTAATCACATAATTTGCGACAATGGTGGTGTGTAATGTATTTTTTTTTTTTTTTTTTTTTTCAATTATTTCCGGTTAATCAGAAAATCTGGTAAGTCGAATTACCCTAGACCCCCATGTAGTTTGACTTGTGAAGGGTTTACTTTACAGTGATCTCTTGGTTGCCATGCATAACTGGTACTACCAGGCATAGTGTGTGATAATAAATAGAGTGATAATGAAAGCACAGAACTTATGGAATTTATTGTAATTGGTGCCAGGTATCCCAAGTGAAAGCCCAAATTTTCCTTACTACAAAAATTAAGACCCACTAGATGCATACATATTGTTATGGTAAGTATTGGAAACATGCATGGGCATGGCTAGGTTAGTAGAAAGTGATGAAAAGGTCAAAGTAAGGAAGAAACATGTACCACAGAGAGATCTGAGATGGGCTAGAGGTAAGGAGTTCTAAGGCTGGAGGGTAGAGAGTTAATGGTCTCCACCATGTGGGATTAACTTCTCAAGTAGGACCTTATCTTTGAATCCCTGAGAGCCATCAGAAACCGCAGACACTGCACCATCGAGGTCAACAGAAACCAGCTCAAATGTGCAACAATGATATTTTTTAGTAAAAAAAATGCATGATAACGGCAGGAATGCAGATTTGCATCTTGCAGTGATAACAAAAACAACTATAACCAAGTGTATGATGACCAAGGGATCACTGAACAGCTCTCTTTTCTTTCCTACAAAGTTTCCTGAAGCTGTCGGACAATGAATATTGCTTCAGTGGTCCCTTTACCTGGCATAAACTCAGACTGCATCTCATCAGTATTCACTCTTTCCCTTTTCATACCTTCCAGAACTTTCTCATCTTTCCAGGGCAGCACCCTTCCCCTTATACACATTTACAATCACACTCTTCAGTCATTCGTTTGGAACAGCATACTGTACTCATATATAATCAGATTTGTCAAATCATCTCGCCATCCACTCACTTGATGTACTGTTGCTGGGTGTCTGCTCTTTCTTTTCTTCCATCCTTCCTCTTCTGTCTTTCTTTCGCTCTTTCATCTTTCTTCTGCCTATGGGTAACTCTACACTGAGTGACAAGACAAATACTTTCCCTGTACACCAGGAAACCAAGTCCTATGCTGGGTGGTACCATATAACCAAATTATGGCGCCTGGTGGTTTAGTGGACAATTAAGGCACTCCAGTCAGATTGAGCCTGTTTATGTTTATATCCAAGGAATGGTTGGGATTTTTTGCTCATGTAATGCCAGTCAGGGATGAGTGAGGCTGGTCACTATCATCTTAAAAGTCAGGACCAACTTGCCTAGCCCTGGGTTCCTATGCTCCTCATGGGGCGACATAGAATTGGATGATGGATGGATGGTTTGTCAAATCATTAACTAAAGCCATTTCTATATCTCCTAAGGTTTTCAGTATTTTGGCAGTCAACCCAGACACACTCACTGCCTTTAATAACTGCATTCTGCTGATTTCCTTGCTCTCAGTAGCAGCAGGAATCAAAGACCAAGGACCAAACTCTGGATCTGCTGATTCCGAACTTTCCCCTGTTCCAGTCAAACGCCTCATTCAACAACTCATCAAGCCACTTTAATATCCTCAGTGTCCATCACTACCTTTCCTTCATCATTCTTCACACACTGCTCATCTATGGTAAGTCTGTTTTCGCTTTTCATCTGGTTTGCAACCTTACATACCACATCCTCCTCTTGGCATTCTTAAGGTTATCCAGTAAAAAGCCTCTGAGACTTTTTGCCCTGTAAACCTCCTTTCTTTTCCTACACTTGGTAGCCAAGTACCAAATACTGAAAGCTCAGACCATACACATTTCAAATTGCTGATGGTTGGATCGTTGGCAGAATGGAACACAATTTAATGGTTTCCTGGGGCATGTCCTCTGTTCATAATTAATGAAAGAGCAAGTCACTGGTTTTTAATTTGTCTGTTATTGGGATATGCCTGTATTCCTCTCTGTTACCCCCCCTTGTCCATTTCTGGAAAAGTCCTCTTTTCTCCTTAACTGCGGTTTGTACACCATGATTCCACCATCTTGTTACATAATGTCTTGGTAGGCCCCTTGTCCATTCATGCATTGAATCAGTAACTCTCAAGAGACTGTTCTTTAGAGCTCTATACTGCTCATAAATGCCCCTTGCTAAACCACCATTCTACTGATATCACTACAGAAGGCATCCCCTGCTGCATGGTACTGTGAGATGGGTAGAGTGGTGACTGAACAGGGAGCTGTAGGCAGAAGTGTTAATGAAAAGTACAGAGCTCTCATGAACAATCTCTTAAGAGTTATTGATTCATATTCAGTGCGTGGACGGACCAAGGTTCCCACCAAGACATAAGGAAACATGGTCATGGGATGAGGGTGTAGAAGTCACAATTAGTTACATCAGACTAAGAACCATTAATAATTTGAGGTGTTAAATTCTGTAACTTGTTAACCCTCTTTCCAGGTTATCTTGGGAAATTATTTGCCATAACACAACAGATATTCCTGTGGGTATAAAGGGCCATGATTGACAACACAGCCCTATGTTCCTCAGCCAATGGTGGGGGATCCTAGATCACAGGCAGGTGAGCTGCTCCAGTGACCAAAGGAAATCACATGTGTGCCTCACAATTTACTGACAAGTTGCAGGATCTCCAACACCATCACTAAGGAGGATAGGGAGGGAGAAGTGAGCATATCCAATAGGAGTCAAGTAGTCCTGAAGGACAGCCCAGAGGGAGTGAAATCTGGAGCATCACTGGAGGAAGTGTTTGTCTCCTCTGTATAGAAACACCATGAACTCTACAAGGACAGCATCATGCCAAAAAGGACAGCATCATGCCAAACTGGTGTAATGACCATTAATCCTGTGTGACTGATATGTAGTCAAGCAAGGGTGGCATCCAGAGGGCAGCTGGGATGCCAAGCCCAGGGTGGCCTGCATCAACATGGAGGAGGCCCATAAGGGTCGCAGCCAGGTCAAGCAAGAGTTGTAACTCCTAAGCAGAATGGAAGGTGTTGCAGATGTGGGAGCAGAGAGCAGAGGGGTCTGGGTCCAGCTGAACGGGATGATGGGAGACGAGAGTCCTCTGGGCTGCATGGTGAACGATTTTATTTCCATAAATACCAACATGTGAAGGTATCCTTTGGAGGTGTCTGGTCCTTAGAGAGGGGGTGAAAAGTATGAGGACAGAGTGGACTGTGTGGACTAGCTACACATGGGAGGATGGCTGTCCAGAGAGAAAGAGCTGTAGTGATGACTGTGAGTCACTGTATAAAACTACCGTTTGGAAGGCATGAAGCATTTCACATAGGTCAGTTCCTGAAGGATGGCACAGTTCTATGGTGGCAACAGAATGGGGGCCAAGCAAAGTCCAGGTCTGGTAGAGGAGAGGTTCTCAAAATATGCTGCAGGGGGAAAGGAGGCAGGTGGGGAATGGAAACTGTTGACGAAGACTCGAGAGAAGCCACAAGAAGGCTGGGCATTTAAGTCTGGATAAAACTGACAGGCCAGCACCACATCAGAAGACTTCTGGAATGTAACAGGGAGGTCAGGGAAAATCATAAGGGATGGGTCAGACCACAGAGGGATGGGGGAAACAAGGGTAACTGAGTAAGGGGAAGAGGACTGAATAGATAGTGTCCTAAGCCTACAGGCCAGTGTTAAAGAACGTTTGATTTGTCTGGGACCATCATAGGGAACAGACTAGCAAGGCTTGGGAGTACAAAACCAAGAAGGGGTGATGGGGTGGTATCTAAGGACATTGTGGAAACTATTTTCCCCCAGAGGGAGCTATCCTGTGTGTAGTGGTATTTGTGCACCTTCTTTTAAAATAGTTGTCCCTGTTGAAGGCAGAGGAATTTCCCAGAGAATGTTCATACTGCTCCAGTGGTTGGGATTGCTCTAGTTTTCTGGTATATAGTTTTTACTGTTAATAATTTAAATGCTACTGCATTTAACCGTTGTGGACAGCTGGAGAATGTGAGTGCATTCAAGTACTTGGGTAGTGTGATGAGTAAGGATGGAACTTTGGGGGATGAAGTAAATGAAAGGGTACAGCAGGGAAGGAAGGTTGTTGGTACACTGAAAGCAGTGATGAGAAACAGGGAGGTGAGTATGGAAGTTAAGAAGTCACTGCATGATAGCATTGTGATCCCTACCCTGATGTATGGAAGTGAGGCGTGGACCTTGCAAGAAGGGAACAAGTCAAGAGTGAGAGCAGTGGAAATGAGTTACTTGAGAGGAGCATGTGGAGTGACGTGGAGGGACAGGTTGACGAATGAAGAAGTGAAGGAACGTTGTGGGGTAGATGTGGATGTGGTTGAAAAGATTAGGAGAAATACACTGAGGTGGTTTGGACATGTGGAGAGGATGGAGAATGAAAGACTGACTAAGAGGGTGTATGTAGGTGAGGTGGAGGGAGGGAGAGGGAGGGGTAGACCGAGGATGAGGTGGAGGGATGGAGTTGAGAGGTATATGAGGGAGGGGGGGGTGAGTTGGGGGGAGGGGAGTCAAATGGTGGGTGACAGAGTGACTTGGAGGCGTTTTGTCTGCGGCCACCCTTTGCGGGATTAGGGCGTCGGGCTATAGATAGATAGATAGATAGACAACTGTAATGTAAAGACGTGTATAAGTACTTAGAAGGATAGGAATAGACAAGGATTGTGGAAAGTATTAAGAATATAGGGAGTAAATGGGAAGTTGTTGAATGCCATGAAGAGTATGTATGAGGGTGCTAAGGCTGCACTGTGTGTGGACAGAGAACTAAGTGAATTTTTCTGTTTGAAGGTTGGATTGAAGCAGAGATGTGTCATCTCCATGGCTGTTCAATCTGTATATTAATGGGGTTATAAAAGAGATAGTGATAGGTGGTGGCGTCCATCATCCACTCACTTGATGTAGTGCTGCCTACTTCATCCTTAGCCAGTATCATTCTTTTTCTGTACCTGCCCTCCTCTCTTCCTGTTTCTCCCATCTTTCCTGTCACTTCTTATTGCTTTTCTTTCCTTTACAGGTGGCTTTGCATTAAGTGACAAGCCAAATGGTTTCCTGTAAGCCAAGAAACCATTTACAATGCTGGGTGGTAACCATATTACCAAACCATACGTGCTTCCTATGTGTCAGCAAGTGGGCTGGTGGACGGTTAGTGCCCCTTCCCGTAAAACAAATAACTCAAAGTCAAATGGCCACCCCTTACAGGATTATGGTATCTGGCAGTAGATACATAGATAGGTAGATAAAAGAGATACAAGGCAGGGCAGTGGATGTTGGAGCAGCCCTAATGAGAGAGGACAGCATGTGGATACTCTCTGCACTGTTGTTTGTGGATGATACTGTGTTGTTAAGTGAAGACAACAAGCTGTAAGGCTTGGTGAATGAGTTTGGGAGAGTGTGAAAGATACGGAATCTAAGGTGAATGTAGGGAAGAGTAAAGTTATGGTCTTCGAGAGAAGTGAAGTCAGTGAATGTACAGTGAGGTTGGATGAGGAGGAAATGGAAAATGTGAGTGTGTTTAAGTGCTTGGGTAGTGTGATGAGTAAGAATGGAAGTTTTGAGGGTGAAATGCTTGAAAGGGTACAACAGGGAAGAAAGGTTGCTGCTTCTTTAAAAGCAATGATAAGAAACAGGGAAGTGAGTATGGAAGTGAAAAAGTTACTGCATGACAGTATTGTGATACCAACTCTAATGTATGGAAGTTAAGCTTGGACCTTGTTGGAGGGACACAAGTCAAGAGTGAGTTATTTGAGTGTAGCATGTGGAACCACCTGGAGAGACAAAGTGATAAATTAGGAAGGGAAGGAGTGTTGTGGTGTGGATGTGGATGTGATAGGAAGTTTTAGGAGAAACACACTGAGGTGGTTTGGCCATGTGGAGAGGACGGAGAGTGAGAAACTGACAAGGAGAGTGTATGCGAGTGAGGTGGATTGGGGGAGAGGGAGGGGATGGCCAAGGATGAAATGGAGGGATGGAGTGGAGAGGTATATGAGAGAGTGAGGTGTGAGCTGGGAGCAGGGCAGTGAAATGGCATGGGACAGCACAACATGGAGGCGATTTGTTTGTGGCCACCCCTTATGGGATTAAGATGTCTGGCAATGGACAGATAGACCTGACTGCACATGCTCAGTGTGCTGATTTGGAAAATGGAGGAAGGTATTATACCTTAACCCTTAAACCACGGGCTTGTTTTGCTTTGACTTGCGGGTCCCGCGGGCATATCCGTGCTCCGACAGACTCTCTAAAAATATTTGCCAAAAACCAGTTATTAGTCCTAGAATATTAAAATCATATATGCTTATGGCACATACCTTCAGCTTTCTCCTGGGGTGTTTGTTGAGCCTTCATCGAGTACCATAGGACTTGTGGAGACCTCTGAAGTTGGGTAATGAAGTCTTAACTTTACACTTCCCACAACTCGTAATATGATTACCACAGCCTTCTATTATCACTAGAAACATTATTCTGTGATTCTCGAATAGTTTGGAATCCATACTCCAGAAAAAAAAAAAAACAGTGAAAGCAATGAAAATTACGAGGGCGTATGACCATCCCACTTCGATCGTTCGCCGCTGGTGGTGTCATTTATTATTCATAAAAACACTCACAGTTTATATTTCTATTACTATATAACACTTATATATATCTACAGTCTTTATCCATAAGTTTCCTTCAGTAATAGTAGTTTATTGTCACTGCAGGGATTCAATTTCTTTCAGTAAAATACGTAGCATTGACTTTCTCGTCCTGTATACTGGCATTGAGAGTGAATGTCACTTTCACCTTCACTCTCATAACTCATAGTATTCATACATGCTAGAGTGAAACTTTCACACTCATTACTCCTAGTATATATACTCGTATTCTTATAATACTACTCATTTACATTTCTATTTACGTTCTCTATTTTATTTACATTATTTACATTTCTGTTTTATTTACAATGTGTTATGCACTGTCACTTGAAGTAACTTATAAAACTATTTTCCACTGTTCACTTATATTTACATTCATTGCTTTCACTTGCTGTTTACACATTATTTACAATTCCACTTGCACTGTTTTACTCAACAGAAAGATTGTAGTCACTCTCTTTAAATTGTCAGGCCTTTACCTCTTTCCACACGAGGTTTAGTAGGGGGTAAAGGTCACAGGGCCCTTTGCATGGGGCTAAAAAGCGGCGGAAGTTAGCAGGAGCGAATCCGACATACTTTCATCTTGAAAGACGACAGTGAACTGATAGTGGTGGCCTCCTGCTGCCTGGCTAGGGTGAGTGCAGTACTGCCAACTTCAGCCTTGTGAGACTTGCTAATATACAGCAATGAAATGACTGGCAGGAAACCAAGACAATACATAATAAATTAGGTAGTTCCAGGTGAATGTAAATATCACTTAGGCTTCTCCCTTCCTTTCTTATATATATTTTTATTACGAAAATAGATTATAAGGCATATTTCAAGGGGAAATAAACAGCAAAAATTAGCAAACAAGTGCGCGTGAGGTGTTGTCAGGTGATAATTAGCCAATTCCAGGTGTATGGCACTCTCACTTACCTTATTTCTTTCTTGTATATATTATTTGGTATAAGAATAGGGCATAGGGCTTATTTCAATGGATGAAATCAGTGAAAAATTCCAGGGAAGATTAACTTAGCATAGCACGGCCGGGCAGGCGAGAGGAGAGGGTAATGGAGGGGAGGTAGGGAGGGGAGTCAAGAACAGGGAGAAATGGGTAAATTGTCAACAATGGATGGGAGTACAGATGAGATTAGGAGTGCTGACTAGTATTGGACATTGGCAGTACTGATAGATGATACAAGCCACCACTTGAAAGCCCTGGCGAATTCAAAATAACACAGAATCACAAAAGTGACACCCTGCAGTATGATCCCTTGCTCTCAAGCGTCACGAAAGTGACGCCCCGCAGTTAAGGGGTTAAAGTACATAAGATGAATATTTAATCTTATTTGAAAATAAGATTGATTTGTTAAGGTGGATCCTGCTTGTAAATTTCGTGGAGTATTTCATTGTATTTAGGTAATTGTAATTAAATAATACTTGGCATCTCTGAGTCTGATGAGGGAAAGAGATACGCTATTTCTCGAAGTCAGTTCCTGGAGTTTGTTCAAGCTGCACACTGTGAACAAATTGCACGAAGATGCTCAGATAGACCCTCGCAACCAAACCAAGACCGTTAACCCGTCGTCATTTGTCATTCCAACACTATCTAGCTAAGTATCCTTAGAGATTTGGCCAAATTGAGGGGAAGTAGCTAGGATATAAGGGGAAAAATAATAGGTGAGTTAGGGTTAGTTATATCCACGTATGTAAAGAGACTCCTATCACTTAATTTAACTTTGATGTTAATACTGTAGTAAAATAACTTCAAACTAAACTCCTTTTTTTGACATTTTAGTGCCCTGAGTGAGGATTGACAGATGTGCACTGAGACTTTGAGAGAGTTCAAGGTTGGTTTTGTTGGGTATAGCTGGACTCGGCACGAGGAACAGGTGCCAGATATGGTAATGCGTATTTTCTGGACTCCAGGCAGCTAGTTCCTTTTCAAATGATGAACAGCTAAATGCCCTGTTGGCTTGGGAACACCACCATACTATCCTTTTTCTGGGAGGAAATGACAGTTATGAGGATGTAGAAGTTAATGAAATTGTGGAGAATATTTTGGCCTTGGTGGGGACAGTTGAAAGATCATTTAAGTCCTTTGTAGCCATAACTCTCATTGAGCATAGAAATCTACCATATGGTGCATCAGTTAGTTATGGCGCATAGAGATTAGTCAGCAGGGCCATTAATAGGAGCACAGAATATGCAGTGGAAGGGATTTTATTCATTTCAATGCTAAACCGTCTAGGCAACCCTATAGGCTGACAGTATCCATTCGAACCGTCCAGGCAGAGAGGTGGTCCTGATGAATTTACAAACTATATTGAACCAAAGAAGGAAAGTTTCTACGTGGTACAGGCTTTAGGTGGTCCATTGGAATACAAATAAACCAACTGTTTCTGAGCTCAAGGCAATTTAGTTGCTTATTTGGAAATATGATTGTGGGGACAAAGATAATACCCAAGCGGTTTAACAGCACACGGGGAATAGGTTTAAAAGAAAACCCATCCCATCCCTATAACCGTCAAAATTTAAAGTGATCGGCAGCTTCTGGGTCGAGAGTAATTTAGTTTATTTAGGGGTTCTGACTGTTGGGTCAAAGGTATAACCCAAGCAGTTTAACAACCCAGGGGAAGAGGTTTAAAATAAAACCTACCCCTCAATCATCAAAATTTAAAGTACAATACAGTGAAGGAAATTAAAGCGTAAATAAAGTAATCAGCCAAAATATCTATTTCCTTGTTAAAGAAGTTAATGAGTGGTAAAGCAGGATGGGTAATGAGTTATTAATGACTGTAATGAAACATTAGAGGAAATACCATTGTCAAAGGAGATATTAAGTAGTGTTTTGAACATAAAGGACAGATGGACCAAGGATGAAGAAAGTTATACAGTACAGTAATCCCTCGATAATCCAGATGGTCCATATCCTGTCATGCTCCGTATCTGGTTCGTTAGGCCTTGGCTATGTTATAAGTATATCCAGATTTATTTATCCATAACTGGACATAACAGTTCTGGCTTTGGTGGCCGACCAGCTGACAGAGTAAAAAAAGGAAAATCTTTCCATTTCTTTCCATTGCTCACTGGCCTCTGTCCACGCACAGGTAATAGACCCTAACTCACAAGCTGAGCAGGAAAGGCTGAATGGATTCCTAACGTATGGTCGAAATCACCCGGCCTCCCCAATCACCAGTAACATACCGGCAGCAGGCGAGGAAAACAAAGCGTAACCCACAAGGTGAGCAAGAATGGCTGTACGGACCCCTACCATATGGTCAAAATCACCCAGGCTGGTCTACAGAGTTAAAAAAGTGCATTAGCTGGCTCACCAGCCTCGCAGTCCATGTGCTGGTAATAGACCATAACCCACAAGGTGGGCGAGCATGGCTGTATGGATCCCTAACGTATGGTTGAAACCACCCAGTCACCTCAATCAGAGGAAATATACCAGCAGTGCTCGGGGAAAACAGACGTAAACCACAAGCTGAACTAGGATGACTGTACGACTCCCTACCAAATGGTGGAAATCCCCTGGCCACCCCGATCACTGGTAACATTCCAGAAGCATGCAAGGAAGACAGAGAGTAACCCACAGGGTGAATGGGAATGGCCATACAGATCCCAACTGTATGGTCGAAATCCCCCCGGCCGCTTGGATTAGTCAGAAACTCCCAGCCACGCACAGCCATCTACCCCTTCACCAAGTTGTCAAAGTTGCATTGCACTCCAGATTACTCGGCCACTCTTTAGGCCTATGATGTACAGGGACCCAGCGTATCTGCCACATTGTGACATTTGCCTGGCTGAGCGAAAAGGATCATTGCACTTGTAGGTCAGTGTGCCGCTTTTTGCTTGCATGCTCATAGCCAAGCGTGGGTAGAGACATGGCAATGCCATACACTCCCAAGCGCTACCACACTTCAGTTCCTGCCTTTGTCACTCCACGTGTGGACGTGCTTGGCTGAGGTTTAACAATGGCAGCTTCCATTGTTGCAATTGTGGTGGTACCCTACCTTCTGCAGGTCTAAATCTTCCTCTGTGGTGTTCTTGTGTGTGTGATGATGGCCTCACCACTACTTATGAAATGCAAGAGGAGGGTTTTAACTCTGGAGAAGAAGAGTGAGATAGTTGGCAAGGTTGACGCAGGGCTGCCAACTTCACGTATTCTGCGTGAATTTGACTTGCCCCACTCAACTTTGTCTATCAAAAAATCACAGAACCAGCTGACTCAGTATGGACAGGACTACGGTGAAACGACCAGGAAAGATGACAGGAAAGTGATGTCCTAGCCCTGCTACACCATCATCAGCCAGTTGACTTTGGTTTGGTTCCACCAGCAATGGGGTGCTGGTGTGCTTGTATGTGGGATCAAGTTGAAGGCTGCAGCCAAGAAGTTTGCATGCATATGCAACCTGCACGACTTCAAGGCATCAGAGGGTTGGCTTTTCTGGTTCATACATTTTAATGGACTTACTGGCCGTAAGGCGCATGGGTAGGCTTTGGACCCGGTAGCGGAGAACACTAAGCCATTTTGCCAGAAAGTGCAGTGCCTGATTGAGAAGGAGGACCTTTCTCTCGGTCAGGTGTACAATGCTGACAAAACTGGCCAGTTCTTCTGCTCCTTGCCCACCAATGCCCTGGCAGAAGAGATGGAGAAGACTGTGCTTGGTTGGAAGTAGTCCAAACAATGTGTCATGGTGTTGTGCTGTGCCAGTGCTAACAGGATTCACTGCATCAAACCTGTTATTGTTGGATGTCTCCGTGGGTTGATGAATAGCCTGCCTGTTGTGTGGTATCATTCTATGAAAGCCTGGTTTACCACAAAGATCTTCAGAGATTGGTTCCACAGACATTTTGTCAAGGAGGCTATCTGTTATCAGACAGAGGAACTTGGAATCCCTCACAGCGAGGTGAACGCTCTCCTGACCCTCAACAATGCCTCTGCGTATCTGTCAGAGAAGGATTTGCTTGCTGGTAACGGCCGTATTAGGTGCATGTTTCTGCCACCTAATATGACTGCTCTCATTCAACCAGTGGACCAAGGTGCTATCGTGGCAGCCAAGAGACTGTACCATAGGAGGTTCCTCATTGTGGTGATGGTGGTGCTTGAGGATGAGGATTGGGCTGACATGCGGGAAGCGTACCTTGGAGAATCTGCAGAATTACAACATCAAGTCTCTGATTTTCAACTGGGCCAATGCTTGGAAGGAAGTCTCCATCAAAACCTTGGAATGTGGTTGGTCTTGTCTCCTTCAGAGATGCGAGCCCGTGCATGACTTTGAAGGATAAGACGTGGATGAGTCCCACCTTTGGGTACGAAATGCAGGTGAAGATGTGGATGTCAACGACATGAAGGATTGGTTGAACGACGACAACGGTGATTCAGGTTAGCAGATGTTGTCTGATGGGGAGATCACCACTGCTGTCTCTGACCCTGACTCTGGCCACCCTGCCACTCCATCACTCCCTCATCTTGGTGCACTACGGGCCGGCATTGAGCTGGTGCTCGAGTATGCCGAGCACCCTCATTGCGACAGAGAGTTGGTGCCCTTCATGGTGGCAATGGATCAGCAGGCAGTCAGGGGCGCTTTCATTCTCTGACAAAATTGCTCCACCTATTGTCAGAAGAAGATCGACTCCTTCTTCAAGCCTGCCACTCCCACAAATGCCAGCCCCTCCTCCCCACCATGACCACCACCACCACCTGCTTGCCCCCAGTCTTCTTTCTTGGACCCACAATCAAGCACATCGACAGCTGTTGATTCTCCGTTAGACGTGAGCTTGAGGCTGTCTTTAGAGAGTTCTGAGGTGGGTAAGGCTACAACCCCTCACTGCACATCCCCGCTCATTGGCCAGCTTCAGCAGGTGGAGGAGGAAGAGGAGGAGGGGGAGTTCTTCGATCTTTGCTAAGTGGCTGTGTTAACCAATAGACCACATGGGATACCTGTACACTTGCTGCAACCTGGAGAGTTACTGTGTCGTTCCCTGGGTGGTAAGTGTTTTTTTTTTTTTATAATTATTGTTTATGCATTGATTTCTTAGTGTTTAGGATTACATTGCTTATTCCAGCGTGTGTTTTGATCTCTATAAACTGCCAAAAAACTGCAGAACACTGCCAAAATTAGGAAGGGTACTGTACATATTGGAAGGGTTTTGCTTTTGTTTTTATTTTTTTAATGCATTGTTTTCTTAGTGTTTAGGATTATATTGCATATTGCACTGTGTATTTTGATGTCCACAAACAGCCAAAAGACCTCAGAACACTGCCAAAATCAGGAAGGGTACTGTTCAGATAGAGTTGGGTATGGGTGTAGGTAGGGTATGGGTACAGTAGAGGATATTGCTCCATATCCAGACATTCCCCATATCCAGTCATGCCTGTGGCTCTATTATGATGGATAATCGAGGGATAACTTTACTAATTTAGAAGAAGCCTTTGTGAAGGAAGATAAGAAAGATCTGTTTTAGTCAGAAAATATGAAGTATGAAAGTAATCATTTCATTTCGTTTTTAAAGGCTCCAACATGCTTGCATGCGTCGGCCTTGGTCACCTAATGGCAGCTCTCCATGCTGCACGATCCATTGCGGCCTCCCTGTTCAGTTCCCTAACCCTGAGGTCACACTTAATGACCTTGTCCCATGTCTTTCTCAGTCTACCCTTCGTAACCCCACCCCCAATATTAACACTTCTCACCTTCCTCACCCAATTATCATCCCCCATCCTCTCCACATGTCCAAACCGTCTCAATCTACCTCTCCTCATCACAACACCAATACACTCCAGTCCCATCCTACCTCACAACTCTTCCATTGTGAACTCAGCCCCCCCAGACCTTGGACGCAGGGACACATTGCACATCCACCTAATCATTGTCATTTCTGTACGTCTGAGCCGGTGAATATCTTCCTCTTTCACTCCCCAGGTCTCACTACCATACACCATTACACTCCTAACACATGCTGCATACAAAGACCCCTTAGCAAATAAGGAGAGTCCTCTCAATGTCAGGAGAGGCAAGAGCTCCCTGAACTTCTTCCAACCACTTCTCACCCTAGCCACAGACTAGCTCCAACCCCACCTCCAGCACACAACATGTCTCCCAAATAACAAAACTCTTCCACACACTCAAGAGATTCACCAGTAAGTTCAATTCTTTCACGTCTGACAATCTCCACCTGCTCTCCCCGACATGCCGTACACATAAAATCAGCATTATCTCGCAGTCTACCTCTGATACCACTACATCTCATATGCGCCCATTTATCACAAACATGGCACAAGATGGAATTACTTCCCACGCCCTTGTGGCAAACTGCACATGGCCACTTTCCCTCATCTTTGACAGTACTGCCACCAACCCTAGATATCATCACTTTTGTTTTATCTGCATTTACCCTTAAACCCTTGTGCCCCATACCATCTCTCCACTTCCTAAACCTTTCCTCCACCTCCATTTCGTTCTCTGCAATCAACACCAAATCATCAGCATACAACAACTCCCACGGGAGTCCGTTTCTAAAGTCACGTGAAAGGGCTTCATGTACCATGATAAACAACATGGGACTCAAAACTGACCCCTGATGCACACCAACATTCACGGAAAACCCATCACTCAAATCTCAATTCACTCTTACCTGGGTGTGAGCACCCACATACATAGCCATAACCACCCTAACCAGCCACTTCTTCAAGCCAAGCTATCTCATTGCCCACTTCACCACCTCTCTAGGGACTCTGTCAAAGGCCTTTTCCAAATCAACAAAAACAAAATAAAGATCCCTTCTCCCACCAATATATTTTTCCTGAAGCTGTCGAACAATGAATATGGCATCAGTGGTCCCCCTACCTGGCATAAACCCAAACTGCATCTCATCAATATTCACTCTTTCTCTAATCATACCTTCTAAAACTCTCTCCATTACCTTCATTATCTGATCTAAAAGTTTCCTCTTTCCAGGGCATCACCCTTCCCTTTATACACATTTACAATTATACTCTTCAGCCAATCATCTGGGACAACACACTCATAAATAATCCTATTTATCAGGTCAGTGACTAACTTCACCCATATATCGCCTAAGGCCTTCAACATTTCGGCAGTCAACCCAGACACACCTGCTGCCTTCTCCACCTTCATCCTGCCTATTGCCTCACTCACAGTAGGAGCATCAATCAAAGGCCAAGGGCCAGACACTGGATCTGCTGGCTCCAAACCTTCTCTGTCCCAGTCAAACTCCTCATTCAACAACCGGGTATAATGCTCTCTCCATGCATCTTTAATATCCTCACTGTTCACTACTACCCTTCCTTCATCATTCTTCACACACTGCTCACCTATAATATCCTGATTATCCCTCTTCACCTGATCTGCCACCCTAAATATCATATTTTTCCTTTCCCCATGATTTAGGTTATCAAGTAAAAGTCTCTGTGACTCAAACTTTGCCCTGTATATCTCTCTTCTGGCCCTACGTTTGGCAGCCAAATATTCCTCTTTGCCCCCACCCTTCTTCCATTCCTGGAAAAGCCTTCTGTTCTCCTTAACTGCAGCTTCTACACCCTTATCCCACCACCAAGTTACTTTATATCTTGGTGGTCCTCTTGTCCAACCGCATGTTACATCAGTAACTCTCAAGAGATTGTTCTTGAGGGCTCTGTACTGTTCATTAACGCCTCTGTCTACAGCTCCCTGTTCAGCCACCACTCTCTTCAACTCACTATAGAAGGCATCCCTTACTACTTGGTTTTTCAACTTCCATATTTTCCTCCTAGGTACATAAGTCCTCTTTTTCATCACTCGTTCTTTAAGCACCATATCACAAATCAGTAGTTTGTGCTGCTGCACACACTCCTCACTTCCTATAACTTTAACATCTCTCACTAACCTCCTATCGGCCCTCCTAACCAGAAAATAATCTGTCTGACTGCTATTTCCCCCAGACACATACGTAATTAACCTACTGTCTCTTTTCCCAAAATATGTGTTGCACACCATCATGTCCGTTGCCTCCCCAAACTCGAGTATCCTTTCCCCTTCTGCATTCCTTAGACCATATGCACATCCCCCATGCACTCCTTCATAACCTTGTGCTGCTTCACCTACATGACCATTTAAGTCCCCTCCCAAAACCACTATCTCATCATCCCGCATACCACCCACTACATGTATTAAATCATCCCAAAATCTATCTTTCTCTGCTTCATCCAATCCTGCCTGTGGAGCATATGCCGATATAATCGCAGCTATCCTTCTACCGAACAGAATTTTCACTACCAATATCCTATCGCTTACTCTCATAACATTCATAACATATTCCACCCATTTCTCCGCAACCATCGCACCAACACCTCCATATCCGTCTGCCCCCCCTTGCCAAAACATCTTATAGCAACAGTCTTTCCCAACAATCTTTGTGGCTGATCCATCCCTGTACCGGACTTCCTGCAAACACGCCACATCCACCCACCTCCTACTGAATGCCTCAGCGACTTCCCCTGCTCTTCCCCTCAAACTTCCTACATTCCATGAACCCACCCTCATCCCCCTGGGTGATTTACTGTCCTCAGGCTTGCTCTGAAACTTTTTCTTGTGTTTTGTCATATTCAGTATTAATAAAGGGGGATAGACATACCACAGACCCCACTCACTGCACAGTCCCAGGTCCAGGCAATGGATCTGGGACCCCTAGCCCACCAGCTTACCAGTGGCTGTGGTAGTGGCCTCAGGGCACCCTGCCAGGACAGCTGCAGGGACACCCTCCAAGCGCGCCTTGGCATTGCAACTGCAACTATATATAATAATCGTAAAGTTGATTGAAACGCAATTAGCTAATTCTGCCGGAGAAGCTCAAATTGTGGAACTGTGGAGTAAAGCCACACTACCAGAAATAATCCCACCAGAGTTTGATGGGGAGCATAATAATTGGAAATCCTTTTAGAATAAATTCAGATACGTAGTCCATGACATAACAGACCTCTCCAATGTAAGTAAAGACTCCTATCTTTTAGGACACATCAAGGGCATGGCTTACAAGTTGATAAATGAATTACCTGTTGAAGAAAATAATTATGAGATGGCTTTGACTATCTTTAGACATAATTATGAAGATAGGAAGCAGGTCATTACTCAGTTGCTGAAGACTCTAATTGAATTACCCATACCTAGAATGATTTTTATTTCTTGCAAACCTTTCTGATTGCAGTAAATTGTAATTTAAAAGCTTTAGGTATTTACGAAGATGTAAAAGCAGCAGATTGGGTGCTTTCTAGAATTGCATCCATAAAGCTGCTACCGAGAACCAAGGATGCATTGTATGGTAGATACCAACAGAATCATTTTTCATGTGAGGAGATAGAAGAGGGTTTAATGCAACTCTGCAAACATTTGCAAGGAACAGTGAAGCCTTCTGAAAGTAAACAGAAGGTTGAATTAAGGAAAGAGCCACTAACCAACTGGCTGTGAAATCTAAGGCAGGGTCAGTTAAGCCCAGAATTAAGGTGGAGATTGGCACTTATATTAACTCCTTAAAATCTGAGAAGTTACTAAGGACAAGGAATGGACAAGCAGATGATAATAAGGGGGTAAAAATTTCCATGGTAAAGGACAGGAAATTTTGTGTGTTGTGTATTAAACAACATTCCACTGTATTTTGTCAGAGTTATCCTGATTATGCCTCTAGAATAGTGAGCTTGAATGAATTGGGGTGTTGTATGATATGTATGAATTTAGGACACACATCCACAGACTGTAAAAATAAATCTTTGTTTCAAGTGCAAAAGGGGTGATCATCATAGTGCTTTGTGTCCAAGGATGGTCAAGTATGGGGTTCCTAAACCTGCAAGTGTCAATATGACATTTGCGAAAGGAAATAGTCCAGTAACAGCGTCAGCTGCAGTTCCAACTGCAGATGTGAAGGTACTGACAGAAACTAGAAGTGTATCAGCATGTGCTGTTTTTGATATGGGAGCACAGAAAACCTTCAATTCTATGGATTTTGTACAGAAATTTAAGTTACTCATTATAGGTAAAGTAAATCTAGCCATTACAGGGTTTATAACTACTGTACTGAGGATGCACAATCCTTAGATTTAGTTAGATCTCTAATGCAACTTGGCAGATATAAATGCTGTGTAACAGCAGCTGTGCTGAATAAGATGAAAAGTATATTTACCAAAGGACTGAAGGAAACCTCTGATCATCTACAGAGCCTAGGGGTAAGGTTGGCTAAACAGAACATGAAATCAGATACTGTGGGTCCCATAAAGATGATCATTTCAGATTACTGTGGAAGATTCCTACAGAGAACTTTCAAGAAGAATAAAGTACAGTTGTTCACGAGTCCAGGAGGTAGCCTTATTATGGGGCAATTGCCTTTTCCAAAGCAAGCCAGAGGAGAGGCCAAATTGACAGACTCAGTCTTTGTTACCCCCACACAGACATTAATGGTAGCTAGAATAGGTGCAGCATTAGAACCTCCTCAAATAAACGACTTATTGGATGAGAAAATTGAACCTGTACACAAACTGTGGGACATAGATACTGTGGGAATACAACCTGAAGAAGCAGCCCCTGAAGAGAAAATAACTATGGATTTGTATGATCAGTCTGTGGAATTTATAGATGGACAGTATTGTGTTGGATTACCATGGAAGCTACACCATTCAGAGTTACCAACAAATTACGAAGCAGTTAAGGCTCAGTTCAATTCTCTCCTAAGAAAACTGAGAAACAAACCAGAACATCCAACAATATATAATAATATTATCAAAGATCAACTGAAGAATAAATTCATAGAAGAAGTAGAATTCTCCGTTAATCACAAAGATGGACATTATTTACCACATCATGTTGTAAGCAAGGATTCAGTAACAGCTCCCATAAGGATAGTTTTTAATTGTAGTAGTAAAGTGTCCAAAGGATTACCTAGCTTGCAAGACTGCCTATATTGTGGACCTTCACTAATACAGAAGTTGGGGAATATGTTACTAAGATTTAGAGAGAAACCACATGCTAATACGCAGACATTAGTAAGGCATTTTTCAGAACAGGATTGGGAGAAGAGGACAGGAGATGCACAAAATTCCTCTGACATCAAGACCCTCACAATGAGGATAGTCCTTTGAAAACTTACTGTTTCAGATTGGTGCTCTTGGTTCTTGTGCTAGTCCTTCCTACTAAGCAACACTTTGAAGCATCAGTTTGAATATGCCAAATGCCCAGAAATAGGGCAGGCCTTCTATATGGATAAATTACAAGGCATTGCTGATACAGAGACGGGAGCATTGAAGGTGTACAAAGTAGCCAATTCCAAATGTGGGAAGGCAAATTTGCTGTTACAGAGCTGGAATACAAATTCACCACGTTCAAGGAATAGAGCACAAGTGTACTATCCTAATACTAACAGTCCCAAAACTCAAAATGTGTTGTGTCTTAACTGGGATACAAGGGCTGATGAAATAAATTTAAAACCAAATAAGTTCTCTGATGTCAGTCTCACCAAGAGGTCCATGTTAAGTCAGGTCTCCATGTTATTTGACCCTTTAGGATTGGCCAGCCCCATAGCTGTTAGAGGCAAATGTTTAGTGCAAGAGGCTTGGCGAGAAAGTTGGACTGAGACTTTGAATTAGGTGAGATGTATGTTGACTAGTGGAAACAATTGGAAAGGAATTTGAAAAATCATCAAGCATATGTATTCCTAGGCAGATAAACAGTAATGAGCAGTCACATTTGCACATACTGTACAGTGCACTCACATAACTCACGCACTTCTAACTCACGAATTATCTAACTCACGGTGTCCTTATCTAAGTCACCATCATCACCAAACTCACGGAAAATGCTTTAACTCGCGTTTTTCCTCTAGAAAATTGTTTATTTCTGAGTAGATGTTTAACTCATGGTATTGCAGCCACAACTCATGACTGGAAGCCATTCATATTTAAGCACACAGTCCTTGTGATTGTGCAGCCAAGCAGAACAATGCTTTCTCCATCCATGCCACCTACACCTAGTGGCCAGTACTGCAACTAGGCTAGTGTGCCGAAACTGCTACCCGTCTCTCGTCGATGTAAGCACTGTCATCAGTAGGATTTAGGTCAATCCTTTTCTGCATTTTTTATTATCATACAAGGATATGTAATGTCTTTTAATATTGTGTATTATCATTATAAGATATGCAGTACATACTTCAGAGACAGGATGTTAGTGTTAAGTGGTGTTGAGAGGGGTTCCGTTAGTGGTATACTGGGCTACCTGACACCATGGCAGAATCAAATATATTTTCCCCCATAAGGTGTGTTTTTTAAACTCACTTTTTTCCAGCTCAAGGCGTGAGTTTAGAAGGAAATTACTGTGAGTTAGGCGAGTGCAGTGTCTATTGTGATGCTTCTCAAAAGGCATATGGGGCAGTAGTTATTGTGCAACAGGATAACGTAGTAACATTATTATGTCCAGAGTCAAAGTTTCACCAATTAAACAAAGAACCCTACCTCAAATGGAATTGGCTTCCACAGAAGTAGGAACTAAATTGGCCAGGTATTAAACCACTACTCTTGACACTCATTTTGAAGACATTTATATATGGACAGACAGTGAGATTTGTCTTTAATGGATAGGAAAGAAAGACAGTAAAATTCCTTTCATCTGCAATAGAGTGAAGACCATAAAAGAATTGTCTTCCAAATATAAATTTATGCATGTATCCTCCAATCACAACCCAGCTGATCTTCTCTTGAGAGGCTCGACAATAAAGAGTTTGATCAGAGATGGCTTGTGGTTTATAGGTCCTATATGGTTATTTACTAAAGAACGGACAGTGCAGAAACTGTAAAGTATTGCTGAGGTTAGTGTTGTAAATCTGGATCCTGTAGTACCTGAGACAGTTGTGACAGACATCAGTAGATTTTCATCAGTAAGACAACTCCATAGCACTACTAAATTAGTTGTAAAATTTTTAAATAAGAAAGTGGAGTTTAAGGAGTGTGAGCCCATGGAATATTGGGTGAGAAAATTGCAAAGGAAATATTACGGGGAGATTTTTGACCTTCTATGCCAAGGCACTAGCAACAATAATAAGCAAATAAGAGATTTAGGATTATTTATAGACGGAAAGGTCTAATCAGATGTCGTAGCAGCATAGTAAAGGCTGATTTGTCTCTCCAAACTAGACATCCTATACTGTTACCCAAGAATGATTAATTTGTATAATTAATTGTTAAGGAAGCCCATGAGTTAACTCTTCATGGAAGTGTGGCACAGACTTTGGCCTGAGTCCAAAGAAGGTATTGGATTCGTATGGGTAGGCAGGTTGTCAAGAAATGTCTCAGGAGTTTGCATTTTATGCTGGAAGTATGAACAACAACCATATGACTATCCAGGACCACTTGCATTACCAGAGGATAAGGTAAATGTAAATCAGCCCTTCAAAGTAACGAGTTGATTACACAGGGGCTCAAACTGTTGTAGGTGAGGGAGCTCCCCGTACAGTGTATATATGTTTGTTTACTTGCACCTACACTAGGGCTGTCCATCTAGAATTTGGCAGAAGATTTATGTTCAGAAATAATTCCTGAACATATTCAGAAGATGTGCAGCTAAAAAGTCTTGTTCTAGTAAATTAATAAGTGACAATGGAACCAATTTTGTTGGAGCATCACCTCTAATTTTAAGTACAGTATAATGAATGACCCAAAGGTTAGGTCGACCCTGGAGATCTGAAATTGTACTTAGCAGATCTTAGCTCCTATAGCCTCATGGCAAAATGGATTCACAGAAAGAATGATTGGTATTGTGAAGAACTGCTTTAGGAAAACCTTACATAGAACTAAGATCACTAGAGAGGAGCTGAGAACAGTAATAACTGAAACTGAGGCTAGATTAATGATAGACCTTTAACCTGTGTGGATGATACTAGTAAATCAATTGAAGCCTTGACACTAGCTTATATGTTGTATGGCAGAAAACTCCATCTGGTGCCTTGTATTGATATCCAGGAGGAAGTAGGTGACCTCATCATAGAGAATAATGAACTAGGGCAACATCTGCATGAGGGATATCAACATTTGAAAAAAGTATTGGACATCTGGAATAAACACTGGAGTGAAGATTATCTTTTGAGGCTAAGAAAAAGGTTGTATGGGGCTCAAGCTGCCAGTAACAAGTCCATCATAAATGTAGGAGATGTGGTCTTAATAACAACAGACCAACCAAGATCCCAGTGACCATTAGCTAAAGTCATTTCCATACATCCAGATTCGTAAGGGGTGCTGAGACTTGTAAAAATTAAATGTAGGGGACATGTCAGCATAAAAACCATAGACATTTTGGAGCCCCTTGAGATAACAGCCATACCTGAAATTGTAATTGGTGGAGAACAAATGGGTCAAGATGCACAGCCTAGAAGGGCTGCAGCACAGGGTTCTTGAGACTTGTGGAGAGATCTTCTGGGTAGGGGTCACATTGCATGATACAGCATATAATTTTTTGCCTGGACCCAGAACTGTGGAAACTGCCTCCAGAGGGAAATATCCTGTGTGTAGTGGTATTTGCGCACCATCTTTTAAAATAGTTGTTCCTGTTGAAGGCAGAGGAATTTGCCAGAGAAAGTTCACGCTGCTTAGCATTTAACCTTTGTGGATAGCTACTATTTAAATACATGTATAAATACTTAGAAGGTTAGGAATATTCCACTGTACCTGACTGAGCATGTTTAGTGTGGTGACGTGGAAAATGGAGGAAGGTATTATACCTTAATGTACATAAAATGAATATTTGATCTTATTCTAATTTGAAAATAAGGTTGATTTGTTAAACTGGACATTGCTTGTAGATTTCATGAATAAATTCACTGTATTTAGTGTGACTGGTAAAATATATGGTAGAATACTCATTGATAGGGTTAGGCATATGACAGAGGAGCTAGTTAGAGAAGAACAAGGGGGATTTAGGAAGGGAAAAGGGTGTGTAGATCAGATATTTGTTCTAAGATGTTTAGTGGAGAAGTATCTAGAGAAGGGAAGGAAAGTGTATGCTGCCTTCATGGACTTGGAGAAAGCTTATGACAGAATAGATAGGCAAGGTATGTGGAAGGTATTAAGAATTTATGGAGTGGAGGGGAAATTGTTGAGTGCTGTGAAGAGTATGTACGAGGGAGCTAGGGTTACGATGCGAGTGGATGGTGAGCTGAGTGAGTTCTTTGATCTCAATGTGGGACTGAAACAGGGTTGTGTGATGCCTCCATGGCTGTTTAATATATACATGGATGGGGTTGTAAAGTAGGTGCAGGATAGGGCAGTGGATGTGGGGGTGGCTCTAATGAATGAGGGTGAGGTTTGGAAGCTTCCGGTGTTGCTGTTTGCTGATGATACAGTATTGTTGAGTGAAGATGAATGGGAGTTGCAAGGTTTGGTGAATGAATTTGGGACAGTGTGTAAGAAGAAGAATCTGAAAGTTAATGTAAACAAAAGTAAAGTTATGGTGTTTGAGAGGAATGAAGTCACAGAGTGTGCAGTGAGGTTGGATGGTGAGGATATGGAGAATGTGAGTGCATTCAAGTACTTGGGTAGTGTGATGAGTAAGGATGGAACTTTGGGGGATGAAGTGCGTGAAAGGGTACAGCAGAGAAGGAAGGTTGCTGGTACACTGAAAGCAGTGATGAGAAATAGGGAGGTGAGTATGGAAGTTAAGAAGTCACTGCATGATAGTATTGTGATCCCTACCCTGACGTATGGAAGCGAGGCATGGGCCTTGCAAGAGGGGAACAAGTCAAGAGTGAGAGCAGTGGAAATGAGTTACTTGAGAGGAGCATGTGGAGTGACGTGGAGGGACAGGTTGACGAATGAAGAAGTGAAGGAACGCTGTGGGGTGGATGTGGATGTGGTTGAGAAGATTAGGAGAAATACACTGAGGTGGTTTGGACATGTGAAGAGAATGGAGAATGCAAGACTGACTAAGAGGGTGTATGTAGGTAAGGTGGAGGGAGGGAGAGGGAGAGGTAGACCGAGGATGAAGTGGAGGGATGGAGTTGAGAGGTATATGAGGGAGGGGGGGGTGAGTTGGGGGGAGGGTAGTCAAATGGTGGGTGACAGACCAACTTGGAGGTGTTTTGTCTGCGGCCACCCTTTGCGGGATTAGGGCGTCGGGCTATAGATAGATAGATAGATAGTACACATAATTAAATAATACTTGACGTCTCTGCTTCCGACGAGGGGGAGAGATACGCCATTCCTCAGAATCAGTTCCTGAAGTTCGTTCAAGCTATCTATCTATCTGTCTATTGCCAGACGCCTTAATCCCGTAAGGGGTGGCCACAAACAAATCGCCTCCATGTCGCTCTGTCCCCCGCCATATCACTGCCCTGCTCCCAGCTCACACCCCCCTCTCTCATATACCTCTCTACTCCATCCCTCCATCTCATCCTTGGCCTACCCCTCATTCTCCCCTCCTCCATCTCACTCACATACACTCTCCTTGTCAGTCTCTCACTCTCCATCCTCTCCACATGGCCAAACCACCTTAATGTGTTTCTCCTAATGCTTCCAATCACATCCACATCCACATCACAACACTCCTTCACTTCCTCATTTGCCAGTCTGTCTCTCCATGTGACACCACATGCTCCTCTCAAATAACTCATTTCTATTGCTCTCATTCTTGACTTCTGTCCATCCAACAAGGTCCAAGCTTCACTTTCATACGTTAGAGTTGGTATCACAGTATTGTACTGTCATGTAGTAGCTTTTTCACTTCCATGCTCACTTCCCTGTTTCTTACCACTGCTTTCAACCAGTCACTTTTCTTCCCTGCTGCACCCTTTCAAGCATTTCACCCTCTAAACTTCCATCCTTACTAATTACACTACCAAGTACTTAAATGCACTCACATTTTCCATTTCCTCCCCATCCAATCTCACTGTGCATTCACTGACTTCATTTTTCTCGAAGACCATCCTTTTACTCTTCCATACATTCACCTTTAGATTCCATTTCTTGCATGCTCTTCCAAACTCATCCACCAAGCCTTGGAGCTCCCCTTTGTCTTCACTTAACAACACAGTATCATATGCAAACAACAGGACAGGAAGTTTCCAAGCACTACCCTCTCTCATTAGGGCCACTCCAACATCCACTTCCCTACCTTGTATCTCTTTTATAACCCCATCCATATACAGATTGAACAAGCATGGAGACGTGACAGATTCTTGTTTCAATCAAACCTTCAAATAGAAAACTTCTCTCAGTTCACTATCCACATGCACTGTAGCCTTAGCACCCTCATACATACTCTTCACGGCTACAGCTGCACGCTGTAAATAAGTTGCACTAGGATGCATGGATAGACCCTCGCAGTCCAACCAAAACTGCTAACCTGTCGTCATCTGTCATTCTTACACTATCTAGCTGAGTATCCTTAGAGATTTGGCCAAATTGACGGGAACTAGCAAGGATATAAGGAGAAAATTAATAGGTGAGTTAGGGTTAGTTATATCAGTTCATCTAAAGTGACTCCTATCTCATAATTTAACTTTGGTGTTAATAGCAGAATAAATTTATACTGAATTTATTTTCTTGGTAGATGCAGTATAGAAGCTGACAACCGTTTTGTGTATTTACCTAGTTGTGATATACAGGAAATGAGCTAAGCTCATGGGGTTTCATCTCTGTTTCTCAGTAAGTCAAATTTTGCTTTGAACTCATTTAGACTGAACAATCTCTTTGTTCAGGCTGTTCCACAGGTCTATGCATCTATAAGGAAAACTATATTGATATCCTTCAAGCAGCTAGGCTTCTTCAGTTTCATTCCATTTTCCTCTTGCTACTCTGCTATCCTATACAAACAGATCTTCTCTGTCAATTTTATCTGCTCCCATCGTGGTCCTGAACACTGCAATGCTGTTGCCCCTCTCTGTTCTTCTAAGGAAGGCAAATCCAGCTTTTCCATTCTCTTTCTGCACGACGGATCTGCCAGGCTAGGGACCATCTTGGTTGCTGTTCTTTGTATTTACCTAATTGTATTTACCTAATTGTGATATACATGAAATAAGCTACGCTCGTGGGGTCCCGTCTCTGTTTCTCGATAAGTCAAATTTAGCTTTAAACTCGTTCAAGTTTTTAAACTGGATGATCTCTTTGTCCAGGCTATTCCACAGGTCTGTACTTCTATAAGGAAAACTATATTTCTTGATATCCTTCAAGCAGCTTGGTTTCCTCAGTTTCATCCCGTGTCCTCTTGTTACTCTCTTATCCCATAAAAACAGATCATTGTCAATTTTATCTACTCCCACGATGGTCCGGAACACTGCAGTCATGTCTCCTCTCTTTCTCCTGTCTTCCAAGGAAGGCAAATCCAGCTTTTCCAGCCTCTCTCTGTACGACAGATCTGCCTGACTGGGGACCATTTTGGTTGCTGTTCTTTGCATTCTCTCAATCTTGTTTATATCTTTCTCTTTGTGTGGGGACAGCACTACTGCTGCATATTCTAATCTGGGGCGAATCATGGCCACTATCAATTTTTTCATTATCTCCTCATCCATATAATGAAAGGCTACTCTTAAATTAGTCAGGAGTTTATATGTCTCTCTAACTGCCTTGTTAATGTGTTTTTCAGGTGACAAACTGTCCTGGACAGGCACTCCCAAATCTTTCTCATCTTTTGTGATTGGTTCATTACTCATCAAATAATTCAATGATGGCCTCTTGGTACTTTTACCTATTTCCAATATTTTACATATCTTTGCATTAAATTTCATTTCCCACATCCGGCTCCAATCGTGTATCCTATCCAGATCCTCCTGCAGCATTTTACAATCCTTCTCAACCTCTACCTTCCTCAAGATCTTTGCATCATCCGCAAACAGACTTGCAGAACTGTTCACCCCATCTACCATATCATTTACATAAATCAGGAACATTATTGGCGCCAACACCGAGCCCTGTGGGACTCCACTTGTTACTTTCCTCCATCCAAACCTCCTATCCTTTATTGCTGTCCTCATTTGTCTGTCGCTCAAAAAGTCTCTCATCCATTCCAGGAGGTTCCCTTTCAGTCCTCCTATATGCTCTAGTTTCCACATTAGTTTCTTATGAAGTACCTTGTCAAAGGCCTTCTCCAAATCTAAATACTGTACGCACAATCCACCCAACCAACTCTCTCCTGTAGCACTTCAATCGCTCTTGAGTAAAAACTCAACGAGTTGGAAACACATGACCTTCCACTTCATCCAAACTGACTGTCAACCAAAATATTCATCTTTTCCAGATATTTTATCCATCTATCATTCAGAATTCTTTCGCACAATTTTGTGACCATGCTGGTTAGGGACACTGGTCTATAATTCAGGGGTTGTTCCCTGTTTCCTCCCTTTAAATTGGTACCACATTTGCCCTCTTCCATTCTTGAGGCACTTTCTCCTCTTCCGGAGAACACACAATGAAACTGTGAATCTTATCCGCCAGTTGTTTTCTGCATTCCTTCACTACCCAATTAGAGATTCTATCTGGTCCAGGGGCTTTCCTTACATCTTGAGTTTCCAGTAATTTATATACTTCCTGTACTTCCACTTTTATATCTTTTATCACTACATTTCTAGTCACTCCCTCCCCTTCCACAAACTCCTTTTCATTGGTGAAAACTGATTGGAAACATTTGTTCATTATTTCAGCTTGCATTGCTGCATCTTTATAGACCTCACCTTCTACTTTCAGTTTGGTGATTCCTTCCTTTTGTTTCAATTTCCCATTGACAAATCTATAAAACAGTTTGGGTTCATCCTTACATTTGCCTATTATACGTTTTTCAAAATTCCTTTCTTCCTGTCTACTTATTCTTGTGTATTCGTTTCTGGTTCTTTTATATTCCTTCTTTGTTCTGTTGTTACCTCTCTTTCTCCAATTATTCCACGCCGTGTCTCTCTCTTTTTTTGCTATCATACACCTTCTATTAAACCACTCCTTTTTCCTGTTTTCTTTCCCCCTTACTTTTGGCACAAATTTTTCCACTCCTGAATTATAGAAGCCAAGAAAAATATCCCACTTCTACTGTATCTTTCTTGATTCTCTGAATTTTCTCCAATCTGCATTTTCAAAAAATTTTCTCAAACCTGTAAAGTCTGCTTTCCCAAAGTTGAATCTTCCCTGCCTATAAAGCTCGTCTCTTGGCTCCACGTTCCCTGTTATCACCTGGAACTCACTGACCACATGATCACTTTTTCCAATTGGACACAGATATTCCAATGATTCTATTACATCGGGTTTTTTGGTAAACAGTAAGTCTAGTCTTGCTGGTGTGTCCTCTCCTCGGAACCATGTCTCTTCTTTGACTCATTTCGTCATTTAATAATGTAGTGCCCCATGAATCTTCGCTGCCTCCTGAGTCCCATTCCTCCCAGTTCGTCTCTTTACAAATGAAGTCACCCATTAAAATTATGTTGTTGCTTTTCTCAATCATTTTCTGTAAATAACTAGCCATGTCTGACAACATTTCCTGGTATTCATCATCACTCCATGCTCTTGTCTTCGGGAGAACATAAACTACTGCCATATCTCTCATGCTGTTCTCTCCAGTTTCTAATTTCATATTTATCACTTCGGCCCTACCTTCTCCCATTTCCACGGTATCTACATTCATGTTGTTCTTCACTCCTATCATCACTCCTCCTCCCGTTTTTTCTTTTCTGTCTCTTCTCCACAGTGTGTATTTACCATCTCCCATATGAACATCAATATCTTCTCTTAATTTGGTCTCTACAAAGCACATAACATCAGGTTCATGTACCCTTAAAAAATCGTTAATTTCTAGCCTAGCCGATATTAAACCATCAACATTAGTATATGCCACCTTCCAATTATTTTTTATGTTTTTTATACCCTCTTTTCTCCTTCTCTCCGCCAGTACCACTTCCTTAATTTCTGATCCATGACTTTCCAATAAAACACTGTCTTCTCTTCCTCCATTCTCTGGTCATTTTTTACCTTTGCTTCCTTTACTAACTCCTTTATTTTAGCTCTTTCTTCCTCATTTGCATCTCTCCTTATCCAAACATTTTTTAACCTTTCCTTCTCTGATAATTTCCATGTTCTACTGATAATTTCATTTACTGTTGCTTCAGACTTATACTTTACCTTCAATGGCCTTGCCCCTCCTTCCTCGTACTTTCCCCACCTAAACATTTTTTCACTCTCTTCTTGAGCTTCGTTGTTTTCCTCCATGACTACTGATATTATTTCTTTAAACTTACTCAGTTCTTCTCTTTCTCTTTCTAATCTTATTGTCATACATTTTTCTTTAACACCTGAAATTATTACACATTTTTTCTTATCCGCTACATCTCAAACTAAAGATTCTTTACTTCTCAGCACCCTAACCACTTCCCTCTCCACCTTTTCCTTGCTTTGTTGTTCTATAATCTCTTTCAAATTTACATTTCTCTCTTCCTGAATTTTCTTCCACCCCTTATGTTGCTCCTTGATTTCTTTAATGTGCTCATCCTGTATTCTTGATTTGGATTCATACTCATCTAGTTTGCTTTTCATCCTGTCTCTTTCTTCTTCCAACCTCTTATTCTCCCTCTTAAGCTGTTTTATTTCATTATTCTCTCAGTTTTGTTTATAGCTTTCTTTTTGTGTGTTGACCACACTACTGCTGCATATTCTAACCTCGGGTGGATCATGGCCACTATCAGTTTTTTCATTATCTCATCCATGTAATGAAATGCTACTGTTATGTTAGTCAAGAGTTTATACATCTCTAACTGTCTTGTTAATGTGTTTTTTAGGTGACAAACTATCCTTGACCAACCCTTCCAAATCTTTCTCTTCTCTCACTTTTGTGATTGGTTCATTACTCATCAAATAATTCAATGATGGCCTTTTGGTACTATTACCCATTTCCAGTATTTTACATATTATTGTGTTGAATTTTGTTCCCACATCTGGCTCCAGTCGTATATCCTATGCAGATCCTCCTGCTGCATTTTACAGTCTTCCTCAACTTCTGCTTTCCTCAAGATCTTTGTATTATCAACAAACAGTCTTGCAGAACTGTTCATTCCATCTATCATTTACATAAATCAGGAACATTACTGGCACTAACATTCGAGTCCCACAACGTCCATCTCAGGAGTTACTTCAACAAACAAGGGATGAGGCTATGGCACACCTAAAGTCTGACTTGGCTCATATCTCTGACTGGGGTAAAATTAATCTTGTTGTTTTTAATAAATCAAAGACTCAGTTTTTCCATCATTCAACACGAAAAAATCTTCAACAGGTTTCCCTACTAACGTTTAATAATATTCAGCTTAATCCTGAATCATCATTGAACATGTTTGGGGTTTCATTTACTCAGAACTTATCTTGGAACCCTGTGGGACTCCACTTGTTACTTCCCTCCATCCAGACATCCTGTCCTTTATTACTGTTCTCATTTGTCTGTCTCTCAAAAAGGCTCTCATCCACTCCAGGAGGTTGCCCTTCAGTCCTCCTATATGCTCCAATTTCCACATTAGTTGCCTGTGGGGTACCTTGTCAAAAGCTTTCTCCAAATCTTGTACACACAATCCACCCAACCATGTCTCTCCTGCACCACATCAATCGCTCTTGAGTAAAAGCTCAACAAGTTGGAAACACATGACCTTCCACTTCTGAATCCAAACTGACTTTCACCCAAAATGTTCATCTCTTCCAGATATTTTATCCATCTATCTTTCAGGATTCTTTTGCACAATTTTGCGACTGTGCTGGTCAGGGATACTGATCTATAATTCAGGGGTTCTTCCTTGTTTCCTCCCTTATGAATTGGTACCACATTTGCTTTTTTCCATTCCTGAGGCACTTTCCCCTCTTCCAGAGAACACAATTAAACTGTGAATATTATCCGCCAGTTGTTCTCTATATTCCTTCAGTACCCAATTAGAGATTCCATCCGGTCCTGGGGCTTTCTTCACATCTTGAGTTTCCAGTAATTTCTGCACTTCCTGCACTTCTGCTTTTATATCTTTTATCACTACATTTCTAATCACTCCCTCCCTCTCCACAAAATTCCTTTCTTTAGTGAAAACCGATTGAAAACATTTGTTCATTATTTCAGCTTGCATTGCTGCATCTTTATAGACCTCTCCTTCTGCTTTCAATTTGGTGATTCCTTCCTTTTGTTTAAATTTGCCATTAACAAATCTACAAAACAATTTGGGTTCTTCCTTACATTTATCAATTATACCTTTTTCAAAGTTCCTTTCTTCCTCTTTACGTATTCTTATGTATTCATTTCTCATTCTTTTATATTCTTCTTTTGTTATGTTATTACCTTTCTTTCTCCAGTTGTTCCATGCCATGTCCCCCTCTTTTTTTTGCTAACATACACCTTCTATTTAACCACGCCTTTTTCCTGTTTTCTTTCCCACTTACTCTTGGAACATATTTTTCCACTTCCGAATTATAGAGGTCTAGAAAAATATCCCACTTCCTCTGTATCTCTCTCTTGTTTCTCTGAACTTTTTCCAATCTATTTTCAAAAAATTTTCTCAGTCCTGTAAAGTTTGCTTTCCCAAAGTTGTATCTTCCCTGCCTATAAAGCTCGTCTCTCAGCACCTCATTTCCTAGTATCAGCAGGAATTCAAGGACCACATGATCACTTTTTCCTATAGGATACAGATATTTCAAAGATTCAATTATGTCAGGTTCTTTGGTTAGCAATACAACTATTCTTGCTGGTGCGTCATCGCTTCGGAATCGTGTCTCTTCTTTGACCCACTGTGTCATTACATTATTCTATCTATCTATCTATTGCCAGATGCCTCAATCCCATTTGGGGTGGCCACAAACAAATCGCCTCCAAGTCGCCCTGTCCCCCGCCATTTCACTACCCTGCTTCCAACTCACACCCCCCTCTCTCATATACCTCTCCCCCATCCCTCCATCTCATCCTCAGCCTCCCCCTCCCTCTTCCCCCCCTCCACCTCACTCACATACACTCTCTTCGTCAGTCTTTCACCCTCCATCCTCTCCACATGGCCAAACCACCTCAGTGTGTTCCTCATAACGCTCCCTATCACATCCACATCAACACCACAATGTTCCTTTATATCCTCATTCGTCAGCCTATCTCTCCATGTGACTCCACAGGCTCCTCTTAAATAACTCATTTCTACTGCTCTCACTCTTGACTTGTGTCTTTCCAACAACGTCCAAGCTTCACTTCCGTACGTTAGAGTTGGTATCACAATACTGTCATGTAGTAACTTTTTCACTTCCATGCTCACTTCCCTGTTTCTTGTCACTGCTTTCAAAGAACCAGCAACCTTTCTTCCCTGCTGTACCCTTTCAAGCACTTCACCCTCCAAACCTCCATCCTTACTCATCACACTACCCAAGTACTTAAACGTACTCACATTTTCCAATTCCTCACCATCCAACCTCGCTGTTCATTCACTGACTTCACCTCTCTCAAAGACCATCACTTTACTCTTCCCTACATTCACCTTCAGATTCCGTTTCTTACACACTCTCCCAAACTCATCCACCAAGCCTTGCAGCTCCCCTTCGTCTTCACTCAACAACACAGTATCATCTGCAAACAACAGTACAGGGAGTTTCCAAACACTATCCTCTCTCACCAGGGCCACTCCAACATCCACTACCCTACCTTGTATCTCTTTTATTACCCCATCCATGTACAGATTGAACAACCATGGAGACATGACACATCCCTATTTCAACCCAACTTTCAAAGAGAAAAATTCACTTAGTTCACCATCCACACGCACTGCAGCCTTCGCACCATCGTACATACTCTTCACAGCATTCAACATTATTCATTGCTGTATTTAACAATATAGTGCCCCATGAATCTTCACTGCCTCCTGAGTCCCATTCCACCCAGTTCACCTCTATTCTGTTAAAATGACTCATTAGAATTATGTTGTTGCTTTTCTCAATCATTTTCTGTAGATAACTAACCAAATCTGACAACATCTCCTAGAAGTCATTATCATTCCATGCCCTTGTCTTCAGGGGTGGAGCCAGGAATTTTCGGTGGGGGGGTCTGTTTCGCTGATTCAACCAAAGACTTGACGCGACATACTGATATTTCAGTGTTGAAATTGCCTCTTTATTCAATGATGCATGGCCGGTGGGGGGGATGCATCCCCCCATCCCCCCCCTGGATCCATCCCTGCTTGTCTTTGGGGGAACATATACTACTCCCATATCTCTATTGCCATTCTCTCCAGTTTCTAATTTCATATTTATCACTTCAGCCCTACCCACTCCCATTTTCACAGTATCCACATTGATGTTGTTTTTCACTGCCATCACCACTCCTCTCGTTTTTTCTTTTCTGTCTCTTCTCCACTGTTTGTATTTACCATCTCCCATATGGATATCAATATCCTCCCGTAACTCCCCCCATCCCGACGTTTTCTGGGCAGTGGTACGCCCCAGTCCCGACATTTTTGGACCTTTTTTTTGGGGGGCTCAAACATCCACTCTTGGTGAGAAACATTGAAAATTCATAGAGAAATCGCTCACTTGATCCAGGTAGGAGTACCTCCTTACCTTACAGGGTTTTCTATCAGGCTGGCTGCAAAGAAAACGAGTTCTATGGGAGGATAACTCTTCCAAACCACTCATAAACGGTATTTATTTATTTATTTGGTACGAATTTATATGTAGTACGAGAGGATATTGGTTTTCAAACGGTAATATAGGGATTATAAGCATTGTTTCACTCACTAACTCATCACCATTCCTGACCTTTTTTTACCACGTTACCTGATCATCATTTCTGACTGTTTCTTCCTCTAATGCTATGAAAACTTTGTCCTCCACATTGTCATCGATTGGGGAATCACTCTGGCCCTGAATGTCTTTATTGGCCAGGTCACTGGTAACAGGTGAATTGCAGAGACAATGGCGTGCAGGGGGGGGGAGAGAGGTTATGCGGTGTAAGGCATTGTCCCTGCTTAGCATCTTGTAGAGGAATAGAGGAAGGTGTCCCGTGGATACGTGCCAAAAATCACTCGCGAAAATTGAAAATTGTGCAAATTAGGGACCTTGCAATGTTGCCGCGTTAATTTACGTCTCCGGGATATGAGTGCACATCATGTGAGGACGTGAATTCACGTCTCCAGGACGGGGCGGGTTAACTTGGTCTCTACAAAGCAAGCACATAACATCAGGTTCATGTACCCTCAAGAAATCGTTAATCTCTAACCTTGCCGATATAAAACCATCAACATTAGTGTATGCCACTTTTAAACTTTTTTCGTTGTTTTTTATTCCCTCTTCTCTCCCTTTCTCCATCAGTACCACTTCCTCAATTTCTGATCCATAACTCTCCAATAGAACACTGTCTTCTCTTCCACTGTTCTCTGTTTTTTGCCTTTGATTCCTTTACTAGCTCCTTTATCTTAGCTCAATCTTCCTCATTTGCATCTCTTCTTGTCCAGACATTCTTGAGCTCCTCCTTTTCTGATAATTTCCATGATCTATTGATGATTTCATTTACCATTGCCAGAGACTTAAACTTTACTTTAAGTGGCCTCGCCCCTCCTTCCTCATACTTTCCTAGCCTAAACACTTCTTCAGTCTCCTCTTGAACTTCGTTGTTACCCTCCATAACTACTGATACTATCTCTTTTGCCTTATTCAGTTCTTCTCTTTCCCTTTCTGATATTAGTCATACGATTTTCTTTTACTCCTGAAATTATCATGCATTTTTTCTTATCTGCTGCATTCCTGACTAAAGATTATCAACTTCTCAGTACCCTAACCACTTCCTTCTCCACCTTTTCCTTGCTTTGTTGTTCTATAAACTCTTTTAAATTTACATTTCCCTACTCCTGAATTTTCTTCCACCCTTTGTGTTGCTCCTTGATTTCCTTAATGTGCTCATCTTGCATCCTTGATTTTGATTCATACTCATCTGGTTTACTTTTCATCCTGTCCCTTTCTTCTTCCAACCTCCTTTTTCCCTTTTGAGCTGTTTCATTTCATTTGAGGCAGATTCATTACTCACTTTTAATTCTGTAACTTCTCTTTCTTGTTCAGTACTGCATGTGCAAACTTTTTCCAGTTAATGCTACAGTACTTTGATCTCTTTCTCCTGCTGTAAGGTCTGTTCCTGCAACTCTCTAATTACTGACCATACCTTTTTTTTTTGCTCCTGGACATTCCTCTCCGCCATTTTCTCCACTCCTGCTACTCTCGTTTGGTTCAACTTAGTACTTCCTTTACCCATATCTTCATCAGAAAAGCCCGCAAATTCCCCGTCACCAGATGTAAACAAAAAACAGTCCCGCTCCGCCATGATGCAACCATACGGACACTTTGTATTTCCACTGTATCTTGTACTCTTTATAACCAAAACCTTCATTTTTTTTTTTTTTTTTTTTTTTACTAATGTCCGACGGGACCGCCACTCAGGCACTCATTCACATAATCACAATAGGCTGGTCTTCTTTTCAACACTGACTGGGCAATTATTTCCCCACGATCCACAAGGAGCTCCGTCTCTTTTGGGGACCTGTGTGTGTGTGTGTGTGTGTGTGTGTGTGTGTGTATTTACCTATTTGTATTTACCTATTTGTAGTATACAGGAATTGAGCAATGCTCGTGTTGTCCTGTCTCCATATCCACATTTATCAAGTCTACCTTTACACACATGAATGTTTTTCTCATGCACCACCTCTTTGTCTAAGTCGTTTCAAATATTTAAGAATATACCTAATTGTGATATACACGGAATGTACTATGCTCGTGGGTTTCCGTCGCTGTTTCTCAATAAGTCGAATTTAACTTTAAACTCGTTTAAGTTTTTAGACTGGACGATCTCTTTGTCCAGGCTATTCCATAAGTCTATACTTCTGTAAGGAAAGCTATATTTCTTGATATCCTTCAAGCAGCTTGACTTTTTCAATTTCATTCCATGTCCTCTTGTTGCTCTCTTATCCCATACAAACAGATCTTCTCTGTCAATTTTATCTACTCCCACCATGGTCCTGAACACCGCAATCATGTCTCCCCTCTTTCTCCTTTCCTCTAACGAAGGCAAATCCAGTTTTTCCAGCCTCTCTCTGTATGACAGGTCTGTCAGACTGGGGACCATCTTGGTTGCTGTTCTTTGTATTCTCTCAATCTTGTTTATATCTTTCTTTTTGTGTGGGGACCACACTACCGCTGCATATTCTAACCTGGGGCGGATCATGGCCACTATCAATTTTTTCATCATTTCCTCATCCATATAATGAAATGCTACTCTTATGTCAGTCAAGAGCTTATAAGTCTCTCCAACTATCTTGTTAATGTGCTTTTCTGGTGACAAACTATCTTGGACCAGCACTCCCAAATCTTTCTCTTCTCTCCTTTTTGTGATTAATTCATTACCCAAAAAATAATTCAGTGATGGTCTCCTGGTACTTTTACCCATTTCCAATATTTTACATTTCTTTACATTAAATTTCATTTCCCACGTCCGGCTCCAATTGTGTATCCTATCCAAATCCTCCTGCAGTATTTTACAATCCTCCTCAACCTCTATCTTCCTCAAGATCTTTACATCATCAGCAAACAGACTCGCATAACTGTTCACTCCATCTACCATATCATTTACGTAAATCAGGAACATTACTGGCGCCAACACTGAGCCTTGAGGGACTCCACTTGTTACTTCCCTCCATCCAGACATCTTTTCCTTTATTACTGTCCTCATTTGTCTGTCTCTCAAAAAGTCTCTCATCCATTCCAGAAGTTTCCCCTTTAGTCCTCCTATATATTCTAGTTTCCACATTAGTCTCTTATGAGGTACCTTGTCAAAGGCCTTCTCTAAGTCTAAGTACACACAATCCACCCAACCATCTCTCTCCTGTACCACATCAATCGCTCTTGAGTAAAAGCTCAACAAGTTTGAAACACATAACCTTCCACTTCTGAATCCAAACTGACATTCAGCCAAAATATTCATCTCTTCCAGATATTTTATCCATCTGTCTTTCAGGATTCTCTCACACAATTTTGCGACCATGCTGGTTAGAAACACTGGTCTATAATTCAGGGGTTCTTCCCTGTTTCCTCCTTTGTAAATTGGTACCACATTTGCCCTCTTCCATTCTTTTGGCACTTTCCCCTCTTCCAGTGAGCATACAATTAAGCTGTGAATTTTATCCGCCAGTTGTTCTCTGCATTCCTTCAGTACCCAATTAGAAATTCCATCAGGTCCTGGGGCTTTCCTTACATCTTGAGTTTCCAGTAATTTATACACTTCCTGCACCTCCACTTTTATATCTTTCATCACCGGAACATTTCTAATCACTCCCTCCCCTTCCACAAGCTCCTTTTCTTTAGTGAAAACTGACTGGAAACGTTTGTTCATTATTTCTGCTTGCATTGCCGCATCCTTAAAGACCTCTCCATCTACTTTCAGCTTGGTGATTCCTTCCTTTTGTTTCAGTTTGCCATTAACAAATCTATAAAACAGTTTGGGTTCATCCTTGCATTTGTCAATTATACCTTTTTCAAAATTCCTTTCTTCTTCCCTACGTATTCTTGTGTATTCGTTTCTTGTTCTTTTATATTCTTCCTTTGTTCTGTCGTTACCTCTCTTTCTCCAATTGTTCCACGCCTTATCTCTCTCTTTTTTGGCTATCATACACCTTCTATTAAACCACTCCTTTTTCCTGTTTTCTTTCCCTCTTACTCTTGGTACAAATTTTTCCACTCCCAAATTATAGAGGTCTAGAAAGATATCCCACTTCCTCTGTATCTCTCTTGTTTCTCTGAATTTTCTCCAATCCGCATTTCCAAAAAGTTTCTCAATCCTGTAAAATTTGCTTTGCCAAAGTTGTATCTTCCCTGTCTATGAAGCTCGTCTCTTGGCTCGACGTTTCCTATTAACATCTGGAACTCAATGACCACGTGATCACTTTTTCCCAAAGGACAGAGATATTCCAATGATTCTATTACATCGGGTTCTTTGGTGAACAGTAAATCTAACCTTGCTGGTGTGTCCTCACCTCGAAACCGTGTCTCTTCTTTGACCCACTGCGTCATCACATTATTCATTATTATATTTAATAACATAGTACCCCACGAATCCTCGCCGCCTCCGAGTACCATTCCTCCCAGTTCACCTCTTTACAATTAAAGTCACCCACCAAAATTATATTATTGCTTTTCTCAATTATTTTTTGCAAGTAGTTAGCCATATCTGAGAACATCTCATGGTATTCGTCATCCTTCCATGCTCTCGTCTTTGGGGGAACATACACTACCGCCATATCTCTCTTAACATTCTCTCCAGTTTCTAATTTCATATATATCACTTCAGCCCTGCCTTCTCCCATTTCCACAGTATCTACATTTATGTTGTTCTTCACTGCTATCATCACTCCTCCTCCCTTTTTTTCTTTCCTGTCTTTTCTCCACAGTTTGTATTTACCATCTCCCAAATGAACATCAATATCTTCTCTTAATTTGGTCTCTACAAGGCACATGACATCAGGTTCATGTTCTCTCAAGAAATCATTAATTTCGATCCTTGTCGACATGAAACCATCAACATTAGTATATATCACCTTCAAATTATTTTTGACATTATTAATACCCTCTTCTCTCCTACTCTCTGTCCGTACCACTTCTTCAACTTCTGATCTTTCACAACCATCCCCCCTACTTTCCTTCACTTCTATTTCCTTAAATACCATTTCCTTACTTTCATATCCAATACTCTCCAAAAAAAAGTATTACGTTCTTCCTCTGTCCTCTTATCATTTTTTTCCTTTACTTCTTCCTTTAATGATTTTAAAACTTCTCTTTCTTCTTCATTCAGATCTTTTCTTGTTATAATATTTTCCATCCCCGCCTCTTTGCTTAATTTCCAGGTCACTTTAAGTATCTCATTTATTACACTTTCTGATGTAAACTTGACTCTCATTGGTCTTGTTTCCCCTTTCTTATAAGGCCCTATCCTCCTTACTTCCTCAATTTCTTTTACCCACTTGTCTCCTTCGGGGTCAATCTTGCCTAATATTCCTCTCACCATGTTCGTGTCTTTCTCGAGTCTTGCAAACCTAACCTTTTCTTCCTCTTCCCTGTTTCCAAATACTACCACACATCTGTTCCTTTCTACAGTTTCTCTCACTATTTTCTCTTTTTTCTTCAGTATTTTCACTACATTTTCTTCCATTTCTTTCTTGTTCATTTCCCTTTCTTCCTGGATGATCTCTCTTAAGCTGACCACTTCTTTCTGTTCTTCTTCTACGTGTGCCCACTTTGCCTTGTGTTCTTCTAGTACATTACTCACCTTCTCCGTTTTATTAGTACTCTCTTCAAGTTTCCTCCTCAGTTCAACATTCTCCCTCTTCAAATTCTTAATCTCTTCATTGGCTGTTTCGTTGGACTGGATTAGACTCTGTATGGTGGTTTCCGTATTTCCTGACACATCCTTTATCACTAGATTCTCTACTTTTTTTTCGAGTTCACTAATCCTCATAATTAATGTTTTCACCAGGTAGGATGGAAGTTGTGGAAGCAATGAAGAAAGTTAAATCGGGGAAAGCCCCAGGAATTGATGGAGTGTGTGGTGAAATGCTGAAGCATGGGGGAGAGATAGTAGTAGAATGGATGTGGAAGATGTGCAGATTGGCCTGGGAGGAAGGTAGAGTCCCGGAGGATTGGAAGTCAGGTATAATTATTCCCTTGTACAAAGGAAAAGGGGAAAAAGAAGTGTGTGGTAATCATAGGGGCATTTGTCTTCTTAGTATAATAGGAAAAGTGTATGGTAGGTTACTTATAGACAGAGTTAGAGAAAGAACAGAGAAATTAGTTGGAGAAGAACAGGGAGGCTTTAGGAAGGGAAGAGGTTGTGTAGATCAGATATTCATTCTTAGATCTTTAGTGGAAAAGTTTCTAGAGAAGGGAAAGAAGTTGTATGCGGCTTTCATGGATTTGGAGAAAGCATATGACAGGGTGGATAGACAAGGATTGTGGAAAGTGTTAAGAATATATGTAGTAGATGGGAAGTTGTTGAATGCTGTGAAGAGTATGTACGATGGTGCGAAGGATGCAGTGCGTGTGGATGGTGAACTAAGTGAATTTTTCTCTGTGAAAGTTGGTTTGAAACAGGGATGTGTCATGTCTCCATGGTTGTTCAATCTGTACATGGATGGGGTAATAAAAGAGGTACAAGGTAGGGTAGTGGATGTTGGAGTGGCCCTGGTGAGAGAGGATAGTGTTTGGAAACTCCCTGTACTGTTGTTTGCAGATGATACTGTGTTGTTGAGTGAAGACGAAGGGGAGCTGCAAGGCTTGGTGGATGAGTTTGAGAGAGTGTGTAAGAAACGGAACCTAAAGGTGAATGTAGGGAAGAGTAAAGTGATGGTCTTTGAGAGAGGTGAAGTCAGTGAATGTACAGCGAGGTTGGATGGTGAGGAATTGGAAAATGTGAGTACGTTTAAGTATTTGGGTAGTGTGATGAGTAAGGATGGAGGTTTGGAGGATGAAGTGCTTGAAAGGGTACAGCAGGGAAGAAAGGTTGCTGGTTCCTTAAAAGCAGTGATAAGAAACAGGGAAGTGAGCATGGAAGTAAAAAAGTTACTACATGACAGTATTGTGATACCAACTCTAACGTACGGAAGTGAAGCTTGGACATTGTTGGAAGGACACAAGTCAAGAGTGAGAGCAGTGGAAATGAGTTATTTAAGAGGAGCCTGTGGAGTCACGTGGAGAGACAGGCTGACGAATGAGGATATAAAGGAGCGTTGTGGTGTGGATGTGGATGTGATAGGAAGCGTTGTGAGGAACACACTGAGGTGGTTTGGCCATGTGGAGAGGATGGAGGGTGAAAGATTGACGAAGAGAGTGTATGTGAGTGAGGTGGAGGGTGGAAGAGGGAGGGGGAGACCGAGGATGAGATGGAGGGATGGGGTGGAGAGGTATATGAGAGAGGGGGGTGTGAGTTGGGAGCAGGGCAGTGAAATGGCGGGGGACAGGGCGACTTGGAGGCGATTTGTTTGTGGCCACCCCAAACGGGATTGAGGCGTCTGGCAATAGATAGATAGACCAGGTCCATGACATTAGTATTAGCATCAAATCCTTGAAATTCCATTCCCTCATTGTTTACATTTTCGGCCATCTTTAACGTACCGGTAAAGTACCTAAACAGCTGTTACCGAATAAGCCACAAACATTCATGTATACTATTGCCAACAAATCTTTACATTTTTGGTAGTCTACCAACTTCCATTATTTTAAATTTAAAGAAAGACCCTAGGAGACAGGACAGACAAAATTCCTGAAACTACTCAAGGTTAGGAGCGATGCCTGGGACGACCTCTCTCTCCGGCTGCTCGTGTGTGTGTCAGAAGCTGGAAGTCAGCCTAAATATGGCCTTCTCTACTGCCCCTGGGGCCTTCAAGTCCTCATCGGTTGTATACCTTCATGTAGAATTTGGAATGTTGCTCCTCCTGTGTGTGTGTGTGTGTGTGTGTGTGTGTGTGTGTGTGTGTGTGTGTGTGTGTGTGTGTGTGTGTGTGTGTGTGTGTGTGTGTGTGTGTGTCCCCTCCCCTCACTTTTATTTTTTTTTTATTTTTATTTTTTTTTTCAACAAGGACTAAGGTGTTGCCCCTGAGTAGAGGACTTTTATTTTTTTGGAGCATGTAGCACTTTATGACCAAATGCCCTTCCTGATGTCTACCAGTGACCCTTGGGTGGATTTGAACCTTCGACCCTTCGGTCAGAGCATTCTAACCCACTGAGCCATGGCTGCTACAACCAGCTTGGTGACAGGAGAGTACTGCCTCTCCCGGCAAGGCAGCTTACCCAGGCACGGCGCAAACTCAAGACTCTTCGGTCTTGAGTTAGGCACTCTACCACTGAGCCACCATGCCCTCCCATGTCCTGCGCACAAAATAGGGAGGAGCAACATTCCAAATTCTACATGAAGGTATACAACCGATGAGGACTTGAAGGCCCCAGGGGCAGTAGAGAAGGCCATATTTAGGCTGACTTCCAGCTTCTGCATCTGAGAGGAGGTAACAGAGCCATACACAGGGATCCCATAGAAAAGTCAACTCAGGATGAGCACTGAATAGGGATGCCATATTATTTCTGTGTTAGCTCCCCAGTGCACACCAGCTGTGATGTGCATGATGTCCAGCCAGCAGAGGCAGGAAGACGGATGGTAGGCCATCTGGTGGATCCAGGTCATCTTGGAGTCATCCAAATTCAAACCAAGAAAGTTGTGCCTGGCCTGCAAGGGAAGAGGGTTACCATCAATCCAGATCTCAGGAAGAACAAGGAGCTCTGGCAGTGTGAAACACATCAGGGAACTCATGAGGTCACTTAGTACCAGCCCCGTGCTGTGACCCAGGCAGCAAATCAGCTGCCTGTTTGAGGCCAGCCTGAGCACCTCTAAATGTGTCTGCACTGCAGAGGAGAGAGATGTCATCTGCGTAGATGAGAAGGGAGACTCTGGGGATGTAGGGAATGTCAGCCATGGGGACAGTGAAGAAGAGGGGGCTAAGGGTGGAGTCTTGAGGCACACTCCACCAAGCCAAGGAACAGGATGAGAGGATGCCTGCCAGGGACACTGAGAACACATAGTTCCTGTGGAAGCTTTGCACTAAAGTCAAGACAGAGCCCCTCATGTTCATGTTGCTGAGTTTATACAGTGGTTAAGGTGAATGTTGTGCTTAAGCTGGAGGTGGATATCTGTGGTTCACTGACCAGGTCTGGACCCTTACTATTCCACACGAAGGTGGCCAGAGTGTTCCAGCTACCACGTGAGGTGCCAACAAACCATACCTGACCATTGTTAGGCAGGAGTGCGATAGGTCTGTGGGAGCAGGGTAGGGAAAGGGAGAAGGATGGACTCTTCCAGGATCTAGGAAGTGTTTATGAGAGCCAACTTGCATGGAACAGATGAAGATGAGTGTCGAGGTAGGGAGGAGGAAAGTGTGAGAGGAACTCATTCAGGACCAAGCCAAAGCCACTAGACCTCCCATTCTGACAGATCTTAACCCATCACGCCTGGCATATATTCCTGCCAACCTTCTTCCAGCCTGGCATTCCTGAGAAAATCATCTATTTTTATACATTCATATCTCAGCTAATACTTAACGAGATATAGAAAACTAAGTGTCATAATACTCATCAATCCTTTGACTTCAAGCTGATGACCCCAAATTGTTCATGAAGGGTGTGTAATCTGAGTGAGTGTGGAAAGGGGGCAAATTTTTGTTGTTTTTTTGCCAGTGTCTGTATGTGTGGCAGAGGTGTGGTGACACAACTAAGGCTTATACCGTACTAGCCCTCCACAATAATAACACTTCCAGAAGACTGCAATCCACCACAAGCACATTTCCATGTACGTTTTTCAAAAATGTGGTGGGAGTGCTGCTGTGAGTCTGGTAACCATAGCAACGACCTTGAGGCAGGGTGTGTGCATGTGTGAAGGTCACAGCCTTGCCCTTAGATCGGACTATATGAGCTCTCAGCTCCCTTCCGGAAGGGTAAAAGCTGACGATCACGACCATCAAGTGATCCTGACCGACCCGGTGAATTACATGGAGATGTATGTTCAGCTTGCATTGTCGCTTGATTTTAGCACCACTGTGCCACTAGAAATCTGGGTATTACAACTACTACAACAAATACTACTACTACAATTACTACTACAGCTACCACTACTATAACTACTGCTACAACTGCCACTACTACAACTACTACTACAACTACCACTACTACTACTGCTTCTCCTACTACTACTACTACAACTACCACTATTATAACTACTACTACTACAACTACTACCACTACTACTACAACTGCTACTACTAACAAACACTTAACATTTAACTTCTTATAATTGCATAAATCAGCAATCAAACAGGTTAGGTCCTTTTCAACTATGTCTTAACGTCATGATACATCATTCACCTACTGTACTACATGCAGACATGTAACAGAATACCATAGATATATTGAAATATAATACTGTTCCTCGGTCACCTGTCATCTTGGCCTTGAGTCCATGGTTGTGATTCTGTAATGAAGTGGCCGTTCACAAGACAAATCAAAACAGATCCAGATTTGTAAACATACTGCAAACGATTGAAGTGAACCTTTTGCACAGTGTTACTAAACTACAAATGAAGATACAGTTCTTAACACTAATATATACTGAGTATGCATATAATGGCATGCACATCTGAAGGTAAAGTAATTGTAGCCAATTTGTACATGCCACCCAGATCAAACACATGGGAAAAAGGCGAATATGAGGATCTGGCAGAGAGTACAATTCAGAGTGTAAGATCATTGCTACATAAAATGGAAGAGAAATCGGAAAGAATTATACTAACTGGAGACTTCAATACAAATATAAACTGGAATACTCTAGATATAAATAGCCAAGAAAGCTGTTGGGACCAAAAGCTCCTGGATCTCGTACAAGAGTTTTTCTTAACGCAACATGTGAGGGAAACCACCAGAAAAAGAGGACTTGATGTACCTTCAGTGCTAGATCTAATATTTACAAGGCAAGAAAATGATATTGACAGTTTAATATATCACCCTCCACTCAGCAAAAGCGATCATGCAGTACTAAACTATAACTTCAGGATAGCATATGACATAGTAAACAGCAATGACCATTACAAAAAGAGCCTAAACTATAAAAAGGGAAATTATCAAGACCTAAAGAAATATTTCTTAGAAGTTGATTGGGAAAATGAGCTTAGAGGACAAGATTTAAATGCTGTATATAAAAAATTTTGTGAATTTTATGAAATAGGATCAAAAGAAAGAAGAGATTTGTTGTGGAATAGATACAGAAGACACAATAGTGAAAGAGCATACAATAATTACAAACAGGGAAGAAACGACTATACAAGAATAAGGAGGGAAGCCCAAAAACAGTTTGAGGAGGATATAATAAATAAAAGTAGTGATCAACCAAAGCTGTTTTACAGCTATATCAGAAGCAAAACTAAAGTAAAAGGTATAATACAATCCATTTCGGACGAGGGAATCACTTGTACACAAGAGAAAGATATTTGTGAAGCACTAAATAAGAATTTCCAATTAGTTTTTACAGAAGAAAAAAATTTTGAGAGGGACTATGTGGAACACGCATGTCCACACATACTATCAGATATACAAATAGCAGAAAAAGTAATACAGGAGGAGTTAAGTAGATTAGACAGAGGAAAAGCAAGTGGTCCTGATGAAATTTCATGTTGGGTATTACGAGAATGTGCAAAGGAGTTATGTAAACCATTATTTTTAATTTTCAAGAAATCCTTGAGTCAAGGTAAACTACCAGATATTTGGAAAAAAGCAAATATTGTCCCCTTATTCAAGAAAGGAAATAGACAAAATCCACTCAACTACCGACCAGTATCACTGACCAGTGTTGTAAGCAAGGTATTAGAAAAACTTATAAGAAAAGCTTGGGTAAATCATCTAGAAGAACACAGTATGATAACAGAAAGACAGTTTGGTTTCAGAAAAGGAAAATCATGTGTTACTAATCTGTTGAGCTACTATGACAGAGTAACAAACACAATACAGGAAAGGGAAGGATGGGTGGACAGTATCTATTTAGATTTCAAGAAAGCTTTTGACACAGTACCACACCAAAGACTTTTATGGAAACTGTACCATCAAGGAGGAATTCGAGGCAAATTGTTTTGTTGGATGCAAGACTTTCTCATAAAAAGAGAAATGAGGACAGTACTAAGAGGAAACTACTCATCATGGAAAGAAGTGACTAATGGAGTACCACAGGGTTCAGTGCTGGCACCAATCATGTTTTTAGTGTAAATAAATGATATAAACAGTAACACTGGAAATGAGAGCTATCTGAATATGTTTGCAGATGATGCAAAAATACAAAGGAGAATTACTAACACAGACTCTTGTAAAGAGCTACAAGAAGAATTAAATAAACTTCATGAATGGAGCAGTACATGGCAAATGGAATTCAATGTGGACAAGTGTCATGTAATCAAGTTTGGTAAAAGTGGAAAAAGACCTGATTGGGATTATAAGTTAGGAAATAAAACCCTATATACATCAGAAAGAGAGAAAGACCTAGGTGTGATTATCAATAACAGACTATCTCCTGCTGACTACATCAGCGAGAAGGTACGGAACATGTATACACTGCTTGCAAATATGAGAATAGCATTCACATACATAAATGAAGACATGCTAAGAAGGATAATAACATCATTCATTAGACCAACCCTGGAATATGCATCAGTAGTCTGGAGTCCTCATCTCAAAAAGCACATAGACAAGATTGAAAAAGTTCAAAGGGCCGCTACAAGATGGATACCAAGCTTAAGGGACCTAAGCTACGAAGAAAGACTAAATAAACTGAATCTACCAACACTACAGGAGAGAAGGAAAAGAGGTGACATGATAATGCTATATAAATGCATATCAGGGAAGGAGAAAATAGACATAAATGATTACTTAACATATGGAGAAGCATCAGCAAGAGGACACTGCAAAAAACTGCATAAGAAGAGAGGTGATAAAGACGTAAGGAAATTCAGTTTCCCAAACAGAGCAATTGATCAATGGAATGCACTACCGAATGAAATAGTGTGTGCCAAAACAATTCACAAATTTAAGGATATGTACGATAAATATGGTTTAAGACACGGGACAGTACGAGCTTGACTCATTCCTGTAAAGATACAATTAGGTAAGAACATAATGAATATGACATTTACATGGCTCCTCTAAATTGTGATAGCAATTTACCTTATATTCTAATGAGTATAAAGGTAAAAAATTAATACTAATATAAAAGTAGAAAATTAATACTAATACTGTGAGGAAGAAAACACTTTGGCATGGTTTTGGCGCTTAGGTAGGCTCTTTGGTGGGGATATCCCGGTCTCACTCTGCTTCAACTAACAAAATGAGTTTGTGAACTGGTCTTTCAATGAAGGTGATGATTTGAGCACGTTTACCTTGCTTATCTAGCTTTGAGTCTGACATCATTATCTTGACCTTTCTTACATGACCATCTTCATCAGGAAGGGCTTCTACTATTTTTCCCAACTTCCAATTATTTCTTGCCAAAGTCTCTTCTTTTACAATCACAATGTCATTTACTTGCAAATTTCTATGGGGCTTTACCCATTTATTTCTCAATTGGAGAGACTGCAAGAACTCCCTGTTTCATCTTGACCAAAACTCATTTGCTAAGTACTTCACCCTACGCCAGTTCTTCCTTGAATACACATCTACCCTGTCATAGCTGCCTGGACGAGGTAGTACATCTTTAGATTTCATGGTCAGTAACATATTGGGTGTCAGTGGTTCTGTGTGCTCAGGAGAGTTCATTGTGTCTGCAGTTAGAGGACGACCATTTACTATAGACTCATCTTCTATCAGGAAAGTTCTTAAAGATTCATCATCTACCTGGGACCCATGCTGATCATGCAATACTGAAAGTACATTTCTCACTGTACGTATTTATCTCTCCCATACGCCACCCATATGACTTGCATGTGGTACATTCATTTTAAATTCTATCCAGTCACAATGATCTTTCAGTAGTTCTGTTCTTATTTTCTCTTGATCCATTTCTTTTAAACATGTCAACAACTCATTTCTAGCACCAACAAAGTTTGTACCCTGATCAGATCTCAACTGAAGAACAGGTCCCCTCCATCCTATGAAGCGACGGTAGGCATTGATGAATGAGTCTGTGTTCATAGTGTTGGCTGTTTCTAAGTGAATGGCACGCAAAGTCATGCAAGTAAACAATACACTATACCTTTTCAGTTTCTTACGTCCTTCCTTAATTAAAAAAAGATCCAAAGAAATCAACAGCAGAATAAGTAAAAGGAGCAGTAGGTTCTAACCTGTCTGTAGGAAGATCTGCCATCTTTTGTTCCTGTGTACTTCCTCTGACCTTTCTGCAAATGGTACACCTGGAAATGTGCTTAGTTACTAGAGAAGATCCTCCTATAATCCAATACCCAGACCCTCTAATCTCATTTAGTGTGAATCCTCTACCTTGATGTTATACTTTTTTATGGTAGTACCAAATCAACAAATCAGTTATGTGAGATTTCTTTGGTAATATGGCTAGGTGCTTTCTGTCTTTGTGCATATTTGCTCTTCTGATCCTTACACCTACTCTGATGATCCCATCTTCATCCATGACGTACTGTATATATACGTCCACACGTTTTGTCACTGTCAGTTTCATTGACGTATATAAACGCGCATCAATTGCAAGGTCCCTAATTTGCACAATTTTCGCGCGTGACTTTTGGTACATCTACATGGGACACCTTCCTCTACAAGATGCCAGGCAGGGACAATGCCTTACCCCGCATGACCTCCCCCCCCCCATGCCATTGTCTCAGCAATTCACCTGTTACCAGTGACCTGGCCAGTAAAGACATGTCGTGCCACGGTTCGAAATTCAGGGCCAGAGTGATTCCCCAAACGATGACAATGTGGAGGGCAAAGTTTATATAGCATTAGAGAAAGAAATAGTTAGAAATGATGATCAGGTAATGTTGCCAAAAAGGTCAGGTATGTTGATGTGTTTGGTGAGTGAAACAATGCTTATATTGCCTATATTACTGTGTGAAAACCAATAAACTCTCATACTACATATAAATTCGTACCAAATATATAAATAAATAAATACCATTTATGAATGGTGTGGAATAGTTACCTTCCCATAGAACTCATTTTCTTTGGAGCGAGCCTGATAGAAAACCCAGTAAGGTAAGGGGTACTGCTACCTGTATCGAGTATTTTAAACCTCAGGTGAACGATTTCTCTATGAATTTTCGATGTTTCTCACCAATAGCGGAGGTTTGAGGCAAAAAAAATTTTTTCCAAAACTGGTTGGGATTTGGGGGAAGTCAGTGGTGGAAAATCGGTCGGGACGGGACGGGTTAAGACATTTTTCCTGTTTCTTCCAACACCACAAATTAACTCTTCCTTGTTAACATTGTTCATCAATGCTCTTTTTTCTTCTGGGAATGCTTGTGCCTGAAGTTGTTTTAATATCTCATTTTCAGCTTCTTTCAGTTCTGCTGCAGTCACAGGAATATACTCAGACTTGACAAAGTTTTGTTTAGCTGTTTTTACATTTTGCTTACTTTGCTCTTTGTCTTTGAATTTTTTCTGAAGTCTGAGGCATACTGCAGTAGCTCTGGTTGCATGATGCCAATCCGAGAAATACTTCAGTCTGTCTAGGAATGATGATGGCTCTTGAGCTTCTGTGAGACATGATACAACTTTCTTCACTTCAGGATCATCTGTTGCAACAATGAAGTCTTCTACTGATGCTTGAGGTGTGTCAAGTGATTGCCAAAGAAAGTCTGGTCCATTCCACCACTTAGAACTGTGAATCATAGCTTGTACTGGCATGTCTTGTGATGCGTAGTCAGCTGGGTTATTGTATGTTACAACATACTTCCAATGTGCTGGTGATGTTTCATCTTGCATCTGTTGAACTCTGTTTGCAACATACACTTGGAATTTCTTAGCATCATTACAGATATAGCCTAGCACTACTTTGCTATCAGTCCAAAATACTTCTTTGACAATTCAGCTGTTTCTCAGAATTGTGTGAACTCTTACTGACACAACTGCTGCTGCAAGCTCTAACCTTGGAATAGAGATGGCTTTAAGGGGTGCTACTCTTGATTTTGCCATTACAAATGGACAATGCATCTGACCTTTGTCATTAATCAGTCTAATGTAAGAGCACTGTCCACAGCCTTCATGACTAGCATCTGAGAAATGATGAAACTCTCTATCTATCTATCTATTGCCAGACGCCATAATCCCGTACGGGGTGGCCATTTGACTCTGAGTTATTTATTTTACAGGGAGGGGCACTAACCCTCCACCAACCCACTTGACACATAGGGAGCACGTATGGTTTGGTTATATGGTTACCACCCAGCGTTGTAAATGGTTTCTTGGCTTACAGGAAACCATTTGGCTTGTCACTGATGAAACTCAACTGCTTTATTTTCTCCAAATGCTTCAGGTTTGTAACATCTTGGTATTTTCACTTGCTGCAACAAGTGCAGCTCACTTCTCCACTGTTCCCATCTAGACTTCATGTTTTCTGGTACAGCATCATCCCAACTTACCCCATCTTTACACAGATCCTGGAGTATTCTTTTTCCACTTAGAATGAAGGTAGATACTAAACCCAGGGGATCAAATATGGAGCTTACAGTTGACAGAATACCTCTTCTTGTTACAGGCTTACTACTTAAATTGATTCTAAACTGAAATGAGTCAGATTCAACACACCACTCTACTCCAAGTGTTCCCTCAGTAGGCAGTGAGTCCTTGCTGAGATTTAAGCTCTTGATACTTCCTGCCATTTCGTCTGGACTGATGGCTGCCAGTACCTCTTTGCCGTTGGACAAGAACTTATGGAGCTTGAAGCCTCCTTTCATGCACATAGCCTTACTGCTATCAATCAGTTGGATAGCTTCAGCTGCAGTAGTTACAGACTTTAACCCATCAACTACATAAAAATCATTTTTGACAAACTTAGCTGCATCAGATCCAAACTCAAGCTCATTATCATCAGCTGTTTTCATTAATATGAAAATTGTCACACTTGGTGATGAAGTAGCTCCAAACAAGGGCACAGTCATTCTATATTCAATGACTTCTTTGTCCAGATTTCCATTTTTCCACCACAAAAAGCGTGGCAAGTCCTTGTGTTCAGGAGACATGTGCAACTTATGATACATTGGAGAAATATCACATACAAATGCTACCTCTTCTTGGTGAAATCTGCATAACACTCCAATGAGACTGTTTGTGAGGTCTGGTCCTTGTAATAAGTAACTATTTAGTGAGTATAAGAGCATAGTGAAAGAAAGATTGGGAAGGTATGAGCTAGAGCAAATGGAAGGAGTGGAAGACGTATGTAAGATATTTATGGAAGAGATAGGCGCAGCGTGTGAGGTGGTTTGTGGAGTGAGGAGGAGATGCAAGGGTGTGCAAGGGACAGCATGGTAGAATGATAAGGTGAAACGAGCTGTGGATCAAAAGAAGAAGGCATATATTGAATGGTTAGCGAGTAGAGGTAGGGGAGAAGATGAGAGAGAGACGAGAGAGGTATATATGAGCAGGAGAAGGGAGGTGAAGACACTGGTGAAGGACAGCAAGAAGAAAGTGGATGAAGAGTTTGGGAGGAATCTGAGTGTGAAATGGAGGGAGAGTAAGAAATTGTTTTGGAAGGAGGTAAAGAAAGTAAGGCAGTGTGAAAGGGGAAACAGTAGGGGAGTGAAAGATAGGAATAAGAGATTGTTGGTGGAGAAGAGAGAGAAATTGAGGAGATGGAAGGAGTACTTTGAGGATTTGTTGAATGTAGAGAGTGACAGCAGTGTGAGTATAAGTGGCTGGGGAATGGCTGGGAGAAGAAGAGATGAGAGGAGGGAGGAAGAGATCAGTAGGGCGGAAGTAGTGGAAGCAATGAAGAAGATCAAGTTGGGAAAGGCTCCAGGAATTGATGGAGTGTGTGGTGAAATGCTGAGGCATGGGGGTGAGACTGTTGTGGAGTGGATATGGAAGTTGTGCAGACTGGCTTAGGAAGAGAGAAGGGTTCCAGAGGACTGGAAATCAGGTATAATAGTTCCTTTATACAAAGGAAAAGGGGAGAGAGAAGTATGTGGTAACCATAGGGGTATTTGCCTTCTTAGTGTGACTGGTAAAATATATGGTAGAATACTCACTGATAGGGTTAGGCATATGACAGAGGAGCTAGTTGGAGAAGAACAAGGGGGATTTAGGATGGGAAAATGGTGTGTAGATCAGATATTTGTTCTAAGATGTTTAGTGGAGAAGTATCTAGAGAAGGGAAGGAAAGTGTATGCTGCCTTCATGGACTTGGAGAAAGCTTATGACAGAATAGATAGGCAAGGTATGTGGAAGGTATTAAGAATTTATGGAGTGGATGGGAAATTGCTGAATGCTGTGAAGAGTATGTACGAAGGAGCTAGGGCTACGGTGCGAGTGGATGGTGAGCTGAGTGAGTTCTTTGATCTCAATGTGGGACTGAAACAGGGTTGTGTGATGTCTCCATGGCTGTTTAAAATATACATGGATGGGGTTGTAAAGGAGGTGCAACGTAGGGCAGTGGATGTGGGGGTGGCTCTAATGAATGAGGGTGAGATTTGGATGATTCTGGTGTTGCTGTTTGCTGATGATACAGTATTGTTGAGTGAAGATGGATGGGAGTTGCAAGGTTTGGTGAATGAATTTGGGACAGTGTGTAGGAGGAGGAATCTGAAAGTTAATGTAAACAAAAGTAAAGTTATGGTGTTTGAGAGGAATGAAGTCACAGAATGTACAGTGATGTTGGATGGTGAGGATATGGAGAATGTGAGTGCATTCAAGTACTTGCGTAGTGTGATGAGTAAGGATGGAACTTTGGGGGATGAAGTGTGTAAAAGGGTACAGCAGGGAAGGAAGGTTGTTAGTTCACTGAAAGCAGAGATGAGAAATAGGGAGGTGAGTAAGGAAGTTAAGAAGTCACTGCATGATAGTATTGTGATCCCTACCCTGACGTATGGAAGCGAGGCGTGAACCTTGCAAGAGGGGAACAAGTCAAGATTGGGAGCAGTGGAAATGAGTTACTTGAGAGAAGCATGTGGAGTGACATGGAGGGACAGGTTGACGAATGAAGAAGTGAAGGAACATTGTGGGGTGGATGTGGATGTGGTTGAGAAGATTAGGAGAAATACACTGAGGTGGTTTGGACAAGTGGAGAGAATGGAGAATGAAAGACTGACTAAGAGGGTGTATGTAGGTGAGGTGGAGTGAGGGAGAGGTAGGGGTAGACTGAGGATGAGGTGGAGTGATGGAGTTGAGAGGTATATGAGGGAGGGGGGGTGAGCTGGGAGGAGGGTAGTCAAATGGTGGGTGACAACGACTTGGAGGCGTTTTGTCTGCAGCCACCCTTTGCGGGATTAGGGCGTCGGGCTGTAGATAGGTAGATTCTTGTAGCTAGCACTGCAGTCAAATACTACTCTTAACTTTCCTGGTTTCTTTGGCTGATACACCCCATGATGAGGTACATACCACACAAACTCATCTGCTCTTGCTAACTCCTTAGCTGGAACCGCTTCTGCATACCCATGTGTTATCATGTCTTGCACAGACTTCACATAATCTTGATAATATTTCTTGTCATTTTTGAGCTTTCTTTTCAATCTATCCAGTCTGTAAACAGCTAAGTCTTTGTTGTTTTCAAACCTGACATTTTCATTCTTGAGAGGAAGTGGCATCTCATAATGTTCTTCTTCTGGCTTGTATACTCATTCATTTTTGTTATGAAAAGTTTGTCTCCATATGAGATGGGAACATCATCTGTCTGTCTGTCATTAAAGTCCAGCTCAAACATTTTCTTGATTTGCTGTGGGTTGACAGCCTCCTTTACTTGAGTTGGAACAACTAGGAAGCTAACTTTTCTTTCATTATTGATGATGACTTCTTGGGCCATAGTTCTGTGTACCTGTATAATGCTATTTTCTGTGCTTCTGTCGCCACAAACCTTTCCTATTATACCCCATCCTAACTCTGTCCTTCTAGCAAAGGGATCATTTTCATTTCCTGGGATAATTTCCTTTGGCTTCAGTGCTTTAGTATAGCTAAGTCCTATGATGAGACCAATTTCTACGTTAGAGTCATATGGCATCAGTTTGTCTGCTATTCCTTTCAAATGTGGCCAATTGTTTGCAGTCTCGGGTCTTGGTATCTGATCTCGTCTGGCTGGTACATGTTCTCTAGAGTATGTATAGGGAAGGAACACTTCTTTCTGTTCATAAACTCCCTTTACCACAAGCCCTTGTACTTTGGTACGAAGCACAGTATCTTCTCCCATCACTGTAGCTAACTGCAGGTGTTCTTGTGGTCCAGTTGCTTTAACTTTGTCTAGAGTAGTCCCATTAAAAAAGCAGATGTCAGACTGATCATATAATAAAGCATAAACCAAGACTGTCTGATGCATCACTGCTGTGGTACAGCCACACTGGAACAATCATGCTGTGTGTATCACCTATGAACGACCTGTTTATTTTAATTCTGTTTGAGACAGCATTGTCTTCTGTTGTCTTGGACTGTTGTGGTTTCTCAGTTTCCTTTTCTTTGATTCATTCAAGTATGGCTCCATGAAGAGATGTTGGATGATGTCTCTTACATACTGTACATACTTTCCTTCTTTTGCAGTTTTTCATGAAATGTCCATACTTTAGACAACCCTTGCAGATAAGTGACTTCTGCACTTATTCTATGTTTTCCTTATTGCTAAGCTCATTGAACCTTTTACATGTGTCCAGTTCATGTTCTTCTTTGCAGTAGATACACTGTGGCCTATTGATGTTTTGATTATTGTCATCCTTGTCCTTTTGAGTCCTTTGTTTCTTGTCACCCTTGTCCCTTTGATCCTTTTGTGCCTTTGTTTCTTTCACTCCAGTTGTGTTAGCTACAAGACTTTTTACCCCAAATCTGTTTGTTTATGCTTTACCTTCCTTCTTTCCCTTTGAAGCAGCTGTGTTATGCTTTTGACTCATTGCCATTACTGCACTATAGGATGAGATTGGATGACAAGCTTTCTTTGCCTCATCTGCTATGAAAGGACAAAAGGCATAAAATGGAGAGTATTCTATGTGTGTGGAGAACCAGGGGTGGACTACTGAATTCCATCTATCAATTAAAGGTGGGGGTAACTTCTGTAAGATTTTGCTATTTTCTTGAGGATCATTTAAAACATTAAGGAAATTTGTTGAGTTCATTATTGTCAAACAGTTCTGCATGAAGTCATATAATTTCTGTAGTGCTTGACCATCATTATTTGAGATCTTTGGCCACTCACTCAGTTTTCTTGTATAAGCATTTGCTGCTATGAACTCATTGCCAAATCGATCTTTCAGTATACTTTTAGCCTTACTGAAAGCTTCTTCATTATGAATACACAAAAGTCTTCTAATAGCTTCTTTGGCTTCCCCATCAGTATACCTCCCTAAGTAGAAAAGTTTCTCTGCCGGATTGGTGACCCGCAACTTTATGAATATTTCAAAATTCTTTATCCAGGATGGAAGCTCTAATATATCTCCTTTGAAAATCTCTGGCTCTGGGCGAGGCAATTCGCTTGTGTTTTTGGATGACAAAATATCTACCACACTTTTTAGTATATTCATGTTCACTGACTGACTTGGTGTATCATGCTTACCTGATGTCTGTGACTGTTTTAATTCTGATTCTGGTTCAAAACTCTTAGCATGTGGGTTAAGCTTTGGACTCACCTACAGGAAAGTCTGATTTAGTTTGGACACCTCTCTCTCTAATTCACCCATGGCAGAAACAGATGAATCCTTGACAGTCACTTTCGGTTCTGATACGCTTGGTTTGATTTTCTCACCTTCTGTCAGTCCTTGTGATTCAAAGAATTTTTGAAGATGCTTTTCTTTACTATCTAGCTCATCATCACTCTCAGGCAGATCTAAAGGATCTTCCACTGAATTTACAGCATTTAGCTCAGCTGGAGTAGCAGCCAGATCTTTACTTAGAAGTAGTTTCTTATACTCCATTTCCTTTTCATGCAAGAATTTCTGATATTCTATGTCCCTTTCTTGAAATTGCTGCTCAGCTTTTAGCCTAGCTAGTTTAGCAGTTAACTGTTCACACTTTGTGGTGCTGGATTAAGATCTACTAGTGCAATGAAAGTGCCTTGAAGTTTTAGTACTTTGTAACCTAACAGACTGTAAATCCTTGGGAGCTTTACTTACTGATTCAGTGTTCTGCATCAATTCATTCATTTTGTTGTCAGTTCTCCTTGTACAGGTGGTGTGCACTTCTTTTTCTTGCAGTAACTCCTGTGATAATTTTTCTTGTAAGCTTGGATCTGCTTCCATTAGCTTATGAAATGCATTTACTACTTCATTAAACTTACGGGAATGACTGGGATTGAACAGAATATGAAGATGTAATAGAAGAAATAAAATGTCAAGAAAGAATCCTAGTAATTTCCCTGTAAAGCCCCCTTGTCTTGGCCCTCTGAGACAGTAAAACTCATAAAACTGAAAAGTAATAATTTCTTTGTCTAAGAAATAAGCTCAAACATTTAACATCTTATAATTGCATAAATCAGCAATCAAACAGGTTAGGTTCTTTTCAGCTATGTCTTAATGTCATGATACATCATTCACATACTGTACTACATGCAGACATGTAACAGAATACTATAGATATATTGAAACATAATACTGTACCTCAGTCACCTGTCTTCTTCTTCTTCTTGAGTTAAAGGGCGTTGTAGGCAGTTGTCTAATTCACCCTCGCCAGGGCCATCTCGGGCAACAGGACCAATGATAACTTGCGGATGTTACAGCCGGTGTACACGCCCCAACTGCCTCAGGAACTCCAGGGTGTGGTGGATAACAGTAGCTCGATCCGTGGTGGCCAGACCACAGCCCCCTAACAACACTGGAAGATTGAGGGAAGTGATGCCCATGGAGGCCAAAGCGTCTTTAAGTCTCACTCGAAGGGAGTGAAAGCGGGGACAGTCTAACAGGAAATGGTGGATAGTGTCTTCAGTACTCAGGCACCACTGACAATTAGGACTTGGGGCTATATTTATCCTATATAAATGGGATGCCAGACCTGTATGACCTATTCTCAGATGCACTAGTGCAGTATCCAAGTCTCTGAACGATGACCGTGCCCATGGATTGGGGGAGGAATCTTGTCTATACTGCCCTAGGGTGGTACGGGAAAGACTTGCTTGCATAGTTGAGTTCCAATGGGAGTAACAAGACTGTAGGACAAGTTGGGAGAAGCTGCCAAAGTCTAATGGGTAATGTTCCACAGAGGGGGAAGAATGTGCCATAGTAGCTGCTCTATCAGCAACCTTATTAGCTTGTATACCCACATGGGAAGGTATCCACTGGAAATGCATGGAATATCCATTGGAGTCCATGGACAGAAGGACAGACTGGATCTGAAAACACTAACTGCCTATGTGTAGAGGGGGATTGGGAACTTAAGAGCGAGAGAGATGATTGGGAGTCAGAGAAAACAATTATTGGCTGGGGGGGTATCATATCTCTAACAAACTGTAAGGCCCCTAAAATAGCATACAACTCAGAGGCCACCACAGAATGGCTCCCATCTAGTTTCCAAGTTCGACAAATGGAAATGGCCTCTACAAACATGGCTGCAGAGGATGATGGTGGTGTGAGGGAATGAGAGCCATCAGTGAAAACCTGGAGGAATCCTTGATAATGAAGGGAGACAAGTTCTTTAAATAAGTTAGGGGCAAAGAGATCATTACTAGCTTTACAGTAGGGGATGTGGAGGGTGAGATTAAACATGGAAGGCAGAGGGGACCAGGGTGGGATAGGGGAGACAATGGAGACTGGGGAAGGAGTAGGAGGAGGAAGGGAGAGGATAGAGAAGGAGCGAAGGGCGCAGACAAGGAAAGGGGCATGGGAACGTAGAGGCCAGGAGGGAGCAAGGGGGTCAACAGGAGAATGGGTGAAAAGCTCACAAAGAGGATGGGATGGGGAGAAGGACATGATGCGACGATAAGTTGAACAATTATGATGATGTCTGGCCAATGCTAGCGGCAAGACATCAGCCTCCGCATGTAGGGACACCACTGGCGAGGACCTAAATGCCCCCAAAGCTATCCGTAAGGCAGTGTTCTGGATGACTTCCAGCCTATCCATAATTGACGGGGAGGCTGAACCGTAAATATCGACTCCATGCTGTATCTTGCTCAGGATGTAGACGCTATAGAACTTCAATAAAACTTCCCGGGAGGCCCCCCAGCGTGTCCCAGCTAAACTTTCAATATGTCAAGGCGTTTCAAGCACAAGGATCTTAAATACTCAATATGGGATTTCCACATTAGGACAGGTCCGTCCAGACGGAGGCCTAGGAAATTGTATTGGCGTTGCAGAGGGGCCGGACTACCCCCCAGAGAGATATGAGGGAGAGAGGGAAAGCTACACTTGAGGGTAAAACACATCAATGCACATTTCTCAACAGTAACCTGCAGCCCCCACTTACCTAACCACTGAAGGAGGGCATCCACCCCGGCTTGAAGGCACTGTTGAGACCCTAACAACATGGGAGTTTTACTGAGCAGCGTAAGATCATCTGCATAAACAAGTGGGGTGGTGGCTGGGGGACGTGGGAGATCTGATAGAAGCACATTAAATAAGAATGGGTTTTAGACAGATCCCTGAGGAATGCCACGCCTAATATGATGTGGTGTAGACATGGCCCCTCCCACTGATACAGAAAACTGCCTACCCGTTAAGTCACACCCCCCCTCTCTCATATACCTCTCCACCCCATCCCTCCATCTCATCCTCGGCCTCCCCCTCTCTCTTCCCCCCTCCACCTCACTCACATACACTCTCTTCGTCAGTCTTTCACCCTCCATCCTCTCCACATGGCCAAACCACCTCAGTGTGTTCCTCATAACGCTTCCTATCACATCCACATCCACACCACAACGCTCCTTTATATTCTCATTCGTCAGCCTGTCTCTCCATGTGACTCCACAGGCTCCTCTTAAATAACTCATTTCCACTGCTCTCACTCTTGACTTGTGTCCTTCCAACAACGTCCAAGCTTCACTTCCGTACGTTAGAGTTGGTATCACAATACTGTCATGTAGTAACTTTTTCACTTCCATGCTCACTTCCCTGTTTCTTGTCACTGCTTTCAAAGAACCAGCAACCTTTCTTCCCTGCTGTACCCTTTCAAGCACTTCACCCTCCAAACCTCCATCCTTACTCATCACACTACCCAAGTACTTAAACGTACTCACATTTTCCAATTCCTCACCATCCAACCTCGCTGTTCATTCACTGACTTCACCTCTCTCAAAGACCATCACTTTACTCTTCCCTACATTCACCTTTAGATTCCGTTTCTTACACACTCTCCCAAACTCATCCACCAAGCCTTGCAGGTCCCCTTCGTCTTCACTCAACAACACAGTATCATCTGCAAACAGATGAGAGTATGCATATAATGGCATGCACATAATGAAAATGACATTTACATTTGTACTTTTTCATGATAACAAACAAGCACAAAAACTTTCAGTAAAAAATAAGGCACTGATTTCATCATGAAACAAACAATGTTGCCAATTTAGCGGTTTTCCCGCTAAATCTGGAGGTTTTGTTTGTAATCTAGCTGATAAAATATTGATTTAGCGGCTAGCGGGAAATCTAGCAGGATTGCATACTCGTCTAACGGTTTCTTAGAGGGATGGGAAGGATATATTTGTCATGCTATCTATCTACCTATCTATCTATTGCCAGATGCCTCAATCCCGTTTGGGGTGGCCACAAACAAATCGTCTCCAAGTCGCCCTGTCCCCCGCCATTTCACTGCCCTGCTCCCAACTCACACCCCCCTCTCTCATATACCTCTCCACCCCATCCCTCCATCTCATCCTCAGCCTCCCCCTCCCTCTTCCCCCTTCCACCTCACTCACATACACTCTCTTCATCAGTCTTTCACCCTCCATCCTCTCCACATGGCCAAACCACCTCAGTGTGTTCCTCATAACGCTTCCTATCACATCCACATCCACACCACAATGCTCCTTTATATCCTCATTCGTCAGCCTGTCTCTCCACGTGACTCCACAGGCTCCTCTTAAATAACTCATTTCCACTGCTCTCACTCTTGACTTGTGTCCTTCCAACAATGTCCAAGCTTCACTTCCGTACGTTAGAGTTGGTATCACAATACTGTCATGTAGTAACTTTTTCACTTCCATGCTCACTTCCCTGTTTCTTATCACTGCTTTCAAAGAACCAGCAACCTTTCTTCCCTGCTGTACCCTTTCAAGAACTTCACCTTCCAAACCTCCATCCTTACTCATCACACTACCCAAGTACTTAAACGTAATCACATTTTCCAATTCCTCACCATCCAACCTCGCTGTACATTCACTAACTTCACCTCTCTCAAACACCATCACTTTACTCTTCCTCACATTCACCTTTAGATTCCGTTTCTTACACACTCTCTCAAACTCATCCACCAAGCCTTGCAGCTCCCCTTCGTCTTCATGCAATTTCACAAATTAAACCAGTAAAATTAATGAACTTGTATCAGTCTGCCTCCCACTCGTAAGCATGTATGTATGTTACACTACTGCCTATGTTCATTTCACTTTTATTGGTTCATGTTCACGTCCGTTTCCTGTCAATTCGGTCATACTGCATCAGCCAGTCGGTTACTGCCCCAGGTGAGTCAGTTTACAGATTGTGATGGATGTACTGTACCTTTCAGTACTCCAAGAACACATCTTCATTTATTGAGGTCTGGAAATCACATGTATTCTCTTTTTAAATGTATTGATGACCAAGTTCAGCACGAGATAATAAGTACTTCCAATGTTTAATTTTTCTGTACAATTGGAATACCATGTTTGTAGCCAGATCTCGATACTGACTAATTTTTCCGAGGAATTATGAAGGCAATAGTACTCTTTAATGATTTTTTTTCTTGCTATAATCAAGTTAATTATAATCAAATTATGAAACATTTAACTCTTGATTAGTTTCTCAAACTGTGTGAATTATCGTTTTCTTAGTATGCTTTTTATAATAGACAACATTTTTAAATCTAGCCGGTTTTTGCCCAAATCTAGAGTTTTGGGGGGTCCAGTTTAGTGGGTTTTGAAATTCGGAGTTGGCAACACTGGAAACAAACTTCTGCTTCCATTATTCATGTAAATAGACAAGGCGGTGGTGTGAGGCTTGATGCACCATGTTTCCTCCTCCTTCCTCCCTCCCTCCTCCACCTCCTCCCTTTCTCCACTCCCTACCTCCTCTTCCAACTCCTCATCCTTGCCAGTATCCCCCACTCCAGGATCGTCAATACCCTCTGAACCATTCCCATCATCGGAAATAGCAGATGAACGTATAAGGGGAAACGATGGGTGCACAGTGGAGGACTCACGTCCTCCACCTTCCTCATGTGACGCATAAATATCATTACTCATTATGGCAGTTGCTTTCCTGAGAGGAAGAGTCACTTTCTTCATTCACAATTGGCGATAATTTCACACAAGTTTCTCTCCCTATTGCACTATCACTAAGGCCTTTTCTTCTCTGGCCTTTGGACTTCATTGGTGTTGAAGTCGGCGGCTGTTTTTTTTTTTTTTTTTTTTTTTTTTATGCGAGGAAGAAGGAACCAAAGGCCATGGCCTGCAGTAACAGTTCCCTCCAAGAGAAAAACAAAATACAAGAGAGAGCCAAATTCAAGATCCGATCATTTTGAGATGCCTGGACACACTGCGTTTGAAAGACTGGAGATCATAGGCAGCAGGAAATACAGACAGAGGGAGACAGTTCCAGAGCTGACCTGTTGCATAAATGAAAGACTGGGAGTAACGGTTAACTCTTGCATTAGAGAGTTGGACAGAAAAGGGATGAGAGTTTGCTGCCAGACGGGTGCTACGCGCCCGTCGTAGAGGTGGAGGAATGCAAGCAGACAGTTCAGCGGAGCAGTGACCATTAAAGTAGCAACAGAAAAGAGATAAAGATGCAACAGTGCGGCGAAGAGACAGAGGTTGAAGGGAGTCAGTAAGAGGAGGAGAGTTAATGAGACGAAAAGCTTTTGACTCCACCCTATTGAGAAGAGCTGCATGTGGGGAGCCTCCCCACACATGAGAGTTGTACTCCACACAGGGGCGGATAAAACCTCTGTATAGAGTCAACAATTGTGCAGGGGTAAAGAAAGAGCGGAGTCGGCTTAGCACACCCAATCTCTTGGAAGCAGATTTTACAAGAGATGTAATATGGTCTTTCCAAGATAAGTCCCGAGTAAATGAAACCCCAAGCATGTTCAAGGATGATGCAGGATTAAGCTGAATATTATTAAACATTAATGGGTATACCTGTAGAAGATTTTGTCGGGTTGATAGGTGTAAGAACTGAGTCTTAGATGCATTAAAGACAACCATATTATTTTTACCCCAGTCAGTGATACGAGCCAAGTCAGACATTAGGTGTGCCATAGCCTCATCCCTTGTTTCTTGAAGTAACTGTTGAGATGGGCATTGCGGGAACTGAATGGAAAGGTGAAGGGTGGAGTCATCAGCGTATGAGTGGATAGGGTTAGATGTACAGCTTAGAAGATCATTGATGAATAAAAGGAAGAGAGTTGGTGATAGGACAGAGCCCTGAGGAACACCACTGTTGATAGATCTAGGAGAAGAACGATGGCCGTCTACAACAGCGGCTATAGAACGACCAGAAAGGAAGCTAGCGATGAAGGCACAGATAGAAGGATAGAAACCGTAGGAGGGCAGTTTGGAAATTAAAGATTTATGCCAGACTCGATCGAAAGCCTTTGAGATGTCAAGTGCAATGGCAAAGCTTTCGCCAAAGTCCCGAAAGGAGGATGACCAGGAGTCTGAAAGGTAGGTGAGAAGATCGCCAGTGGAGCGTCCCTGACGGAACCCATACTGACGATCGGAAAGAAGGTTGTGATAGGAAAGATGCCTTAAAATTTTTCTATTAAGAATTGACTCGAAAACTTTTGAAATACAGAACGTTAAAGCAATTGGACGATAGTTGGAGGGTTGGGAGTGGTCACCCTTCTATGGGACTGGCTGAATGAGAGCAAACTTCCAGCAAGAAGGAAAGGTACAAGTTGACAGACAAAGGCGAAAGAGTTTGCCTAGGCAGGGTGTAAGCACAGAAGCACAGTTCTTGAGAACAACAGGAGGGACCCCATCAGGCCCATATGCCTTGTTAGTGCTGAGGCCAGTGATGGCAGAAAATACATCAACTAAAGAAATTTTAATGTCAGCCATGAGGAAGTCAGAGGGGAGAAGTGATGGAGGAACACACCGGAATCGTCTAAAGTGGAATTGGAGGAGAAAGTCTGTGCAAAGAGATCTGCTTTATCAGTAGAAGAAATAGCTACAGAACCATCAGAGTAGAAAAGAGGAGGGAAGGATGATGAGGTAAAGTTGTTAGAAAGATTTTTGGCAAGGTGCCAGAAGGAGCGGGAAGAATTCGAGTTGGAGAGTTGAGAGCATTTAGTATGGATGAAATTATTTTTAGTTGAGCGAAGAACAGACTTAGCACGATTCCGGGCAGAAACGTAAAGATGATGTGATTCAGGGGTGGGTTGGCTCCAGTACCTTTTGTAGGCCCTCTCCCTGTTGCGGACAGCATTAGAACAAGCGTGATTAAACCAAGGCTTTCTTGCGTTAGTCAAAGGATATGAGAAAGGAATGTATGCTTCCATGCCCGAGAGAATAACCTCCGTAATGCGCAAGACACACTCAGATGGCTCACGGCCATGGAAGCAATAATCATTCCAGGGAAAATCAAAGAAGTACTGCCTGAGGGCCTCCCAGTTCGCGGCTCCAAAATGCCACAGACGACGTTTCCCTGGAGGGTCCACAGGCCGTACCGGAGTGATAGGACAGGTTAAGGTAATAAGGTTGTGATCGGAGGAGCCCAACGGAGAGAAAAGATTAACAGAGTAAGCAGAAGGATTAGTTGTGAGGAAGAGGTCAAGTATGTTGGAGCTCTCTCCAAGGCGGTCAGGGATACGGGTAGGGTGCTGTACAAGTTGCTCTAGGTCATTAAGGATAGAAAAGATGTAGGCTTGTTCACCAGGTGGATCCGTGAAAGGAGAGGAGAGCCAAAGGTGGTGGTGAACATTGAAATCTCCAAGAATGGAGATTTCAGAGAAAGGAGAAATGGACAGAATGTGTTCCATCGTAGAAGTAAGATAGTCGAAGAATTTTTGATAGTAGAATTAGGGGATAAGTAAACAGCACAGATATATTTAGTCAGAGAATGACAGGAAAGCCGAAGCCAGAGTGTGGAGAATTCAGAAGAATCAAGTTCAGGAACACGAGAGCAAGATAAGTCGTTGCGTATGTATACACAACAGCCACCTTTGGCTTTGAAATGAGTACAGAGAAAGTAGGAGGATACAGAAAAGGGTTTGCTGTCGGTTGCCTCAGACAGCTGAGTCTCCGTCAGAAAAAGAAGGTGAGGTTTAGAGGAGAGGTGGTGCTCAACAGAGCGAAAGTTAGATGAAAGGCCGCGAATGTTGCAGAAATGAAGAAGAAGAGAGTCAGACAGTGGTTCCAGGCACCTCGAGTCGTCACCGGGAGAGGGATTCGGACATGGAGAAAACTTTTTACGTAGGTCTATCCTTTACAGTGGTTAGCAGGTATCTGGAGTATGACTTGGATGCATGCAGGAGGGTTGCCAGTGGCTGCATGTGGTGAAAATAACCTGCAGAATATTCAAACAATGCCGCGAAACACTAGATCATGTATACGTGTCACCCGGATGTCCCCCGGTCATCACTTATACATGTCACCCGGATTAGATGGGTTAATGCACAATGAAGGCCTGAAGGGGAAAATGAGGAGGATAATCCCTTTGGCTGACAGAATGAGCTTCCATCTTGAATAACCTGCTGGAGGCAGTCAGAGACTGCAAGGGGGAACTAGAACACCCAGTTATGACTAAAAAAAATTGGGAATGGAATTTGACCTTGTCTTGAGGGATGATGAGGGTGGTGTTGTCCCATACCAAGGGGTATAAGTGAGGAATGGAGTATCCATTCACAGAATGAACAAACTTCCAGGTCTGAGACGTGGAGGTGGAGGACAGGGAGGAACAAAAGGCTGACCAAGCTGTTCGCCACACTGATGCAGTTATCCACTTACACTTGTCCTCCTGGCATTGATGTTGAACCTTGAGGCAGGAAGAAAGATTGTTTCTCCAGGTGTTCCAGGCAGACATAACACAAACAGCACTGGTGTAGTCTTCAAACAACCATGGGACCATGGGATGAGCTGCACAATGTCTTGATGAGAGTTTGAAAACTGAACAACCAGCTTGATGAAAGAGAAGGAGAAGGCAGCAGCCTGGTCATCCAGGGACATATCAAGCTGGATGGGAGGACTGTGAAGGGCTGTGCACAAGGCTGGCCAGTGATCTGGGACGAGTTGCCAGTTAGGGCATAAGGCCTCAGTGACCTGGGTTGACAGGTCAGGCACTGGGAGAGAATGGAGGTGGCTGCTCCCAAGGCTGGGGCCAGTCATCACATCTGCATAATGTAAGAGTGAATCAACCACACAGAGATTGATGGTGGAAGGACAACCATTGTGGGGATCAAAGGGGATCTGTAGGCTAGCACGGGTAAGGAGGGTGGAGTGGGCACTCTATAACAACAGAACATCACTCATTCAGTACTATAGTCACGGCACGTGACTCTGAGGTTGTTATTATCGTTCCCTGGCAAGCTACATTCAAAAGCGCGTGTGATTTCGTGTATGAGACACATGTGATTCGTGTATTATATATTCGTGTATAATGATATTCGTGTATTATATATTCTTGCATAATAATATGATTCGTGTATAATATGTTACGAAATCAGACGCACTTTTCAGTGGTAGGTTGCCAGGGTACGATAATGACAACCTCGGAGTCGTGCACCGCGACTATAGTATGTCATCAGAGGTAAGGGTTGCAAATATAAGCTTAGTAGAAAAATGGCTGGTTACTTTATTTAGCTGCTAGAATAAGAGAAATATTTTGGTTACAGTAACATTTGAATTTTTATTTGGTTGAAACTCTGTTGCAATAATGAGTTGCCTTTCTATTTATGGTGTATTTTAAACATACAGCAGTCTGTCATCAGTTAAGCTGTTTGCAGATACCTCTCTTGGTTTACTCTCCTGGTAGTGCCACCAGTTGGAAGCACATGAAGCACTAGGGATTAAGTGGCCCCGTTTGCTAGAATGCCTGCATCCTTTGTTATTCTGTATTAGAATTATCCATATGTTTTGCAAGATACTTGAGTAGTAGCATGTAGCAAATTAATGATTTTAATGACGGAAATGTTTTGAAAGAAGGATCTTTGAGTTTAGTTTACAGGTATGGGAGCACTGGAGCCACCACTTACCACTAATTGTAACTTACCTGTGATCCTGCCCTTCAGCATATTAGATGCAGGGGAATTTTCTGGGTCTTTTCTGGGGAAAATAGCTACATCTAATATATTGACAAGTACTGTACATTGCTTGTGAACATAGTGAAGCACAGTAGCCCAGTCATGGGGCAGCCACACCTTGAAGGCGGTATTGGATATTGTTTATTTCTCTGTACTGTATTATTTATTTACTGCATATTAGGGTGGCCCAAAAAAACAAAGTAGAAACTGTTCACTTCCACAGGGCTATATAAGCTCCTTGTCATCACTGAAGGCATTCTGTGAAAAATTTGATAAAATACACAATTTTAAGAGGTCACTCTCGATGCCATATTTCTGAAAAAATGAACTGAAAACACAACATTGATGGATTTTCAGCAAAAAACGAACTATGTATTTTCAACGTTTCCAAACATATTTCAGTGCTAAAAGAACACACTTAAAACACAAAGTATAGGAATATTGCATCACTTTGTATTCATCAAAGCAGCTTTCGTCAGAACTGGCAGTCTTTTCCGGTGGTCAGAGATAAGCTGCAGTATGTACTGCTTTTGAGTCTTTTCTCTCGCCAGGACATTGTTGTACGACTGGATGGGAGCTACACCTCTCTCAGCACAGTCATTGACAACCTTGAAATGTTTTCATTTTGTTTGGATGTCGATGGCCCTTGATATTCATCCCCTGACTCTGCCGATGAGGAAGCGCTACGGCCTTCAACGTCAATAGAACTGGATGGTACAGTAATTTCCATCTGATGTGCAATGAGCTTGCATTTTTCTTTTCGAGTGTAGGCTTGATCATTTCTATGCCGCTTATGAGCTTCCTTGTTTGCCAAGATTCTGTCCTCCCCAGACATACTCCTGCTGAAGGGATTCTGTTACTCTAATCGCAGGAACTGCTTATCCTGTTCGTTTGTCATACTGAGCAGAGCGTCCTTTCGAGAAATATCAAACAGTTTTGTGAGTTTTTTCTTGAAGTTTTCCCTTTGACCCGGTAGCCTGGTTTCGGTAACAGTCTGTTGTTCTTCAATACACAGTACTCTATGTGAAGCTTCTGGAGCTTGCAAATACCCGAGTCTACCCTTTGGGTTGGTTTGCGCACTTTATCCCAGATCACCATTACCTTCTCAATGGTACTCTTAGTGCTGGGACTGATTGTAAGACCGTTCTGATGGTGAGACATGAAGTTCTTGAGGACATTGGCATTAGTTGGCAGACGAGCATCCAATTTATCTTTCTTGGGCTTGTCCAGAAGCCATACTTTTGGACTGCTTCTTGTCATAGGCATGACCTGTGAATGGAACACACTGATATGCATGGCTTTATTATAACTATCGATAAAAGTGCTCATGAGAACATTATTTTGATATCTTAGCTTCAGTGTGGTTGAGAAGATTAGGAAAAATACACTGAGGTGGTTTGGACATGTGGAGAGAATGGAGAATGAGAGACTGACTAAGAGGGTGTATGTAAGAGGTGGAGGGAGGGAGAGGGAGGGAAAGACCAAGGATGAGGTGGAGGGATGGAGTTGAGAGGTATATGAGGGAGGGGGGAGTCAGTTAGGGGGAAGGTAGTCAAATGGTGGGTGACAGAGTGACTTGGAGGCTTTTTGTCTGTGGCCACCCTTTGCTGGATTAGGGCGTCAGGCTATAGGTAGATAGACAGATAGATACCGTAGCTTCAATTTGCTCCGCATGTCTGGATACTTATGATACGCTGGATACAATGATTATTAAACACTGTGTTTGGTATTAGAAATATTCCATTATTAATTAATCAAATATCCATCAACAAGTGCCTGGTACTGTATGTGGAGTGTAAAAACCTACTATATCAAAGTAACTCACTGATAAGTGTCATTATTGGTAGTTAAAATAATTATATAAATTTTACTTGCCAGATCAGAGTAATTCACTGTTTGATGTCACGACATGCTAGTCATCTTGAGCACACCAATGTACGTCCTATTGTATGGAGAAATAATCATCCACTGAGTTTCTGAGTGACCACTGAGTCATCAACGAGCCACCCAGCGCTCTGTGGAATAGAGTTGGTGCTTTTCCGGCTGCGCCAGAGTTTCCATCAGATGGCTGCAGCACGCAGCAGTGGTAGACGCATATTGCAAAAAGTATGTCTAGCGACTTCTGCTTAAGCTTTATTCAATGTTTAGTTTGATAGCTGTTGCAGTTTTAGAATAGTTACAGGCAGGTACAAACCATTAGACAATTAGACATTTGCGATCAAACATAATATTATCAGGATCACATATTTTTCCTTGAGGGAGTGACTTTTAACCTCTACAGGCCCGGATTCTTTCGACTGTACCGGCGTGAAAATCTGTATATGGAGCCAATTTTTTTTTTACTCTTACAGAAGTAAAAAGTGTTATGCCCAAGGTTTAGAGCTTGAATTTATATACCTTATGCCGCAAACCAAAGCATTCTAGACCAACTGGTTACTGAGCTATTGCCTGTCAAAGATCAACAAAATTGACTCTGGCAACCCTTGCATACAGGGAGAGAAAAAAAAAATTGCACCAACATTAATTTTGGTATTATAGAATGAAAGATCTCGATTTTACACACCAGAAAATTTATATATCATTCTCATATGTCAAATGTTTACCACGTAGCCACAGCAAGAAAGCAGCTGGGGATGGAGGGAGTATGAAGGGGTGGAGGGGGTAGAATGAGGGAGGAAGGTGGAGGAAGGATGGTGGGGGGAGTGTGGCATGGAAAAATCAGCTTTATAGAGTTGGTAGGAGGAACTTTTGAGTCCAGTTACAAGCGAGGGAGGGGGAAAGGGAACAAAAGGTTTGGGGTAGAGGTAGGTTGCGAGAGGGCGGTGGGGGAATCACCCCCCCACCATGGGTAGGAACCCAGATCCTCCCCCCTCCCTACTCAGGACTTAGTTCTCATTGGTTTGCATCGATATGTCAAAATCAGGCTGAAGCCTCATGTCCACAGTTTTTTACGATGGCTCCTCTATCGATCCTATCAGGCATCAAGCGAAATTCTGGAAAAGGATCGATCGATCCCATTAGTACTTTAGGGGTTATATATGAGCCGGCTTTCTTGATCTTTTGCATGAAAGCTCCTTAAGTGATATGGAACAGAAGTAGCCTTGTGGAGAAAAATAAATTTGAAAAAAAAAAAAAGGTTTTTGGTACACTTTTGGGCCACCCTACTGCATATACTGTATTTATTTTTCATCCATCCATCCATCATTCAATCCTATGTTGCCTCATAAGAAGCATAGGAACCCAGGGCTAGGCAAGTTGGTCCTGACATTTAAGATGAGAGTGACCAGCATTTCTCATCCCTGAGTGTCATTATGTGAGCAGTAAACCCCAACCACCCCTTGAATAGAAGCCTACACAGGCTCAATCCAATTGGAGCACCTTAATTACCCACTAAACCACCAGGTGCCATAATTTGGTTATATGGTTACCACCCAGCATAGTAAATTGTTTTCTGGTGTGTGGGAGACCATTTGGATTGTCACTCAGTGTAGAGTCACCCATAGGTAGAAGGAAGAAGAAAAAATGAAGGAAAGAAAGACAGAAGAGGGAGTGTAAAGTGACCCGTAGGCAGAAGAAAGAGGAAAGAAAGAAGGAAAGAAAGGCAGAAGAGGAAGGATGGAAGAGAGGAAAGCGCAGACACCCAAAGCAGCACTACTTCCAGTGAGTGGATTTATTTTTAGCCTAATAACTTCTCCAAGTCAGATGTAGTTTAAACCTTATATCCTCTTGTCAGCTTGGGGGCATCATGACTCCAAATGATATGGCTTGCCACTTGGATGAGGAAGGCTTCTACACTGAGGATAAGGTCTTTGATTACCCCTCTGTCGGGCAGGTCAGTTATTGCTGTCTCTGTGTATTTTTCTTATAAAGTACTGTTTGAATGAGAACTTGTAGTCTATGGATATTGTTGAATGTAATTGCACAGTTGATTATGACTGTAATTCATTTTGGTTTCATGCTGTGTCAGATTCACAAAGTGATGGAGGAGAAGAATGCAACGCTGATCTTTGCTGTGGCAGAAGCTCAGGAACCTTTGTATGCCAGACTCTCCCAGTTGCTTCCACGAACTTCATATGCAATCCTAGCAGCTGATTCCTCTAATATTGTTACACTGCTTGTAGACAAGGTCCAGGTGAGTCATACACTCATTTCATTTAGTGAATGGGACTCTCTCTTTCTCCATAGACAAAACTAGATACAGTATTTATCCCCATATGCTTACTTAAGGTAGAAGTGTTCATTGGTATTGATATGAACAGAACTGATCATTTTTTGCATGAACAAAACTTGATAATTATCCCTTGGGCTGTGATGGGTTTTGAAAGCTGAATAACGTTGCCAGATGGAAGCTAAAATAAAATGTGAATTCATTATCATCACCATCATCAGTAATCATATTTTACACCATATAAACATCAGCACTGGGGCCCTGAGCAAGGCTACTTAATCATGACATTTTAGGCAATGGTGATCAGCCTCACTAGCCCTTGAGTGACATTACATGAACATTAAACCACAGCCACCCGCTGATGGAACCCGTACAGGGTCCACCCAGTTGGAGCACATTAATCCACTAAACCACCTGGCATCATATGGTTATATGAGGTGTGTCCAAAAAGAAACCGAACATTTTAAATAACACACCAACTAGTAGCCATATTGTGATGGCGATGGGAGCACTGTGCACCTGCAACTTTGAGAATTAGTCCAACACTAGTTGCATCACTCCACATCACTGAGTCACTGAGGTACATGCACATGAGTAAACATGTATTTAGTGCCTGTGGTGATTTGTTGCAAGTTGAACAATGAAGGATCTTGAAGAGCATTGTGTTTGTGTGAATTTTTATTTCAAATTGGGAAAACCTTTTTCTTTCTGAAAAATGTCATAACAGGTGATGAAACATGGGTGTATGGCTACAATACTGAAACAAAAAGGCAGTCATCAAGGTGGGTTGGAACATCATCACCAAGACCAAAAAAAAAACATGTCAGAGTTGCTCAAATGCAAAGGTGATGTTGGTGGTCTTTTTGTATTGGAAGGGCTTCGCTCATCATGAGTTTGTTCCACGTGGTCAGATAGTCAGTAAAGAGTTTTACTTGGATGTCCTGAAGCATCTGAGGGAGGCAGTGTGAAGGATGCGGCCTGAGGTGTCAACAAACAAAACATGGATGCAGCATAATGACAGTGCATCTGCTCATATATAGCTCGATATCCATGACTTTTTGACAAAGCATAAGACGACTCCCGTTCCCCACCACCTTACTCTCTGGATTTGGGCTTTGTGCACCCCCCTCCCCCCCAATTGAAGCCCACCTTGAAAGGTCACCGATTTCAGACGATGGAAGAAAATTCGCCACGTGCACAAATGTGGATATTGGACCACATAGGAGGAGTGAAGGGGAACCTCTTGGAGTGGAGAAAAGACTTCATGACAGACAGGCAGATGAGGACAGTAATAAAGGACAGGACGTCAGGGTGGAGGGAAGTATCAAGCAGAGTCCCACAGGGCTCGGAGCTGGCGCCCATAATGTTCCTGATCTACGTAAATGATACAGTGGATGGAATGAACAGTTATGGCAAGCATGTTTGCAGACAATGCAAAGATCATGGAGAGAGTTGAAGTTTTTTTTTTTTTTTTTTTTTTTTTTTTTTCCAACTCTGCGCAAAGGCTTCAGGGCCTATATCTCGGGGGAAGTAGCCTGTCCCAAGGCCCAGTAGTCCTCCTACACCTTCACATGTCACCACTTCGGCACTAACACCCACCGTCCATACTGAAAACATGCTAGGGTTGTCTCATACAGGACTGGTGTATTGGTATTAATGAGGGTATTTTTATGACATGTCGTCAGGTCATCTGGTAGATCAGGAAAGTCTGCTTTTATGAAATTCATAATCCCAGCCGGGATTCAAACCTGGGTCCATCAGGCCCGCAGGCAGCCTCTCTACCGATTCAGCTACTGCCTCCCCCAAAGAGGATTGCAAAATACAGCAAGAAGATCTGGACAGAATTTATGATTGGAGCTGAGTATTGGAAATTAAATTCAGTGCTAAACAGTGCAAACTACTGGAAATGGGTAAAAGTACTAAGAGGCCATCACTGCATTATTTAATGGGAAAGGAACCAACCACAAGAGCGAGAGAAGAGAAGGGCCTGGAAGTGTTGGTCCAGGGTAATTTGTCACCTGAAAAACACATTACCAAGATTGTCAGGGAGACATATAAGCTTTTGACAAACATAAGAATGGCATTTCAGTACATGGATGAGATGATGAAAAAATTTATAGTGGCTATGATCCACCCCAGATTGGAATATGAGGCAGTGGTTTAATCTATCTATCTATCTATAGCCCAACACCCTAATCCCGCAAAGGGTGGCCGCAGACAAAACGCCTCCAAGTCATTCTGTCACCCACCATTTGACTACCCTCCCTCGTATACCTCTCAACTCCATCCCTCCACCTCATCCTTGGTCTTCCCCTACCTCTCCCTCCTTCCACCTCACCTACATACACCTTCTTAGTCAGTCTTTCATTCTCCATTCTCTCCACATGTCCAAACCACCTCAGTGTATTTCTCTTAATATTCTCAACCACATCCACATCCACCCCACAACGTTCTTTCACTTCTTCATTCGTCAACCTGTCCCTCCATGTCACTCCACATGCTTCTCTCAAGTAACTCATTTCCACTGCTCTCAACTTGTCTTGTTCCCCTCTTGCAAGGTCCATGCCTCGCTTCCATATGTCAGGGTAGGGATCACAATACTATCATGCAGTGACTTCTTAACTTCCATACTCACCTCCCTACTTCTCATCACTGCTTTCAGTGAACTAACAACCTTCTTTCCCTGCTGTACCCTTTCACGCACTTCATCCCCCAAAGTTCCATCCTTACTCATCACACTACCCAAGTACTTGAATGCACTCACATTCTCCACAGCCTCACCATCCAACCTCACTGTGCATTCTGTGACTTCATTCCTCTCAAACACCATAACTTTACTCTTGTTTACATTATCTTTCAGATTCCTCTTCCAACACACTGTCCCAAATTCATTCACCAAACCTTGCAGTTCCCATTCATCTTCACTTAGCAATATTGTGTCATCAGCAAACAGCAACACCGGAGTCTTCCGAATCTCACCCTCATTCATTAGAGCCACCCCCACATCCACTGCCCTACCTTGCACCTCCTTTACAACCCCATCCATGTATATATTAAACAGCCATGGAGGCATCACACAACCCTGTTTCAGTCCCACATTGAGATCAAAGAACTCACTCAGCTCACCATCCACTCGCACCGTAGCCCTAGCTCCCCACATAAAAAGAAAGATAGAAACATGATTGAGAGACTACAAAGAACAGCAGTCAAGATGGTCTCTAGCCTGACAGATCTGTTGTACAAGGAATGACTAGAAAAGCTGGGTCTGCCTTCCTTAGAAGAAAGAAGAGAGAGGGGCGACATGATTGCAGTGTTCTGGGCAGTGATGGTAGTAGATAAAGTTGACAGAAAAGACCTGTTTGTATGGGATGGGGGAGCAACAAGAGGACCGTGGGATAGATGAGCAACAAGAGGACATAGAAAGAAGTTGAAAAATACAAGTTGCCTGAATGATATCAGGAAATACAGTTTTCCATAAAGACGCACTGACCTGTGGAATAGCCTGGACAAAGAGATCACCCAGTCCAGACATGTAAATGAGTTTCAAGCAAAGTTTGACATGTTGAGACACGGAGACGGAACCCAAGAGTGTGGCTCATTTCCTGTATATCACAGCTAGGTAAATACATGATGACTAAATGATCTGGTGTGGTGTGGCTAATGTCAGACTAAAGCTTACAGTTACCACTACCCAACGCTTCCATCATGATCACGATACAGCTGCTAGTTGGTGCACTATATAAAAAGTTCATTTTTTTTTTTGGACAGATCTCTTATGGTTACCAGATTTCTTTTGGGGCAGACCTTTTATGGTTATAACCCTATGACGTAGATGGCTTCCTGGGATACAGGAAGCTGTTTGGCTTGTCACTCAGTGTAGTCACTGAGAGAGAGAGAAAGAGAGAGGGCACTATATCAAGTGAGTGGATGATGGGCACCCTCACCACCATGATAATGTCAAATTATTTACTTTATTAGAGGCCAGTGTGTCTACCATTTTATCATTTTCAACCTTTTTGGTACCCTCAGTGTTTTGAGCTTTGTAAAATTACTTGATGTGAGGCAAAATACTCTGCAAAAATGATATATAGCAGCCAGAGGGTTAAGATTACTATAAAAAAAAAAAAAAAAAAAAAAAATACACTGAAGTATTGTGCTGGAAAGCTTAATCCCCTCAGGCTGGTGACATTTATATTTTTACATATCCCCTTCAGTTTGATAACACTGTTTGTTTTTTATTTTCACAACTGCTAGATTATTCTGTTCAACGTAGGGGAGAGATCATTTAGTAAGAGGATAAGTGAAAGCTATGGCAAACCTGTCCAGCATGAAAAATCTCTCCTACACCAAATAAAATTGTTCAGACATTGAAAGGATAAACTAAAATGATATGCTATAGGATTGGTCTTATTCAGTTTAGGGGAGATGTGTCGTAGTTGTGCATATTGAGGACATACTGCATTTTTATTCCAAGGCTGCCTTTTTCATATATTCTTGATACCTCCAGAAGATTGTATTCACACTAATAAAAATTGTGATGGTAGGTGGGGATGCCCATCATTCATTCACTTGATGTAGTGATTGCCCCCCTCCTCTCGCTCTCTCTCTCTCTCTCTCTCTCTCTCTCTCTCTCTCTCTCCAGGTGACTCAGTACCAAATGCCAAGCCATATGATTTCCTTGAACTGAGGAAATCATTTACTATGCTGGTAGGTGACCACATAACCAAATGATACCTGGTGGTCTATTGGGTTAAGGCACCCCAAACAAATGAGACATGTAAGGTCTTCTGTCTGAGGGGTGATTGGGATTTCTTTCTTGCATAATGCCACTCAGGGGCTAGTGAGGCTGGTTATCGCTGCCTTAAATGCTGGAACTGAATAGTCTGGCCCAGGCACTCCTATTTATATAGAATAAACTGGAATTGAACAATGAATGAATGAATGAGGAATAAATCCCATTTGATCTTGTGGGTTTAGGTAAAGTCTTTAACTCCTTCAGTGTTTTTAGGTAAATATAGTCACCTGGAAAGAGCAAGAGTTAAACAGAAAAGTACATCAGCAGATTCAGGAGTTAAGTTATAGCCGTGTTTTATCCATGGGTCACTATGGTCAGTTTGGTTTTACAGTAAACCCTCCATATAACAAACTAATTGAGGGGAGGGGTTGGTCGCTATATATGATAGTTCGCTATCCTAGGGTCGGTATTATCCGAGGGATTACCAAACCTAGGTCGCCAAATCTAGGGAGTCGTTCGGTCCCGTGTGAGCAACCACAACCTAAACTTACTCTATGAAGTTTTACATGGAGAAGTCAATGGTTTATGTAGTTATACATGTGAATACAATACTGTATGAAGTTGTACATATAAATACAATACAGTACCTACAATAAGAATACAGTACAATGTAATGTAGTACTGTTAGAGCAACTTACTGTGCCAGGAAGGATGTTTTTGAAGTACACTTACTGTGCCAGGAAGGGATGCTGTTGTCACTGTGGGCTGATTCACAAACTTCCCCCGCATTTAGCGACCTTTGTTTGCAAAATCCAGGGGAAATTCGATCGCAACTTGACTGTTCATTACAGGTATATCCGAAATTTGCAATACCAAGGTTTGTAATATCGAGGGTTTATTGTACCTGATTGATGAGTGGTGGGGGTATTCACCATTCACTCACTCATTTGTAGTGCTGCTCTCGGGTGTCTGCCCTTTCCTCTCCTGCATCCTTCTTTCCTTCCATCCTCTTCTGTCTTTCTTTCCTTCATTCTTTCCTTGTCCTTCTGCCTACGGGTGACTTTACACTCCGTCTTCTGTCTTTCTTTCCTTCATTCTTTCCTCTTCCTTCTTCCTGTGGGTGACTCTACACTGAGTGACAAGCCAAATGGTTTCCTGTGCACCCATAAACGATTTACTACACAGGGTGGTAACCATATAACCAAATTTTGGCGCCTGGTGGTTTTAGTGGGTAATTACAGCACTCCAATCGGACTGAGCCAGTGATTGTTTATATCCAAGGGGTAGTTGGGGTTTATTGCTCACGTAATGCCACTCAGGGATAAGAGACTGGTCACTCTCATCTTAAATGTCAGGACCAACTTTCCTAGCCCCGGGCTCCTGCACTCCTCATGGGGCAACATAGGATTGGATGATGGATGGATGGATGGATGGATAGATGAGTGGCAACCATTGACCTTGGGAGGTACTACACTATACTATGAGATTTGAATGTGGCTACAAGTTTGGTAACTAGCCAAATAATCATCACCTTGAGACAGGAAACGTTCAGCCACAAGTCCAAGTTGAGACTATCTTTGTTACAGATCTTTTACGCATTTCAGATATCTTTTTTCCCAACAATTTCCAGCAAATGTTGGGAGGTATTAGCTAATTATGGCACTTGATTTATCTTCTAGCCTGTAAAAAACTTCATCTGCACCATGATCAGCCTCAGTGTGAGAATTCCTTAAGAGCATGCATGGCATACAGTAATTTGTTTACATATAAGTGTGCCACTTCCACTATCTAAATACATTACTACATTGGAGTGGCATGAAATTCAGTGGACCTTAGTTATGAAACAGGAATGAGTCAACTTAGTTATTAATCAAGTCTGCTGACCATTCTGACTATATTTGGCCATCAACTGAACTGAAAGAGGTTCGGGATGTCCATCAGGTTAGAAGAAATACAGGTATGCCATACATCCCTCAGGAAATCAGCTCAAGTGTGACTCTGAAATATGAGATGGATGTTGCGCTGAGTGAGGAGGTGAGTGTGGAAGTGACTTCACCCAACTGCAAGCCCACGTGCACAAACCTGGAGCCTGACGACAAGGTTGTTTTCACCGTCTCTGTCACGGTATGCTATGTAATTTTTGTCTTTCTGTCAGTGCTGTGATTTTGTTGCAAGGAAGATTTATACCCACTTTTGGCCCAAACTTGCATCTTCCCTTACAAAACAACTTTGCAGGTGTGGATATAATCCTCCTATACTATATATTTAATTTTGGCCTCTTTAAACATTAAATGGTGTGGTATATTTGTATACCTTCACTTGGTGCTGGAGGGGGATGATCTGAGACACTAATATATCTAAGTAGGTTTGCTGCCTGGTTATACTGGTGCCAAGTCAAAATGTCCCTGAACTCACTCCCTATCTCTCAAAAGAAAGATGGTGGGTGGCAGGAAAAGGGTATCTTCAGGCTACAGTGTACTGGGTTCATGTCCAGATGATCCCAGGGCCACAACAACATCCCAGTTTGTAAATTTTACTTAACTGTTAACCAGTCAGGGTGTTAATATAATTTTAGTGGAATAATAACCAGCAGAACTTAGTGGTCAGGTTACTACATCACAAAGACCCATGAACCACTAGTAAGTGCTAGTAACTACAGATAGTATAATACTGACAGTGAACATTGTGCAGTATTGTACTGCATATCCATAATATTTACAAGACCACTCATGTCTGGTATTGTAATATCTTGTATAAATCAGAGTTAGTCTCAACCGGGGTGAACCAAACCATAAAAAAAAAAAAATTATTACAGTAATAACGTCTAAGCTTGTGGTTGAAAATTGTTCATATTTCTTTGGTATTGTGCATACATAATGGGCTACAGTATGTGTAAATTACATTGAATAATCATCTCTTCTTTTCATGCTATTACGGTCTAATGCTGTTATTTGGTTCAGCTCCTGCAACATTCCATGGTGAAGTTGGACCACCCACCAGAGCGGACATGGACCAGTACCTTAATATGTTAATTGACACTCCTACACTACCCAAAACTTTCACAATTGATTCTAATGATATTTAGTACATTTTGATTGCTCATTGAGACCGCTTGAAGTAATCTTGCATATACTTTATAGTACTGTACAATAAAATACATACAGGTAAGTAATGGTAAAGCATTAAAGGAACTTAAGAGAGAGAGATTGTATTGCTTCCTTTCCAGATTAATGTACTTCATGCTGTTTCTGCATGGCTTTCTAGTTTTATGGATACTTTCAAGGCTATAACCTCACACAGTCATGCCCATGCATACACACTGCCCATATACAAGCAAGCATGCACACACACACACACACACACACACACACACACACACACACACACACACACACACATACACACACACTTAGAAAAAAGGGTGGAGGAAAAAAGCATTAAAAAGGAAGTGAAAAGAATAATCCAAAACAATCCAAAGTTAGTCAGAGATTCAGTAGAGATAAACAAATCAATAGCAATCACTAGTATAGAAGAGGAAGAAGTTAAAAACAAGATCACAAGAGACAAAAAGGAGATGGCAAATGTAATGAGCTTACTGAAAGAAGTATCAGAGGAAATCTGTAGTAAAGACATAGAGGAACACAAAAGGTTAGGGAAATACGAGAAAAGCAAGACAAGACCTCTAAAGGTGCTTTCCAGAGTGTAAACACTGTGGAAGAGATACTAAAAAATGCAAAGAATCTTATGGAAAAAAAGGAGTTCAAAAACGTATGGATAAAAAGATGCCTAACACAAGAGGAACTGGAATTACTGAAAGAGAAAAGGGAGGAAGCAAAAACAAAAAATGAGGGAAGATCAGAAGAGGACAAGAAGAAATTTTTTTACAAAGTAATAGGATTGCAGGTATGAAAGTGGTACACAAACAGGATGGAAGAAAAAGGAGGAAGGTAGTAGAACCATGTCATGACAAGTATATAAACAAGATGATAAAGTTGATGTACTCAAATGTGGATGGAATGGTATCTAAATTACTAGAGATGAATGATTATGTCAGAGAAAATGAACCACAAATAATATGCCTAACTAAAACAAAATTAACACCAAGGATATCCAATGATATACTAAACTTAGAGGAATACAATATATGGAGAAGAGACAGAAATTTAAAAAAAGAAGGAGGAATTATAATATTAACTAAGAAAAATCTAAAAGTCAAGATAATAAAACTAGATATACCATCACAAGTAGAACTGATTGCAGTAGAGATCGACACATCTGAAGATAAAGTAATTGTAGCCAATTTGTACATGCCACCCAGATCAAACACATGGGAAAGAGACAAATATGAGGACCTGGCAGAGAGTACAATCCAGAGTATAAGATCATTGCTACATAAAATGGAAGAGAAATCGGAAAGAATTATACTAACTGGGGACTTCAATACAAATATAAATTGGAATATTCTAGATATAAATAGCCAAGAAAGCTGTTGGGACCAAAAGCTCCTGGATCTCGTACAAGAGTTTTTCTTAACGCAACATGTGAGGAAAACCACCAGAAAAAGAGGACTTGATGTACCTTCAGTGCTAGATCTAATATTTACAAGGCAAGAAAATGATATTGACAGTTTAATATATCACCCTCCACTCGGCAAAAGCGATCATGCAGTCCTAAATCATAACTTCAGGATAGCATATGACATATTAAACAGCAATGACAGTTACAAAAAGAGCCTAAACTATAAAAAGGGAAATTATCAAGACCTAAAGAAGTATTTCTTAGAAGTTGATTGGGAAAATGAGCTTAGAGGACAAGATTTAAATGCTGTATATAAAAATTTTTGTGAATTTTATGAAATAGGAGTCCAGAAGTACATCCCACAGCACAAAGAAGCAGATAAGAAAATACAAATGGTTCAATACAGAATGTAAAAAATCAAAAGAAAGAAGAGATTTGTTGTGGAATAGATACAGAAGACACAATAGTGAAAGGGCGTATAATAATTACAAACAGGCAAGAAACAACTATACAAGAATAAGGAGGGAAGCCCAAAAACAGTTTCAGGAGGATATAATAAATAAAAGTAGTGATCAACCAAAGCTGTTTTACAGCTATATCAGAAGCAAAACCAAAGTAAAAGATATAATACAATCCATTACGGACGAGGGAATCACTTATACACAAGAGAAAGATATTTGTGAAGCACTAAATAAGAATTTCCAATTAGTTTTTACAGAAAAAAAAAAATTTGAGAGGGACTATGTGGAACACGCATGTCCACACATACTACCAGATATACAAATAGCAGAAAAAGTAATACAGGAGAAGTTAAGTAGATTAGACAGAGGAAAAGCAAGTGGTCCTGATGAAATTTCATGTTGGGTATTACGAGAATGTGCACAGGAGTTAAGTAAACCATTATTTTTAATTTTAAAGAAATCCTTGAGTCAAGGTAAACTACATGATATTTGGAAAAAAGCAAATATTGTTCCCTTATTCAAGAAAGGAAATAGACAAAATCCACTCAACTACCGACCAGTATCACTGACCAGTGTTGTAAGCAAGGTATTAGAAAAACTTATAAGAAAAGCTTGGGTAAATCATCTAGAAGAACACAGTATGATAACAGAAAGACAGTTTGGTTTCAGAAAAGGAAAATCATGTGTTACTAATCTGTTGAGCTACTATGACAGAGTAACAAACACAATACAGGAAAGGGAAGGATGGGTGGACAGTATCTATTTAGATTTCAAGAAAGCTTTTGACACAGTACCACACCAAAGACTTTTATGGAAACTGTACCATCAAGGAGGAATTTGAGGCAAACTGTTTTGTTGGATGCAAGACTTTCTCATAAAAAGAGAAATGAGGACAGTACTAAGAGGAAACTACTCATCATGGAAAGAAGTGACTAGTGGAGTACCACAGGGTTCAGTGCTGGCACCAATCATGTTTTTAGTGTATATAAATGATATAAACAGTAACACTGGAAATGAGAGCTATCTGAATATGTTTGCAGATGATGCAAAAATACAAAGGAGAATGACTAACACAGACTCTTGTAGGGAGCTACAAGAAGAATTAAATAAACTTCATGAATGGAGTAGTACATGGCAAATGGAATTCAATGTGGACGAGTGTCATGTAATCAAGTTTGGTAAAAGTGGAAAAAGACCTGATTGGGATTATAAGTTAGGAAATAAAACCCTATACACATCAGAAAGAGAGAAAGACCTAGGTGTGATTATCAATAACAGACTATCTCCGGCTGACCACATCAGCGAGAAGGTACGGAACAAGTATACACTGCTTGCAAATATGAGAATAGCATTCACATACATAAATGAAGACATGCTAAGAAGGATAATAACATCATTCATTAGACCAACCCTGGAATATGCATCAGTAGTCTGGAGTCCTCATCTCAAAAAGCATATAGACAAGATTGAAAAACTTCAAAGGCCCGCTACAAGATGGATACCAAGCTTAAGGGACCTAAGCTACGAAGAAAGACTAAATAAACTGAATCTACCAACACTACAGGAGAGAAGGAAAAGAGGTGACATGATAATCCTATATAAGTGCACATCAGGAAAGGAGAAAATAGACATAAATGATTACTTAATATATGGAGAAGCATCAGCAAGAGGACACTGCAAAAAACTGCATAAGAAGAGAGGTGATAAAGACGTAAGGAAATTCAGTTTCCCAAACAGAGCAATTGATCAATAGAATGCACTACTGAATGAAATAGTGTGTGCCAAAACAATTCACAAATTTAAGGATATGTACGATAAATATGGTTTAAGACACGGGACAGTACGAGCTTGACTCATTCCTGTAAAGATACAATTAGGTAAGAACAATTAGGTAAGAACACACTTTTTTACAAAGTAATAGGATTCCAGGTACAAAAGTGGAACATTACCAGGAGGGAATAAAAAGGAGGAAGGTAGTAGAACCATGTCATGACAAGTATATAAACAAGATGATTAAGTTAATGTATTCAAATGTGGATGGAATGGTATCTAAATTATTAGAGATGAATGATTATGTCAGAGAAAATGAACCACATATAATATGGTTAACTGAAACAAAATTAACACCAATGATATCGAATGACATCCTAAAATTAGAGGAATATAATATATGGAGAAGAGATAGGAACTTAAAAAAAGGAGGAGGAATTATAATATTACCTAAGAAAAATCTATAAGTCAGTGAAATAGAATTAGACATACCCTCACAAGTAGAATTGATTGCAGTAGAGGTAAATAAATCTGAAGGGAAAGTAATTGTAGCCAGTTTGTACATGCCACCCAGATCAAACACATAGGAAAAAGACGAATATGAGGACCTGGCGGAGAGTACAATTCAGAGTTTAAAAGCCTTACTACATAAAATGGAAGAGAAATAAAAAAGAATTATACTAACTGGAGATTTTAATACAAACATAAATTGGAATACTCTAGATAAAATAAGCCAAGAAAGCTGTTGGGACCAAAAGCTCCTGGATCTTGTGCAAGTTTTTCCTAATGCAACATGTAAGGGAAAGCACCAGAAAAAGAGGACTCGATGTACCGTCAATGCTAGATCTCATATTTACTAGGCAAGAAAACGATACTGACAATTTAATATATCACACTCCATTCAGCAAAAGCGACCATGCAGTACTAAATTGCAACTTCAGGATAGCATATGACATAGTTAACAGCAGTGAAAGCTACAAAAAGGGCCTAAACTATAAAAAGGGAAACTATCATGACCTAATGAAGTACTTCTTAGAAACTGATTGGGAAAAGGAGCTTAGAGGACAAGATTTAAATGCTGTATATAAAAAATTCTGTGAAATTTATGAAATAGGAGTCCAGAAGTACATCCCACAGCACAAAGAAGCAGAAAAGAAAATAAAGAAATGGTTCAATACAGAATGTAAAAAATCAAAAGAAAAAAAGAGATTTGTTGTGGAATAGATACAGAAGACAAAATAGTGAAAGGGCATATAATAATTACAAACAGGCAAGAAACAATTATACAAGAATAAGGAGGGAAGCCCAAAAACAGTTTGAGGAGGATATCATAAATAAAAGTAGTGATCAACCAAAGCTGTTTTACAACTATATCAGAAGCAAAACCAAAGTAAAAGATAAAATACAATCCATTACGGACGAGGGAATCACCTATACACAAGAGAAGGATATTTGAGAAGCACTAAACAAGAATTTCCAATTAGTTTTTACAGAGGAAACTATTTTTGAGAGGGATTATGTGGAACATCCATGCCCACACATACTACCAGATATACAAGCATCAGAAAAAGATATACAGGAGGAGCTAAGTAAATTAGACAAGGAAAAGCAAATGGTCCTGATGAAATTTCATGTTGGGTGCTACGTGAATGTGCAAAGGAGTTAAGTAAACCATTATTTTTAATTTTAAAGAAATCCTTGAGTCAAGGTAAACTACCTGATAACTGGAAGAAAGCAAACATTGTTCCCTTATTCAAGAAAGGAAATAGACAAAATCCATTTGACTACCGACCAGTATCACTAACCAGTGTTGTAAGTAAGGTATTAGAAAAGCTTATAAGAAGAACTTGGGTAAATCATCTAGAAGAACACAGTATGATAACAGAAAGACAGTTTGGTTTCAGAAAAGGAAAATCATGTGTTACTAATCTGTTGAGCTACTATGACAGAGTAACAGACACATTACAGGAAAGAGAAGGATGGGTGGACAGTATCTATTTAGATTTCAAGAAAGCATTTGACACAGTACCACACCAAAGTCTTTTATGGAAACTATACCATAAAGGAGGAATTCGAGGCAAACTGTATTGTTGGATGCAAGATTTTCTCATGAAAAGGAAAATGAGAACAGTACTAAAGGGAAATTACTCATCATGGAAAGAAGTGACTAGTGGAGTACCACAGGGCTCAATGCTGGCACCAATCATGTTTTTAGTATATATAAATGATATAGACAGTAACAATGGAAATGAAAGCTATCTAAATATGTTTGCAGATGATGCAAAAATACAAAAGAGAATTACTAACACAGACTCTTGTAAAGAGCTAAAAGAAGAATTAAATAAACTTCATGAATGGAGTAATACATGGCAAATGGAATTCAGTGTGGACAAGTGTCATGTAATCAAGTTTAGTAAAAGTGGAAAAAGACCTGATTGGGATTATATGTTAGGAAATAAAACCCTACACACATCAGAAAGAGAGAAGGACCTAGGTGTGACTGTCAATAACAGACTATCTTCGGCTGACCGCATCAGTGAGAAGGTATGGAACATGTATACAATGCTTGCCAATATGAGAATAGCGTTTACATATATAAATGAAGACATGCTAAGAAGGATAATAACATCATTCATCAGACCAACCCTGGAGTATGCATCAGTAGTCTGGAGTCCTCATCTCAAAAAACACATAGACAAGATTGAAAAAGTTCAAAGGGCCGCTACAAGATGGGTACCAAGCTTAAGGGATCTAAGCTATGAAGAAAGACTAAATAAACTGAATCTACCAACACTACAGGAGAGAAGGAAAAGAAGTGACATGATTATGCTATATAAATGCATATCAGGGAAGGAGAAAATAGACATAAATGATTACTTAACGTATGGGGAAGGATCAGCAAGAGGACACTGCAAAAAATTGCATAAAAAGAGAGGTGATAAAAACGTTAGGAAATTTAGTTTCCCAAATAGAGCAATTGATCAGCGGAATGCACTACTGAATGAAATAGTGTCTGCTGTCTGCCAAAACAATTCACAAATTTAAAGATATATATGATAAATATGGTTTAAGACACGGGACAGTACGAGCTTGATTCATTCCTGTAAAGACACAATTAGGTAAGAACACACACACACACCGGCGCTCCATACCAGCTCAACACGGCCAGAGGCATTACCTAAATAAGTATCTTTGAATGAGTCAAGCTCTGTACCAGGTTAGACTAAATGATTTTTCATCATTAAAAAGAAAAGAAATAATAAGTTTAAATAAGACTGTTTCAAACAACAAAGAAAAATGATGCGTTGAGTCAGCTGGGTTTGTTTATACTACAGAAAGACGGGGAAAGCATGCACACTGTAAGTACATACTCTGTTCAATTAGTATTACAAAATGGATACATACTTCAGTAAAACAAATTTGGAAAAGAAAAGGGATAAAAGTAAAAAGCAAAATTATGATTTCTACCAAGAACTAGTTGAAGTGGAGACTCACAATAGACTGGTTGAACGTGTACACAAACTAGAAATGCCTTTCAAAAATGAAATTGATGAAATAAAGAAGCAAATGCACTTGCAAAAGGAAGAGATAGAAAAACTGGGAAGGGAGGCCAATATGAAAGACACAACCATCAGTGAACTAACAGTGGAATTGAATACGCTTAGGAAGAAAAAAAGTGAAATGGGAAGTACAGTAGTAATCACGAGAGTGTTTTGGAAGAGTTAAAAAATGACACAGAGACAATTAGACAAGCAAGCAGTCTTATGGACCAGAGCAGTAATATTGAGGAGAAGATAACACAGGTGAATGAAGCTGTGCAAAGCTACAAAAATGATGTAGAAATCACGTATGCTGAAATGGTGAAAGTAAAGAAAGACTTAGAAACAAGGGTGGAGGAAAACAACATTAAAAAGGAAGTGAAAAGAATAATCCAAAACAATCCAAAGTTAGTCAGAGATTCAGTAGAAATAAATAAATCAATAGTAATCACTGGTATAGAAGAGGAAGAAATTAAAAACAAAATCACTAGAGACAAAAAGGAGATGGCAAATGTAATGGGCTTACTGAAAGAAGTATCAGAGGAAATCTGTAGTAAAGACATAGAGGAACACAAAAGGCTAGGGAAATACGAGAAAAGCAAGACAAGACCTCTAAAGGTGACTTTCCAGAGTGTAAACACTGTGGAAGAGATACTAAAAAATGCAAAGAATCTTATGGAAAAAGAGGAGTTCAAAAATGTATGGATAAAAAGATGTCTAACACAAGAGGAACTGGAATTACTGAAAGAGAAAAGGGAGGAAGCAAAAACAAAAAATGAGGGAAGATCAGAAGAGGACAAGAAGAAATTTTTTTACAAAGTAATAGGATTGCAGGTACGAAAGTGGTACACAAACAGGATGGAAGAAAAAGGAGGAAGTTAGTAGAACCATGTCATGACAAGTATATAAACAAGATGATAAAGTTGATGTACTCAAATGTGGATGGAATGGTATCTAAATTACTAGAGATGAATGATTATGTCAGAGAAAATGAACCACAAATAATATGCCTAACTGAGACAAAATTAACACCAAGGATATCCAATGACATACTAAACTTAGAGGAATACAATATATGGAGAAGAGACAGAAATTTAAAAAAAGGAGGAGGAATTATAATATTAACTAAGAAAAATCTAAAAGTCAAGGAAATAAAACTAGATATACCATCACAAGTAGAACTGATTGCAGTAGAGATTGACACATCTGAAGGTAAAGTAATTGTAGCCAATTTGTATATGCCACCCAGATCAAACACATGGGAAAGAGACGAATATGAGGACCTGGCAGAGAGTACAATTCAGAGTATAAGATCCTTGCCACATAAAATGGAAGAGAAATCGGAAAGAATTATACTAACTGGGGATTTCAATACAAATATAAATTGGAATATTCTAGATATAAATAGCCAAGAAAGCCGTTGGGACCAAAAGCTCCAGGATCTCGTACAAGAGTTTTTCTTAACGCAACACGTGAGGGAAACCACTAGAAAAAGAGGACTTGATGTACCTTCAGTGCTAGATCTAATATTTACTAGGCAAGAAAATGACATTGACAGTTTAATATATCACCCTCCACTCGGCAAAAGCGATCATGCAGTACTAAATTATAACTTCAGGATAGCATATGACATAGTAAACAGCAATGACAGTTACAAAAAGAGACTAAACTATAAAAAGGGAAATTATCAAGACCTAAAGAAGTATTTCTTGGAAGTTGATTGGGAAAATGAGCTTAGAGGACAAGATTTAAATGCTGTATATAAAAATTTTTGTGAATTTTATGAAATAGGAGTCCAGAAGTACATCCCACAGCACAGAGAAGCAGAAAAGAAAATACAGAAATGGTTCAATACAGAATGTAAAAAATCAAAAGAAAGAAGAGATTTGTTGTGGAATAGATACAGAAGACACAATAGTGAAAGGGCGTATAATAATTACAAACAGGCAAGAAACGACTATACAAGAATAAGGAGGGAAGCCCAAAAACAGTTTGAGGAGGATATAATAAATAAAAGTAGTGATCAACCAAAGCTGTTTTACAGCTATATCAGAAGCAAAACCAAAGTAAAAGATATAATACAATCCATCACGGACGAGGGAATCACTTATACACAAGAGAAAGATATTTGTGAAGCACTAAATAAGAATTTCCAATTAGTTTTTACAGAAAAAAAAAATTTTGAGAGGGAATATGTGGAACACGCATGTCCACACATACTACCAGATATACAAATAGCAGAAAAAGTAATACAAGAGGAGTTAAGTAGATTAGACAGAGGAAAAGCAAGTGGTCCTGATGAAATTTCATGTTGGGTGTTACGAGAATGTGCAAAGGAGTTAAGTAAACCATTATTTTTAATTTTAAAGAAATCCTTGAGTCAAAGGAAACTACCTGATATTTGGAAAAAAGCAAATATAGTCCCCTTATTCAAGAAAGGAAATAGACAAAATCCTCTCAACTACCGACCAGTATCACTGACCAGTGTTGTAAGCAAGGTATTAGAAAACCTTATAAGAAAAGCTTGGGTAAATCATCTAGAAGAACACAGTATGATAACAGAAAGACAGTTTGGTTTCAGAAAAGGAAAATCATGTGTTACTAATCTGTTGAGCTACTATGACAGAGTAACAAACACAATACAGGAAAGGGAAGGATGGGTGGACAGTATCTATTTAGATTTCAAGAAAGCTTTTGACACAGTACCACACCAAAGACTTTTATGGAAGCTGTACCATCAAGGAGGAATTTGAGGCAAACTGTTTTGTTGGATGCAAGACTTTCTCATAAAAAGAGAAATGAGGATAGTACTAAGAGGAAACTACTCATCATGGAAAGAAGTGACTAGTGGAGTACCACAGGGTTCGGTGCTGGCACCAATCATGTTTCTAGTGTACATAAATGATATAAACAGTAACACTGGAAATGAGAGCTATCTGAATATGTTTGCAGATGATGCAAAAATACAAAGGAGAATGACTAACACAGACTCTTGTAGGGAGCTACAAGAAGAATTAAATAAACTTCATGAATGGAGTAGTACATGGCAAATGGAATTCAATGTGGACAAGTGTCATGTAATCAAGTTTGGTAAAAGTGGAAAAAGACCTGATTGGGATTATAAGTTAGGAAATAAAACCCTATACACATTAGAAAGAGAGAAAGACCTAGGTGTGATTATCAATAACAGACTATCTCCGGCTGACCACATCAGCGAGAAGGTACGGAACATGTATACACTGCTTGCAAATATGAGAATAGCATTCACATACATAAATGAAGACATGCTAAGAAGGATAATAACATCATTCATTAGACCAACCCTGGAATATGCATCAGTAGTCTGGAGTCCTCATCTCAAAAAGCATATAGACAAGATTGAAAAACTTCAAAGGCCCGCTACAAGATGGATACCAAGCTTAAGGGACCTAAGCTACGAAGAAAGACTAAATAAACTGTATCTACCAACACTACAGGAGAGAAGGAAAAGAGGTGACATGATAATGCTATATAAGTGCATATCAGGAAAGGAGAAAATAGACATAAATGATTACTTAACATTTGGAGAAGCATCAGCAAGAGGACACTGCAAAAAACTGCATAAGAAGAGAGAAGATAAAGACGTAAGGAAATTCAGTTTCCCAAACAGAGCAATTGATCAATGGAATGCACTACCAAATGAAATAGTGTGTGCCAAAACAATTCACAAACTTAAGAATATGTACGATAAATATGGTCTAAGACACGGGACAATACGAGCTTGACTCATTCCTGTAAAGATACAATTAGGTAAGAACAATTAGGTAAGAACACACACACACACACACACACACACACACACACACACACACACACACACACACACACACACACACTCTCACAGAAACACACATAGACACACACATAGAGCAGGAAAACGAGATCAAAAGTTTAAGGAGTACAATGGAAAAAATCTGTACATGTAGTGACGAACATGAAAGGGAAGTTACTGAATTAAAAGTAAACAGTGAATCAGTCTTGAATGAAATAAAACAGCTTAAGAGGAAGAATAAGAGGTTGGAAGAGGAAAGGGACATGATGAAAAGCAAACTAGATGAGTATGAATCCAAGTTAAGAACACAGGAAGAGCACATTAAAGAAATCAAGGAGCAACATAAGGGGTGGAAGAAAATTCAGGAAGAGGGAAATGTAAATTTGAGAGAGATTATAGACCAACAAAGCAAGGAAAAAGTGGAGAGGGAAGTGGTTAGGGTGTTGAGAAGCAGAGAATCTTTAGTTAGAGATGTAGCATATAAGAAAAAATGTATAATAATTTCAGGAGTTAAAGAAAAACGTATGAAAATCAGATCAGACAGAGAAAGAGAAGAACTGAGTAAGGTTAAAGAAATAATATCAATAGTCATGGAGGAAAACATGGAAGCTCAAGAAGAGATTGAAAAGGTGTTTAGGTTGGGAAAATACGAGGAAGGAGGCACAAGGCCATTGAAGGTAAAGTTCAAGTTCCAAGCAACAGTTAACGAAATTATCAGTAGAACATGGAAACTATCGGACAAGGAAGGGTTTAAGAATGTTTGGATAAGGAGAGATGCAAATGAGGAAGAAAGAGCTAAAATAAAGGACTTAGTAAAGGAAGCAAAGGTAAAAAAAGAACAGAGAATGGAGGAGGAGAAGACAGTGTTTTATTGGAGAGTCATGGATCAGAAGTTAAGGAAGTGGTACCGGTGGAGAGAAGGAGAAAAGAGGGTACAGAAAACACCAAAAATCATTGGAAGGTGGCATATACTAATGTTGATGGTTTAATATCGGCAAGGTTAGAAATCAACGATCTTTTGAGGATACATGAACCAGACGTTATGTGCTTTCTAGAGACCAAGTTAAGAGAAGATATTGATGTTCACATGGGAGATGATAAATACACACTGTGGAGAAGAGACGGGAAAGAAAAAACAGGAGGAGGAGTGATGATTGCAGTGAAGAACAACATAAAGGTAGATACCGTGGAAATGGGAGAAGGCAGGGCCAAAATGATAAATATGAAATTAGAAACTGGAGAGAATAACAAGCGAGATATGGCAGTAGTGTATGTTCCCCCTAAGACAAGAGCATGGAGTGATGATGAATACCAGGAAATGCTGTCAGACATGGCATGTTATTTACAGAAACTGATTAACAAAAGCAACAATATAATTTTAATGGGTGACTTCAATTATAAAGAGGTGAACTGGGAGGACTGGGACTCAGGAGGCAGCGAGGATTTGTGGGGCACTATATTATTAAATATAACAATGAACAATGTGATGACGCAATGGGTTAAAGAAGAGACAAGGTTCCGAGGAGAGGACACACCAGCAAGACTAGACTTACTGTTTATCAAAGAACCCGATGTAATAGAATCCTTGAAATATCTGTGTCCTACTGGAAAAAGTGATCATGTGGTCAGTGAGTTCCAGGTGATAACAGGGAATGTGGAGCCAAGAGACGAGCTTTATAGGCAGGGAAGGTACAACTTTGGGAAAGCAAATTTTACAGGATTGAGAAAAATTTTTTGGAAAATGCAGACTGGAGAAAATTCAGAGAAACAACAGAGATACAGAGGAAGTGGGATATTTTCCTAGACCTGTATAATTTGGAGTGGAAAATTTTTTCCAAGAGTAATGGGGAAAGAAAACAGGAAAAAAGAGTGGTTTAATAAAAGGTGTATGATAGCCAAAAAAGAGAGAGACACGGCGTGGAAAAATTGGAGAAAAAGAGGTAACAATAGAACAAAGGAAGAATATAAAAGAATTAGAAATGAATACACAAGAATATGCAGAGAAGGAGAAAGGAATTTTGAAAAAGGTATAATAGACAAATGTAAGGATGAACCCAAACTGTTTTCTAGATTTGTTAATGGCAAATTGAAACAAAAAGAAGGAATCACCAAACTGAAAGTAAAAGGAGAGGTCTATAAGGATGCAGCAATCCAAGCAGAAATAATGAACAAACGTTTCCAGTCAGTTTTCACTAATGAAAAGGAGTTTGTGGAAGCGGAGGTAGTGACTAGAAATGTAGTGATAAAAGATATAAAAGTGGAAGTACAGGAAGTGTATAAACTACTAGAAACTCAAGATGTAAGGAAAGCCCAAGGACCAGATGGAATCTCTAATTGGGTACTGAAGGAATGCAGAGAACAACTGGCAGATAAGATTCACAGTTTAATTATGTGTTCTCTTGAAGAGGGGAAAGTGCCTCAAGAATGGAAGATGGCAAATGTGGTACCAATTTATAAGGGAGGAAACAAGGAAGAACCTCTGAATTATAGACCAGTGTCCCTAACCAGCATGGTCGCTAAATTTTGTGAAAGAATTCTGAAAGATAGATGAATAAAATATCTGGAAGAGATGAATATTTTGGCTGATAGTCAGTTTGGATTTAGAAGTGGAAGGTCATGTGTTTCCAACTTGTTGAGTTTTTACTCAAGAGCGATTGAAGTGCTTCAGGAAAGAGAAGGTTGGGTGGATTGTGTGTATTTAGATTTGGAGAAGGCCTTTGACAAGGTACCCCATAAGAGACTAATGTGGAAACTAGAGCATACAGGAGGACTGAAGGGGAACCTCCTAGAATGGATGAGAGACTTTTTGAGAGACAGACAAATGAGGACAGTAATAAAGGATAAGATGTCTGGGTGGAGAGAAGTAACAAGTGGAGTCCCACAGGGCTCGGTGTTGGTGCCAGTAATCTTCCTGATTTACGTAAATGATATGGCAGCTGGAGTGAACAGTTATGCAAGTCTGTTTGCTGATGATGCAAAAATCATGAGGAAGGCAGAGGTTGAGGAGGATTGCAAAATGCTGCAGGAGGATATGGATAGGATACATGAATGGAGCCGGATGTGGGAAATGAAATTCAATACAAAGATATGTAAAATATTGGAAATGGGTAAAAGTACCAAGAGTCCATCATTGAATTATTTGATGGGTAATGAACCAATCACAAAAGTGAGAGAAGAGAAAGATTTGGGTGTGCTGGTCCAGGACAGTTTGTCACCTGAAAAACACATTAACAAGACAGTTAGAGAGACGTATAAACTCCTGACTAATATAAGAGTAGCTTTTCATTATATGGATGAGGAGATGATGAAAAAATTGATAGTGGCCATGATTCGCCCCAGGTTGGAATATGCAGCAGTAGTGTGGTCACCACACAAAAAGAAAGATATAAACAAGATTGAGAGAATACAAAGAACAGCAACCAAGATGGTCCCCAGTCTCGCAGATCTGTCGTACAGAGAGAGGCTAGAAAAGCTGGATTTGCCCTCCTTAGAAGAAAGGAGAAAGAGAGGTGACATGATTGCAGTGTTCAGGACCATGATGGGAGTAGATAAAATTGACAAAGAAGATCTGTTTTTATGGGATAAGAGAGTAACAAGAGGACACGGGATGAAACTGAGGAAGCCAAGCTGCTTGAAGGATATCAAGAAATATAGTTTTCCTTATAGATGTATAGACCTGTGGAATAACCTAGACAAAGAGATCGTCCAGTCTAAACTCTTAAACGAGTTTAAAGCTAAATTTGACTTATTGAGAAACAGAGACGGGACCCCATGAGCGTAGCTCATTTCCAGTATGTCACAATTAGGTAAATACAATTAGGTAAATACACACACACACACACACACACACACACACACACACAAACGAACAGCCGGAGAGAGCAGACGTCCCAGCCATCGCTGCTAACCTTAAGTAGTTTCAGGAATTTTGTTTGTCCTGTCTCCTAAGGTCTTGTTTTAAATTCAAAATAATGAAAGTTAATAGACTACCAAAAATGTAAAGATTTATTGACTAGATTGTACATGAATGTTTGTAGTTCTTTTTTCGGTAACAGCAGTTTTGGTATTTAACCAACATCAAACATGGCCGAAAATATAAACAATGAGGGACTAGAATTTCAAGGATTTGATGCTAGTACCAATGTCATGGACCTGGTTAAAACATTAATTATGAGGATTAGTGAACTCGAAAAGAAAGTAGAGAATCTAGTGATAAAGGATGTGTCAGTAAATACGGAAACTACCATAAAGAGTCTGATCCAGTCCAATGAAACAGCCAATGAAGAGATTAGGAATTTGAAGCAGGAAAATGTTGAACTGAGGAGGAAACTAGAAGAGAGTACTAATAAAACAGAGAAGGTGAGTAATGTATTAGAAGAACATAAGGCAAAGTGGGCACACGTAGAAGAAGAACAGAAAGAAGTGGTCAGCTTAAGAGAGATCATCCAGGAAGAAAGGGAAATGAACAAGAAAGAAATGGAAGAAAATGTAGTGAAAATACTGAAGAAAAAAAAGAAAATAGTGGGAGAAACTGTAGAAAGGAACAGATGTATGGTAGTATTTGGAAACAGGGAAGAGGAAGAAAAGGTTAGGTTCGTAAGATTCGAGAGAGACATGAACCTGGTGAGAGGAATATTAGGCAAGATTGACCCCGAAGGAGACAAGTGGGTAAAAGAAATTGAGGAAGTAAGGAGGATAGGGCCTTAGAAGAAAGGGGAAACAAGACCAAAGAGAGTCAAGTTTACATCAGAAAGTGTAATAAATGAGATACTTAAAGTGACATGGAAATTAAGCAAAGAGGCGGGGATGGAAAATATTATAATAAGAAAAGATCTGAATGAAGAAGAAAGAGAAGTTTTAAAATCATTAAAGGAAGAAGTAAAGGAAAAAAATGATAAGAGGACAGAGGAAGAATGTAATACTTTTTTCTGGAGAGCATTGGATATGAAAGTAAGGAAATGGTATTTAAGGAAATAGAAGTGAAGGAAACTAAGGGGGATGGTTGTGAAAGATCAGAAGTTGAGGAAGTGGTACGGACAGAGAGTAGGAGAGAAGAGGGTATTAATAATGTCAAAAATAATTTGAAGGTGATATATGCTAATGTTGATGGTTTCATATCGACAAGGATTGAAATTAATGATTTCTTGAGAGAACATGAACCTGATGTCATATGCTTTGTAGAGACCAAATTAAGAGAAGATATTGATGTTCATTTGGGAGATGGTAAATACAAACTGTGGAGAAAAGACAGAAAAGAAAAAAAGGGAGGAGGAGTGATGATAGCAGTGAAGAACAACATAAATGTAGATACTGTGGAAATGGGAGATGGCAGGGCTGAAGTGATATATCTGAAATTAGAAACTGGAGAGAATGTTAAGAGAGATATGGCGGTAGTGTATGTTCCCCCAAAGACGAAAGCATGGAAGGATGACGAATACCATGAGATGTTGTCAGATATGGCTAGCTACTTGCAAAAAATAGAGAAAAGCAATAATATAATTTTGGTGGGTGACTTTAATTGTAAAGAGATGAACTGGGAGGAATGGTACTCGGGAGTCGGCGAAGATTCGTGAGGCACTATGTTATTAAATATAATAATGAATAATGTGATGACGCAATGGGTCAAAGAAAAGACACAGTTTCGAGGTGAGGACACACCAGCAAGGTTAGATTTACTGTTCACCAAAGAACCCAATGTAATAGAATCATTGGAATATCTCTGTCCTTTGGGAAAAAGTGATCACGTGGTCACTGAGTTCCAGATGTTAATAGGAAACGTTGAGCCAAGAGACGAGCTTCATAGACAGGGAAGATACAACTTTGGGAAAGCAAATTTTACAGGATTGAGAAACTTTTTTGAAAATGCGGATTGGAGAAAATTCAGAGAAACAAGAGAGATACAGAGGAAGTGGGATATCTTTCTAGACCTCTATAATTTGGGAGTGGAAAAATTTGTACCAAGAGTAAAAGGGAAAGAAAACAGGAAACAGGAGTGGTTTAATAGAAGGTGTATGATAGCAAAAAAAGAGAGAGATAAGGCGTGGAACAATTGGAGAAAGAGAGGTAACGACAGAACAAAGGAAGAATATAAAAAAACAAGAAATGAATACACAAGAATACGTAGAGAAGAAGAAAGGAATTTTGAAAAAGGTATAATTGACAAATGCAAGGATGAACCCAAACTGTTTTATAGATTTGTTAATGGCAAACTGAAAAAAAAGGAAGGAATCACCAAACTGAAAGCAGAAGGAGAGGTCTTTAAGGATGCGGCAATGCAAGCAGAAATAATGAACAAATGTTTCCAGTCAGTTTTCACTATAGAAAAGGAGCTTGTGGAAGGGGAGGGAGTGATTAGAAATGTTCCGGTGATGAAAGATATAAAAGTGGAGGTACAGGAAGTGTATAAATTACTGGAAACTCAAGATGTAAGGAAAGCCCCAGGACCTGATGGAATTTCTAATTGGGTACTGAAGGAATGCAGAGAACAACTGGCGGATATAATTCACAGCTTAATTGTATGCTCACTGGAAGAGGGGAAAGTGCCAAAAGAATGGAAGAGGGCAAATGTGGTACCAATTTACAAGGGAGGAAACAGGGAAGAACCCTTGAATTGTAGACCAGTGTCTCTAACCAGCATGGTCGCAAAATTGTGTGAGAGAATCCTGAAAGACAGATGGATAAAATATCTGGAAGAGATGAATATTTTGGCTGAATGTCAGTTTGGATTCAGAAGTGGAAGGTCATGTGTTTCTAACTTGTTGAGCTTTTACTCAAGAGCGATTGATGTGGTACAGGAGAGAGATGGTTGGGTGAATTGTGTGTACTTAGACTTAGAGAAGGCCTTTGACAAGGTACCTCATAAGAGACTAATGTGGAAACTAGAATATATAGGAGGACTAAAGGGGAAACTTCTGGAATGGATGAGAGACTTTTTGAGAGACAGACAAATGAGGACAGTAATAAAGGAATAGATGTCTGGATGGAGGGAAGTAACAAGTGGAGTCCCTCAAGGCTCAGTGTTGGCACCAGTCATGTTCCTGATTTACGTAAATGATAAGGTAGATGGACTGAACAGTTATGCAAGTCTGTTTGCTGATGATGTAAAGATCTTGAGGAAGATAGAGGTTGAGGAGGATTGTAAAATACTGCAGGAGGATTTGGATAGGATACACAATTGGAGCCGGACGTGGGAAATGAAATTTAATGTAAAGAAATGTAAAATATTGGAAATGGGTAAAAGTACCAGGAGACCATCACTGAATTATTTTTTGGGTAATGAATTAATCACAAAAAGGAGAGAAGAGAAAGATTTGGGAGTGCTGGTCCAAGATAGTTTGTCACCAGAAAAGCACATTAACAAGATAGTTGGAGAGACTTATAAGCTCTTGACTAACATAAGAGTAGCATTTCATTATATGGATGAGGAAATGATGAAAAAATTGATAGTGGCCATGATCCGCCCCAGGTTAGAATATGCAGCGGTAGTGTGGTCCCCACACAAAAAGAAAGATATAAACAAGATTGAGAGAATACAAAGAACAGCAACCAAGATGGTCCCCAGTCTGACAGACCTGTCATACAGAGAGAGGCTGGAAAAACTGGATTTACCTTCGTTAGAGGAAAGGAGAAAGAGGGGAGACATGATTGCGGTGTTCAGGACCATGGTGGGAGTAGATAAAATTGACAAAGAAGATCTGTTTGTATGGGATAAGAGAGCAACAAGAGGACACGGAATGAAATTGAAAAAGTCAAGCTGCTTGAAGGATATCAAGAAATATAGCTTTCCTTACAGAAGTATAGACTTATGGAATAGCCTGGACAAAGAGATTGTCCAGTCTAAAAACTTAAATGAGTTTAAAGCTAAATTCGACTTATTGAGAAACAGCGACGGAAACCCACGAGCATAGTACATTCCGTGTATATCACAATTAGGTATATTAGGTAAATACTTAAATATTTGGAACGACTTAGACAAAGAGGTGGTGCATGAGAAAAACATTCATGTGTGTAATGGTAGACTTGATAAATATGGATATAAAGACAGGACAACACGAGCATTGCTTAATTCCTGTATACTACAAATAGGTAAATACAAATAGGTAAATACACACACAAAATCCACTTAACTACCGACCAGTATCACTGACCAGTGTTGTAAGCAAGGTATTAGGATAGCTTACAAAGAAAAGCTAGGGTAAATCATCTAGAAGAACTCAGTATGATAACAGAAAGACAATTTGGTTTCAGAAAAGGAAAATCATGTGTTATTAATCGGTTGAGCTACTATGACAGAGTAACAAACACAATACAGGAAAGGGAAGGATGGGTGGACAGTATCTATTTAGATTTCAAGAAAGCTTTTGACACAGTACCACACCAAAGACTTTTATGGAAACTGTACCATCAAGGAGGAATTTGAGGCAAACTGTTTTGTTGGATGCAAGACTTTCTCATAAAAAGAGAAATGAGAACAGTACTAAGAGGAAACTACTCATCATGGAAAGAAGTGACTAGTGGAGTACCACAGGGTTCAGTGCTGGCACCATTCATGTTTTTAGTGTATATAAATGATATAAACAGTAACACTGGAAATGAGAGCTATCTGAATACGTTTGCAGATGATGCAAAAATACAAAGGAGAATGACTAACACAGACTCTTGTAAAGAGCTACAAGAAGAATTAAATAAACTTCATGAATGGAGTAGTACATGGCAAATGGAATTCAATGTGGACAAGTGTCATGTAATCAAGTTTGGTAAAAGTGGAAAAAGACCTGATTCCCATTATAAGTTAGGAAATAAAACCCTATACACATCAGAAAGAGAGAAAGACCTAGGTGTGATTATCAATAACAGACTATCTCCGGCTGACCACATCAGCGAGAAGGTTCGGAATATGTATACACTGCTTGCAAATATGAGAATAGCATTCACATACATAAATGAAGACATGCTAAGAAGGATAATAACATCATTCATTAGACCAACCCTGGAATATGCATCAGTAGTCTGGAGTCCTCATCTCAAAAAGCATATAGACAAGATTGAAAAAGTTCAAAGGGCCGCTACAAGATGGATACCAAGCTTAAGGGACCTAAGCTACGAAGAAAGACTAAATAAACTGAATCTACCAACACTACAGGAGAGAAGGAAAAGAGGTGACATGATAATGCTATATAAGTGCATATCAGGGAAGGAGAAAATAAACATAAAAGATTACTTAACATATGGAGAAGCATCAGCAAGAGGACACTGCAATACACTGCATAAGAAGAGAGGTGATAAAGATGTAAGGAAATTCAGTTTCCCAAACCGAGCAATTGATCAATGAAATGCTCTACCGAATGAAATAGTGTGTGCCAAAACAATTCACAAATTTAAGGATATGTACGATAAATATGGTTTAAGACACGGGACAGAACGAGCTTGACTCATTCCTGTAAAGAGACAATTAGGTAAGAACAATTAGGTAAGGTAAGAACACACACGGAACACATACAGAAACTACCATACAGAGTCTGATCCAATCTAATGAAACAGCGAATGAAGAGATTAGGAATTTGAAGAGGGAAAATGTTGAACTGAGGAGGAAACTAGAAGAGAGTACCAATAAAATGGAGAAGGTGAGTAATGTATTAGAAGAACATAAGGCAAAGTGGGCACACATAGAAGAAGAACAGAAAGAAGTGGTCAGCTTAAGAGAGATCATCCAGGAAGAAAGGGAAATGAACAAGAAAGAAATGGAAGAAAATGTAGTGAAAATACTGAAGAAAAAAGAGAAAATAGTGAGAGAAACTGTAGAAAGGAGCAGATGTGTGGTAGTATTTGGAAACAGGGAAGAGGAAGAAAAGGTTAGGTTCGTAAGACTCGAGAGAGACACGAACTTGGTGAGAGGAATATTAGGCAAGATTGACCCCGAAGGAGACAAGTGGGTAAAAGAAATTGAGGAAGTAAGGAGGATAGGGCCTTATAAGAAAGGGGAAACAAGACCAATGGGAGTCAAGTTTACATCAGAAAGTGTAATAAATGAGATACTTAAAGTGACCTGGAAATTAAGCAAAGAGGCGGGGATGGAAAATATTATAATAAGAAAAGATCTGAATGAAGAAGAAAGAGAAGTTTTAAAATCATTAAAGGAAGAAGTAAAGGAAAAAAATGATAAGAGGACAGAGGAAGAATGTAATACTTTTTTTTGGAGAGTATTGGATATGAAAGTAAGGAAATGGTATTTAAGGAAATAGAAGTGAAGGAAACTAAGGGGGATGGTTGTGAAAGATCAGAAGTTGAGGAAGTGGTACGGACAGAGAGTAGGAGAGAAGAGGGTATTAATAATGTGAAAAATAATTTGAAGGTGCTATACGCTAATGTTGATGGTTTCATATCGACAAGGATCGAAATTAATGATTTCTTGAGAGAACATGAACCTGATGTCATGTGCTTTGTAGAGACCAAATTAAGAGAAGATATTGATGTTCATTTGGGAGATGGTAAATACAAACTGTGGAGAAAAGACAGAAAAGAAGAAAAGGGAGGAGGAGTGATGATAGCAGTGAAGAACAACATAAATGTAGATACTGTGGAAATGGGAGAAGGCAGGGCTGAAGTGATATATATGAAATTAGAAAATGGAGAGAATGTTAAGAGAGATATGGCGGTAGTGAATGTTCCCCCAAAGACGAGACCATGGAAGGATGACGAATACCATGAGATGTTGTCAGATATGGCTAGCTATTTGCAAAAAATAATTGAGAAAAGCAATAATATAATTTTGGTGGGTGACTTTAATTGTAAAGAGGTGAACTGGGAGGAATGGTACTCGGGAGGCGGCGAGGATTCGTGAGGCACTATGTTATTAAATATAATAATGAAGAATGTGATGACGCAATGGGTCAAAGAAGAGACACGGTTTTGAGGTGAGGACACACCAGCAAGGTTAGATTTACTGTTCACCAAAGAACCCGATGTAATAGAATCATTGGAATATCTCTGTCCTTTGGGAAAAAGTGATCACGTGGTCATTGAGTTCCAGATGTTAATAGGAAACGTCGAGCCAAGAGACGAGCTTCATAGACAGGGAAGATACAACTTTGGGAAAGCAAATTTTACAGGATTGAGAAACTTTTTTGAAAATGCAGATTGGAGAAAATTCAGAGAAACAAGAGAGATACACAGGAAGTGGGATATCTTTCTAGACCTCTATAATTTGGGAGTGGAAAAATTTGTACCAAGAGTAAGAGGGAAAGATAACAGGAAAAAGGAGTGGTTTAATAGAAGGTGTATGATAGCAAAAAAAGAGAGAGATAAGGCATGGAACAATTGGAGAAAGAGAGGTAACAACAGACCAAAGGAAGAATATAAAAGAACAAGAAATGAATACACAAGAATACATAGAGAAGAAGAAAGGAATTTTGAAAAAGGTATAATTGACAAATGCAAGGATGAACCCAAACTGTTTTATAGATTTGTTAATGGCAAACTGAAACAAAAGGAAGGAATCACCAAGCTGAAAGTAGAAGAAGAGGTCTTTAAGGATGCGGCAATGCAAGCAGAAATAATGAACAAACGTTTCCAGTCAGTTTTCACTAAAGAAAAGGAGCTTGTGGAAGGGGAGGGAGTGATTAGAAATGTTCCGGTAATGAAAGATATAAAAGTGGAGGTACAGGAAGTGTATAAATTACTGGAAACTCAAGATGTAAGGAAAGCCCCAGGACCTGATGGAATTTCTAATTGGGTACTGAAGGAATGCAGAGAACAACTGGCGGATATAATTCACAGCTTAATCGTATGCTCACTGGAAGAGGGGAAAGTGCCAAAAGAATGGAAGAGGGCAAATGTGGTACCAATTTACAAAGTAGGAAACAGGGAAGAACCCCTGAATTATAGACCAGTGTCTCTAACCAGCATGGTCGCAAAATTGTGTGAGAGAATCCTGAAAGACAGATGGATAAAATATCTGGAAGAGATGAATATATTGGCTGAATGTCAGTTTGGATTCAGAAGTGGAAGGTCATGTGTTTCTAACTTGTTGAGCTTTTACTCAAGAGCGATTGATGTGGTACAGGAGAGAGATGGTTGGGTGAATTGTGTGTACTTAGACTTAGAGAAGGCCTTTGACAAGGTACCTCATAAGAGACTAATGTGGAAACTAGAATATATAGGAGGACTAAAGGGGAAACTTCTGGAATGGATGAGAGACTGCTTGAGAGACAGACAAATGAGGACAGTAATAAAGGAATAGATGTCTGGATGGAGGGAAGTAACAAGTGGAGTCCCTCAGGGCTCAGTGTTGGCGCCAGCAATGTTCCTGATTTACGTAAATGATATGGTAGATGGACTGAACAGTTATGCAAGTCTGTTTGCTGATGATGTAAAGATCTTGAGGAAGATAGAGGCTGAGGAGGATTGTAAAATATTGCAGGAGGATTTGGATAGGATACACAATTGGAGCCGGACGTGGGAAATGAAATTTAATGTAAAGAAATGTAAAATATTGGAAATGGGTAAAAGTACCAGGAGACCATCACTGAATTATTTTTTGGGTAATGAATTAATCACAAAAAGGAGAGAAGAGAAAGATTTGGGAGTGCTGGTCCAAGATAGTTTGTCACCAGAAAAGCACATTAACAAGATAGTTGGAGAGACTTATAAACTCTTGACTAACATAAGAGTAGCATTTCATTATATGGATGAGGAAATGATGAAAAAATTGATAGTGGCCATGATCCGCCCTAGGTTAGAATATGCAGCGGTAGTGTGGTCCCCACACAAAAAGAAAGATATAGACAAGATTGAGAGAATACAAAGAACAGCAACCAAGATGGTCCCCAGTCTGACAGACCTGTCATACAGAGAGAGGCTGGAAAAACTGGATTTGCCTTTGTTAAAGGAAAGGAGAAAGAGGGGAGACATGATTGCGGTGTTCAGGACCATGGTGGGAGTAGATAAAATTGACAAAGAAGATCTGTTTGTATGGGATAAGAGAGCAACAAGAGGACATGGAATGAAATTGAAAAAGTCAAGCTGCTTGAAGGATATCAAGAAATATAGCTTTCCTTACAGAAGTATAGACTTATGGAATAGCCTGGACAAAGAGATTGTCCAGTCTAAAAACTTAAACGAGTTTAAAGCTAAATTCGACTTATTGAGAAACAGCGACGGAAACCCACGAGCATAGTACATTCCGTGTATATCACAATTAGGTATATTAGGTAAATACTTAAATATTTGGAACGACTTAGACAAAGAGGTGGTGCATGAGAAAAACATTCATGTGTGTAAAGGTAGACTTGATAAATGTGGATATGGAGACAGGACAATATGAGCATTGCTCAATTCCTGTATACTACAAAATAGGTAAATACACACAAACACACACACACACAAATGATACAGAGACAATTAGGCAAGGAAGGAGTCTGATGAACCAGAGCAGTGATACTGAGGAGAAGATAACACAGGTGAAAGAAGCTGTGCAAAGCTACAAAGATGATGTGGAAACCATATATGCTGAAATGGTGAAAGTAAAGAAAGACTTAGAAACAAGGGTGGAAGAAAAAAGCATGAAACAGGAAATGAAAAGAATAATCCAAAACAATCCTATATTAGTCAGAGATTCAGCAGATATCAACAAATCTATAGTAATCACTTGTATAGAAGAGGAAGAAGTAAGAAACAAGATCTCAAGAGACAAAAATGAGATGGCAAATGTAATGAGCATATTGAAAGAAGTATCAGAAGAAATCTGTAGTAAAGACATAAAGGAACACAAAAGGTTATGGAAATACGACAGAAGCAAGTCAAGGCCTCTAAAGGTAACCGTCCAGAGTATAAACACCGTGGAGGAGATACAAAAAAATCCAAAAAATCTTATGGGAAAAGAGGAGTTCAGAAATGTATGGATAAAAAGATGCCTAATACAAGAGTAACTGGAATTACTGAAAGAGAAGACGGAGGAAGCAAAAGCAAAAAATGAGGAAAGATCAGAGGAGGAGAGGAACACATTTTTTTACAAAGTAATTGGATTCCAGGTACGAAAGTGGTACATAAACAGGAGGGAATAAAAAGGAGGATGGATGTAGAACCAAGTCATGACAAGTATATAAACAAGATGATTAAGTTGATGTACTCAAATGTGGATGGAATGGTATCTAAATTATTAGAGATGAATGATTATGCCAGAGAAAATGAACCACATATAATATGCCTAACTGAAACAAAATTAACACCAAGGATATCAAATGACATCCTAAACTTATAGGAATACAATATATGGAGGAACTTAAAAAAAGGAGGAGGAATTATAATATTAACTAAGGAAAATCTAAAAGTCAAAGAAATAGAACTAGATATACCCTCACAAGTAGAACTGATTGCAGTAGAGATCAATACATCTGAAGGGAAAGTAATTGTAGCCAATTTGTACATGCCACCCAGATCAAACACATGGGAAAGACACAAATATGAGGACCTGGCAGAGAGTACAATTCAGAGTGTAAGAGCATTACTACATAAAATGGAAGAGAAATTGGAAAGAATTATACTAACTGGAGATTTTAATACAAATATAAATTGGAATACTCAAGATATAATATGCCTAGAAAGCTGTTGGGACCAAAAGCTCCTGGATCTCATGCAAAAGTTTTTCCTAATGCAACATGTAAGGGAAAGCACTAGAAAAAGGGGACTTGATGTACCGTCAATGCTAGATCTCATATTTACTAGGCAAGAAAACAATATTGACAATTTAATATATCAGCCTCCAGTGATGGTCATTGAGAGAGGTGAAGTCAGTGAATGTACAGCGAGGTTGGATGGTGAGGAATTGGAAAATGTGAGTATGTTTAAGTACTTGGGTAGTGTGATGAGTAAGGATGGAGGTTTGGAGGGTGAAGTGCTTGAAAGGGTACAGCAGGGAAGAAAGGTTGCTGGTTCTTTGAAAGCAGTGATAAGAAACAGGGAAGTGAGCATGGAAGTGAAAAAGTTACTACATGACAGTATTGTGATACCAACTCTAACGTATGGAAGTGAAGCTTGGACGTTGTTGGAAGGACACAAGTCAAGAGTGAGAGCAGTGGAAATGAGTTATTTAAGAGGAGCCTGTGGAGTCACCTGGAGAGACATGCTGACGAATGAGGATATAAAGGAGCGTTGTGGTGTGGATGTGGATGTGATAGGAAGCGTTATGAGGAACACACTGAGGTGGTTTGGCCATGTGGAGAGGATGGAGGGTGAAAGACTGATGAAGAGAGTGTATGTGAGTGAGGTGGAGGGGGGAAGAGGGAGGGGGAGGCCGAGGATGAGAAGGAGGGATGGGGTGGAGAGGTATATAAGAGAGGGGGGTGTGAGTTGGGAGTAGGTCAGTGAAATGGCGGGGGACAGGGCGACTTGGAGGCGATTTGTTTGTGGCCACCCCAAATGGGATTGAGGCATCTGGCGATAGACCCTCCATTCAGCAAAAACGACCATACAGTACTAAATTGCAACTTCAAGATTGCATATGACATAGTTAACTGCAATGAAACTTACAAAAAGAGCCTAAACTATAAAAAGGGAAAGTATCATGACCTAAAGAAGTACTTCTTAGAAACTGATTGGGAAAAGGAGCTTAGAGGACAAGATTTAAATGCTATATATAAAAAATTCTGTGAACTTTATGAAATATCAGTCCAGAAATACATCCCACAGCACAAAGTAGCAGAAAAGAAAATAAAGAAATGGTTCAATAGAGAATGTAAAAATTCAGAAGAAAAAAGAGATTTCTTGTGGAATATTGTAGATACAGAAGACACAATAGTGAAAGGGCATGTAACAATTATAAACAGGCAAGAAACGATTATACAAGAATAAGGAGGAAAGCCCAAAAACAGTTTGAGGAGGATATCATAAGTAAAAGTAGTGATCAACCAAAGCTATTTTAAAGTTACATCAGAAGCAAAACCAAAGTAAAAGATAAAATACAATCCATTACAGACGAGGGAATCACCTATACACAAGAGAAGGATATTTGTGAAGCACTAAACAAGAATTTCCAATCAGTTTTTACAGAAGAAAAAAATTTTGAGAGGGATTATGTGGAACATGCATGCCCACACGTACTACCAGACATACAAACATCAGAATAAGTAATACAGGATTAGCTGTGTAAATTAGACAAAGGAAAAGCAAATGGTCCTGATGAAATTTCATGTTGGGTGCTACGTGAATGTGCAAAGGAGTTAAGTAAACTGTTTCATTTCATTTTTAAAAGTTCCAACATGCTTGCATGTGTCGGCCTTGGTCACCTAATGGCGGCTGTCCACACTAAACGATCCATTGCAGCCTCCCTGTTCAGTCCCTTAACCCTGAGGTCACACTTAATGACCTCATCCCATGTCTTTCTCGGTCTACCCCTCATAACCCCACCCCCAACATTAATACTTCTCACCTTCCTCACCCAATTATCATCCCCCATCCTCACCACATGTCCAAACCATCTCAATCTACCTCTCCTCATCACAATACCAATACATTCCAGTCCCATCCTACCTCTCAACTCTTCCATCGTAAACCCAGGCCCTCCAGGCCTTGGATGCAGGGACGCACTGCACATCCACCTAATCATTGTCATTTCTGTACATCTGAGCCGGCGAATATCTTCCTCCTTCACTGCCCAGGTCTCACTACCATACAGCATTACACTCCTAACACTTGCAGCATACAAAGACCCCTTAGCACATAGGGAGAGTCCTCTCAGTGTCAGGAGAGGCAAGAGCTCCCTGAACTTCTTCCAGCCACTTCTAACCCTAGCCACAGAGCTAGCTCCAGCCCCACCTTCAGCACACAACATGTCTCCCAAATAACAAAACTCTTCCACACACTCAAGAGATTCACCAGCAAGTTCAATCTTTTCACGTCTGACAATCTGCACCTGATCTCTCTGACACGATGTACACATAAAATCAGCATTATCTCGCAGTCTACCTCTGATACCACTACATCTCTTATGCACCCATTTATCACAAACACCGCACAAGATGGAATTACTTCCCACGCCCTTGTGGCAAACTGCACATGGCCATCTCCCTCGTCTCTGACAGTACCGCCACCAACCCTAGATATCATCACTTTTGTTTTATCTGCATTTACCCTTAAACCCATGTGCCCCATACCATCTCTCCAATTCCTAAACCTTTCCTCCGCCTCCCTTTCGTTCTCTGCAATCAACACCAAATCATCAGCATACAACAACTCTGACGGGAGTCCATTTCTAAAGTCACGTGAAAGGGCTTCAAGTACCATGATAAACAAAATGGGACTCAAGACTGACCCCTGATGCACACCAATATTCACAGAAAACTCATCACTCAAATCTCCATTCACTCTTACCTGGGTGTGAGCACCCACATACATAGCCATAACCACCCTAACCAGCCACTCCTCCAAGCCAAGCTTTCTCATTGCCCACTTCACCACCTCTCTAGGGACTCTGTCAAAGGCCTTTTCCAAATCAACAAAAACAAAATAAAGAGCCCTTCTCCTACCAAAATATTTTTCCTGAAGCTGTCGAACAATGAATATGGCATCAGTGGTAACCGTACCTGGCATAAACCCAAACTGCATCTCATCAATATTCACTCTTGCTCTAATCATACCTTCTAAAACTCTCTCCATTACCTTCATTATCTGATCTAAAACCTTTATACCTCTATAATTTCCTCTTTCCAGGGCATCACCCTTCCCTTTATACACATTTACAATTACACTCTTCAGCCAATCATCTGGGACAACACACTCATAAATAATCCTATTTATCAGGTCAGTGACTAACCTCACCCCTATATCGCCTGAGGCCTTCAACATTTCGGCAGTCAACCCAGACACAACTGCTGCCTTCCCCACCTTCATCCTGCCTATTGCCTCACTCACAGTAGCAGCATCAATCAAAGGCCAAGGGCCAGACACTGGATCTGCTGGCTCCAAACCTTCTCTGTCCCAGTCAAACTCCTCATTCAACAACCGGTTATAATGCTCTCTCCATGCTCTCCATGCATCTTTAATATCCTCACTGTTCACTACTACCCTTCCTTCGTCATTCTTCACACACTGCTCACTTATAATATCCTGATTATCCCTCTTCACCTGACCTGCCACCCTAAATATCAGGGAAGAAAGGTTGTTGGTACACTGAAAGCAGTGCTGAGAAATAGGAAGGTGAGTATGGAAGTTAAGAAGTCACTGCATGATGGTATTGTGATCCCTACCCTGACGTATGGAAGCGAGGCGTGGACCATGCAAGAGAGGAACAAGTCAAGAGTGAGAGCAGTGGAAATGAGTTACTTGAGAGGAGCATGTGGAGTGACGTGGAGGGACAGGTTGACGAATGAAGAAGTGAAGGAACGTTGTGGGGTAGATGTGGATGTGGCTGAAAAGATTAGGAGAAATACAGTGAGGTGGTTTGGACATGTGGAGAGAATGGAGAATGAAAGACTGACTAAGAGGGTGTATGTAGGTGAGGTGGAAGGAGGGAGAGGGAGGGGTAGACCGAGGATGAGGTGTAGGGATGGAGTTGAGAGGTATATGAGGGAGGGGGAGGTGAGTTGGGGGGAGGGTAGTCAAATGGTGGGTGACAGAGTGACTTGGAGGTGTTTTGTCTGCGGCCGCCCTTTGCGGGATTAGGGCGTCGGGCTATAGATAGATAGATAGATGATTTAGGTTAACAAGTAAAAGTCTCTGTGACTCAGACTTTGCCCTGTATATCTCTCTTCTGGCCCTACGTTTGGCAGCCAAATATTCCTCTTTGCCACCACCCTTCTTCCATTCCCGGAAAAGCCTTCTTTTCTCCTTAACTGCAGCCTCTACACCCTAATCCCACCACCAAGTTACTTTATGTCTTGGTGGTCCTCTTGTCCAACTGCATATTACATCAGTAACTCTCAAGAGATTGTTCTTGAGGGCTCTGTACTGTTCATTAATGCCTCTGTCTACAGCTCCCTGTTCAGCCAACACTCCTCAACTCGCTATAGAAGGCATCCCTTACTACTTGATTTTTCAGCTTCCATATTTTCCTCCTAGGTACATAAGTCCCCTTTTTCATCACTTGTTCTTTAAGCACCATATCACAAATCAATAGTTTGTGCTGCTGCACACACTCCTCACTTCCTATAGCTTTACCATCCCTCACTAACCTCCTATCGGCCCTCCTAACCAAAAAATAATCTATCTGACTGCTACTTCCCCCAGACTCATACGAAATTAACCTACTGTCTCTTTTCCTAAAATCTGTGTTGCACACAATCATGTCCGTTGCCTCCCCAAACTCGAGTATCCTTTCCCCTTCTGCATTCCTTAGACCATACGCACATCCCCCATGCACTCCTTCATAACCTTGTGCTGCTTCACCTACATGACCATTTAAGTCCCCTCCCAAAATCACTATCTCACCATCCCGCTTACCACCCACTACACGTATTAAATTATCCCAAAATCTATCTTTCTCTGCTACATCCAATCCTGCCTGTGGAGCATATGCCGATATAATTGCAGCTATCTTTCTACCCAACAGAATTTTCACTACCAATATCTTGTCGCTTACTCTCAAATCATTCATAACATATTCCGCCCATTTCTCTGCAACCATCACACCAACACCTCCATATCCGTCTGTCCCCCCCTGCCAAAACAACTTATAGCAAAAGTCCTTCCCAACAATCTTTCTGGCTGATCCACCCCTGTACCGGACTTCCTGCAAACACGCCACATCCACCCACCTCCTACTGAATGCCTCAACAACTTCCCCCACTCTTCCCCTCAAACTTCCCACATTCTTTGAACCCATCCTTATCCCCATTATTTTTTTTTTTCAAGAAATCCTTGAGACAAGGTAGACTACCTGATATTTGGAAGAAAGCAAACTTTGTTCCCTTATTCAAGAATGGGAATAGACAAAATCCACTCAACTACTGACCAGTATCACTAACCAGTGTTGTAAGCAAGGTATTAGAAAAGCTTATAAGAAAAGCTTGGGTAAATCATCTAGAAGAACACAATATGATAGCAGAAAGACAGTTTGGTTTCAGAAAAGGAAAATCATGTGTTACTAATCTGTTAAGCTACTATGACAGAGTAACTGAAACATTACAGGAAAGAGAAAGATGGGTGGACAGTATCTACTTAGATTTCAAGAAAGCATTTGATACAGTACCACACCAAAGTCTTTTATGGAAACTGTACCATCAAGGAGGAATTCGAGGCAAACTGTATTGTTGGATGCAAGATTTTCTCATAAAAAGATAAACGAGAACTGTACTAAGGGGAAATTACTCATCATGGAGAGAAGTAAATAGTGGAGTACCACATGGCTCAGTGCTGGCACCAATCATGTTTTCAGTGTATATAAATGATACAGACAGTAACACTGGAAATCAAAGCTATCTAAATATATTTGCAGATGATGCAACAATACAAAGGAGAATTACTAACACAGACTCTTGTAAAGAGCTACAAGAAGAATTAAATAAACTTCATGAATGGAGTAATACATGGCAAATAGATTTCAATGTGGACAAGTGTCATGTAATCAAGTTTGGTAAAAGTGGAAAAAGACCTGATTGGGATTATACGTTAGGAAATAAAACCCTACACACATCAGAATGAGAGAAGGACATAGGTGTAATTATCAATAGCAGACTATCTCCGGCTGACCACATCAGTGAGAAGGTACAGAACATGTATACACTGCTTGCAAATATGAGAATAGCGTTCACATACATAAATGAAGACATGCTAAGAAAGATAATAACATCATTCATCAGACCAACCCTGGAGTATGCATCAGTAGTCTGGAGTCCTCATCTCAAAAAACACATAGACAAGATTGAAAAAGTTCAATGGGCCGCTACAAGATGGGTACCAAGCTTAAGGGATCTAAGTTATGAAGAAAGACTAAATAAACTGAATCTACCAACACTACAGGAGAGAATGAAAAGAGGTGACTTGATTATGCTATATAAATGCATATCAGGGAATGAGAAAATAGACATAAATGATACTTAACATATGGAGAAGCATCAGCAAGAGGACACTGCATAAAACTGCATAAGAAGAGAGGTGATAAAGACGTAAGAAAATTTAGTTTCCCAAATAGAGCAATTGATCAGTGGAATGCACTACCGAATGAAACAGTGTGTGCCAAAATAATTCACAAACTTAAGGATATGTACGATAAATATGGTTTAAGACACGGGACAGTAGGAGCTTGACTCATTTCTGTAAAGATACAATTAAGTAAGAACAATTAGGTAAGAACAAACAGAAGCACACACACACACACATACACAGGGATGAAAAATATTATAATAAATAAAAATCTGAATGAAGAAGAGAGAGAAGTTTTAAAATTATTGAAGGAAGAAGTAAAGGAAAAAAATGATAGGAGGACAGAGGAAGAATGTAATACTTTTTTTTGGAGAGTATTGGATATGAAAGGAAGGAAATGGTATTTAAGGAAATAGAAGTGAAGGAAACTAAGGGGGATGGTTGTGAATGATCAGAAGTTGAGGAAGTGGTACGGACAGAGAGTAGGAGAGAAGAGGGTATAAAAAACATCAAAAATAATTTGAAGGTGATATATACTAATGTTGATGGTTTAATATCGGCAAGGCTCGAAATTAACGATTTCTTGAGAGAACATGAACCTGATGTCATGTGCTTTGTAGAGACCAAATTAAGAGAAGATATTGATGTTCATTTGGGAGATGGTAAATACGAACTGTGGAGAAAAGACAGAAAAGAAAAAACGGGAGGAGGAGTGATGATAGCAGTGAAGAACAACATAAATGTAGATACCGTGGAAATGGGAGAAGGCAGGGCTGAAGTGATATACAGTATATGAAATTAGAAACTGGACAGAATGTTAAGAGAGATATGGCGGTAGTGTATGTTCCTCCTAAGATAAGAGCATGGAATGATGACGAATACCAGGAGATGTTGTCAGATATGGCTAGCAATTTACAAAAAATAATTAAGAAAAGCAATAATATAATTTTGGTGGGTGACTTTAATTGTAAAGAGGTGAACTGGGAGGAATGGTACTCTTGAGGTGGCGAGGATTCGTGAGGCACTATGTTATTATATATAATAATGAATAATGTGATGATGCAATGGGTCAAAAAGAGACACGGTTTCGAGGTGAGGACACACCAGCAAGGTTAGATTTACTATTTACCAAAGAACCCGATGTAATAATATCATTGAAATATCTCTGTCCTTTAGGAAAAAGTGATCATGTGGTCATTGAGTTCCAGATGATAATAGGGAACGTCGAGCCAAGAGACGAGCTTCATAGACAGGGAAGATACAACTTTGGCAAAGCAAATTTTACAGGATTGAGAAACTTTTTTGAAAATGCGGATTGGAGAAAATTCAGAGAAACAAGAGAGATACAGAGGAAGTGGGATATCTTTCTGGACCTATATAATTTGGGAGTGGAAAATTTTGTACCAAGAGTAAGAAGGAAAGAAAACAGGAAAAAGGAGTGGTTTAATAGAAGGTGTATGATAGCAAAAAAAGAGAGAGATAAGGCGTGGAACAATTGGAGAAAGAGAGGTAACAATAGAACAAAGGAAGAATATAAAACAATTAGAAATGAATACACAAGAATACGTAGAGAAGAAGAAAGGAATTTTCATAAAGGTATAATAGATGTGGATGTGATAGGAAGCGTTATGAGGAACACACTGAGGTGGTTTGGCCGTGTGGAGAGGATGGAGGGTGAAAGACTGACGAAGAGAGTGTATGTGAGTGAGGTGGATGGGGGAAGAGGGAGGGGGAGGCCGAGGATGAGATGGAGGGATGGGGTGAAGAGGTATATGAGAGAGGGGGGTGTGAGTTGGGAGCAGGGCAGTGAAATGGCGGGGGACAGGGCGACTTGGAGGCGATTTGTTTGTGCCCACCCCAAACGGGATTGAGGCGTCTGGCAATAGATAGATAGATAGTATAACAGACAAATGCAAGGATGAACACAAACTGTTTAATAGATTTGTTAATGGGAAACTGAAACAAAAGGAAGGAATCACCAAACTGAAAGTAAAAGGAGAGGTCTATAAAGATGCAGCAATGCAAGCTGAAATAATGAACAAATGTTTCCAATCAGTTTTCATTAATGAAAAAGAGTTTGTGGAAGGGGAGGGAGTAATTGGAAATGTACCGGTAATAAAAGATATAAAAGTGGAGGTACACGAAGTGTATAATTTACTGGAAACTCAAGATGTAAGGAAAGCCCCAAGACCTGATGGAATTTCTAATTCGGTACTGAAGGAATACAGAGAACAACTGGCGGATAAAATTCACAGTTTAAGCGTGTCTTCTCTGGAAGAGGGGAAAGTGCCACAAGAATGGAAGAGGGCAAATGTGATATAAATTTATAAGGGAGGAAACAGGGAAGAACCCCTGAATTATAGACCAGTGTCTCTAACCAGCGTGGTCGCAAAACTGAGCAAGAGAATCCTGAAAGACAGATGAATAAAATATCTAGAAGAGATGAAAATTTTCGGTGAATGTCAGTTTGGATTCAGAAGTGGAAGGTCATGTGTTTCCAACTTGTTGAGCTTCTACTCAAGAGCGATTGGGGTGGTACGGGAGAGAGATGGTTGGGTGGATTGTGTGTACTTAGACTTAGAGAAGGCCTTTGACAAGGTACCTCATAAGAGACTAACGTGGAAACTAGAATATATAGGAGGACTGAAGGGGAAACTTCTGGAATGGATGAGAGACTTTTTGAGAGACAGACAAATGAGGACAGTAATAAAGGAATAGATGTCTGGATGGAGGGAAGTAACAAGTGGAGTCCCTCAAGGCTCGGGGTTGGCGCCAGTAATGTTCCTGATTTACGTAAAAGATATGGTAGATGGACTGAACAGTTATGCAAGTCTGTTTGCTGATGATGTAAAGATATTGAGGAGGGTAGAGGTTCAGGAGGATTGTAAAATGCTGCAGGAGGATTTGGATAGGATATATGATTGGAGCCGGACATGGGAAATGAAATTTAATGTAAAGAAATGTATAATATTGGAAATGGGTAAAAGTACCAGGAGGCCATCACTGAATTATTTGTTGGGTAATGAATAAATCACAAAAATGAGAGAAGAGAAAGATTTGGGAGTGCTGGTCCAAGATAGTTTGTCACCAGAAAAGCACATTAACAAGATAGTTGGAGAGACTTATAAACTCTTGACTAACATAAGAGTAGCATTTCATTATATGGATGAGATGATGAAAAAATTAATAGTGGCCATGATCCGCCCCAGGTTAGAATATTCAGCGGTAGTGTGGTCCCCACACAAAAAGAAAGTTGTAAACAAGATTGAGAGAATACAAAGAACAGCAACCAAGATGGTCCCCGGTCTGGCAGACCTGTCATACAGAGAGAGGCTGGAAAAGCTGGATCTGCCTTCCTTAGAGGAAAGGAGAAAGAGGGGAGACATGATTGCAGTGTTCAAGATCATGGTGGGAGTAGATAAAATTGACAAAGAAGATCTGTTTGTATGGGATAAGAGAGTAACAAGAGGACACGGAATGATATTGAAAAACTTAAGCTGCTTGAAGGATATCAAGAAATATAGCTTTCCTTACAGAAGTATAGATTTATAGAATAGCCTGGACAAAGAGACTGTCCAGTCTAAAAACTTAAACGAGTTTAAAGCTAAATTTGACTTATTGTGAAACAGCGACGGAAACCCACGAGCATAGCACATTCCGTGTATATCACAATTAGGTACATTAGGTCTATCTCTATCTATCTATTGCCAGACGCTTCAATCCCGTTTAGGGTGGCCACAAATGAATTGCCTCCAAGTCGCCCTGTCCCCCGCCATTTCACTGCCCTGCTCCCAACTCACAACCCTCTCTCTCATATACCTCTCCACCCCATCCCTCCATCTCATCCTCGGCCTCCCCCTCCCTCTTTACCCCTCCACCTCACTCACATACACTCTTTTCGTCAGTCTTTCACCCTCCATCCTCTCCACATGGCCAACCCACCTCAGTGTGTTCCTCATAACGCTTCCTATCACATCCACATCCACACCACAACGCTCCTTTATATCCTCATTCATCAGCCTGTCTCTCCATGTGACTCCACAGGCTCCTCTTAAATAACTCATTTCCACTGCTCTCACTCTTGACTTGTGTCCTTCCAACAACGTCCAAGCTTCACTTCCATACGTTAGAGTTGGTATCACAATACTGTCATGTAGTAACTTTTTCACTTCCATGCTCACTTCCCTGTTTCTTATCACTGCTTTCAAAGAACCAGCAACCTTTCTTCCCTGCTGTACCCTTTCAAGCACTTCACCCTCCAAACCTCCATCTTTACTCATCACACTACCCAAGTACTTAAACGTACTCACATTATCCAATTCCTCACCATCCAACCTCGCTGTACATTCACTGACTTCACCTCTCTCAAAGACCATCACTTTACTCTTCTCTACATTCACCTTTAGATTCCGTTTCTTATTCACTCTCCCAAACTCATCCACCAAGCCTTGCAGCTCCCCGTTGTCTTCACTCAACAACACAGTATCATCTGCAAACAACAGTACAGGGAGTTTCCAAAGACTATCCTCTCTCACCAGGGCCACTCCAACATCCACTACCCTACCGTGTACCTCTTTTATTACCCCATCCATGTACAGATTGAACAACCATGGAGACATGACACATCCCTGTTTCAACCCAACTTTCAAAGAGAAAAATTCACTTAGTTCACCATCCACACGCACTGCAGCCTTCACACCATCATACATACTCTTTACAGCATTCAACAACTTCCCATCTACTCCATATATTCTTAACACTTTCCACAATCCTTGTCTATCCACCCTGTCATATGCTTTCTCCAAATCCATGAAAGCCGCATACAACTTCTTTCCCTTCTCTAGAAACTTTTCCACTAAAAATCTAAGAATGAATATCTGATCTACACAACCTCTTCCCTTCCTAAAGCCTCCCTGTTCTTCTCCAACTAATTTCTCTGTTCTTTCTCTAAGTCTGTCTATAAGTATCCTACCATACACTTTTCCTATTATACTAAGAAGACAAATGCCCCTATGATTACCACACACTTCTATTTCCCCTTTTCCTTTGTACAAGGGAATAATTATACCTGACTTCCAATCCTCTGGGACTCTACCTGCCTCCCAGGCCAATCTGCACATCTTCCACATCCATTCTACTACTATCTCTCCCTCGTGCTTCAGCATTTCACCACACACTCCATCAATTCCTGGGGCTTTCCCCAATTTAACTTTCTCATTGCTTCCACAACTTCTATCCTACTGATTTCTTCCTGTCTTCTCACCTCCCTCCTTCTCCCAGCCATTCCCCAGGCACTTATACTCGCATTACTTCCATCCTCTATGTTCAACAATTCCTTAAAGTGTTCTCTCCATCTGCTCACTTTTTCTCCCTTCTCCACTAGTAATCTACCATTTTTATCTTTCACTCCCCTGCTAACTTCACTTCCACCCTGTCTTACTCTTTTCACCTCTATCCAGAACATTTTCTTACAGTCCCTCCACTTTACACTCAAATTCCTTCCAAATTCCTCATCCACTCTCTTCTTATTCTCTCTTACTAATCTTTTCACCTCTCTCTTTCTTTCTACATATAACTCTCTCTTCCACCTCTCAACTTCTTCCACACCCCTATTTCTCATCCATTCATTGTATGCTTTCTTCTTTTGTGCCACAGCCTGTCTCACCTCTTCAGTCCACCACGCTGTTCCTTGTACCCCCCTCCGTCTTCTCTTCCTTCCACACACCACATCACATGCTGCACATATTTCTTCTGTAAATATCCTACACACACCTTCCACGTCTCCCATCTGCTCCAATTCATATTTGCCCAATCGTTCCTCCACTTCTCTCTTATACTCTGCCTTTTTTCTCATCCTCTTGTAACCTTTCCATTCTCCTTGCAACTACTCCTTCCTCTCGTCTTTTCCTTCTTCTATTCCTCCATCGTACTTTAATCCTAATTCTGGCCACCACCAAGTAGTGATCAGAAAGTCCACTCCCCAACCTCTATAAGCTCTTGCATCCATTACACATCTTCGCATCCTTTCATCCACACACACATAATCAATCATTGCCTTCCTTTCATTCAGTTCACCACCCACCCTTCTCATCACTTGCCATGTATACCTGTGGATCATTTTATGCCTGAAGAGGGTATTGGCTATCACCAGCCCCCTCCCAGCACAAATGTCCACTACCGCACTCCCATTCTCATCTATCTCAGCGGGCACACCCCACTCACCAACTATTCCATCCACCTTCACATTCTCAACTTTACCATTCATATCACCGATCAAAAACACTCTCTCATTCCTTCCAAACTTTTCCATGCACACTTCTACATTTGTCCAGAACTCTTCTCTCACTCTTCTAGCATGATCTTGCGTTGGCGCATACACACACACAATCGCCCACATTTGTATTCCAACTTTCAACTTTACCCACACAATCCTTGACCCAACTGATCCATACTGTCTTATGCTCCTCTTCCATCTTTTACTCACAACTATACATACTCCTTCCTTTGCCCTCTCATTCTCACCTACTCCTGCACATATACCCCATCCATACTCCCATTCTCTCACACTTTCTCCTCTCCATTTTGTTTCAGTTATTCCACATACATCCACTTTCGCATCCTCAAGCACCTGGACAATCTCTCTGTCTTTCACCTCATCATTCGCTCCTCTTACATTCCATGTACCCATTACCAAGTCCTTTGTCCGGTCCTGGGTCGTCATCATTTGGTCAGTCCTTGTCCGAGGCTTCTTGTTTGCTTTTTTAGTTAGTTGTTTTCCGGGGAGGGGCACTAACCCTCCGCCAATCCTTTTAGTCGCCTTTTACGACAAGCAGGGATACTGGGAGAGTATTCTTGAAAATAAACCCTACCCCCAGGGGTAAATACATAAATATTTGGAATGACTTAGTCGAAGAGGTGGTGAATGAGAAAACATTCATGTGTGTAAAGGTAGACTTGATAAATGTGGATTTGGAGACAAGACAACATGAGCATTGCTCAATTCCTGTATACTACAAATACACACACACACACACACACACACACACACACACACACACACACTATCTATCTATCTATCTATTGCCAGACGCCTCAATCCCGTTTGGGGTGGCCACAAACAAATCGCCTACAAATCGCCCTGTCCCCCGCCATTTCACTGCCCTGCTCCCAACTCACACCCCCCTCTCTCATATACCTCTCCACCCCATCCCTCCATCTCATCCTCGGTCTCCCCCTCCCTCTTCCACCCTCCACCTTACTCATATACACTCTCTTCGTCAGTCTTTCACCCTCCATCCTCTCCACATGGCCAAACCACCTCAGTGTGTTCCTCACAACGCTTCCTATCACATCCACATCCACACCACAACGCTCCTTTATATCCTCATTCGTCAGCATGTCTCTCCAGGTGACTCCACAGGCTCCTCTTAAATAACTCATTTCCACTGCTCTCACTCTTGACTTGTGTCCTTCCAACAACGTCCAAGCTTCACTTCCGTATGTTAGAGTTGGTATCACAATACTGTCATGTAGTAACTTTTTTACTTCCATGCTCACTTCCCTGTTTCTTATCACTGCTTTCAAGGAACCAGCAACCTTTCTTCCCTGCTGTACCCTTTCAAGCACTTCACCCTCCAAACCTCCATCCTTACTCATCACACTACCCAAATACTTAAACGTACTCACATTTTCCAATTCCTCACCATCCAACCTCGCTGTACATTCACTGACTTCACCTCTCTCAAAGACCATCACTTTACTCTTCCCTACATTCACCTTTAGGTTCCGTTTCTTACACACTCTCCCAAACTCATCCACCAAGCCTTGCAGCTCCCCTTCGTCTTCACTCAACAACACAGTATCATCTGCAAACAACAGTACAGGGAGTTTCCAAAGACTATCCTCTCTCACCAGGGCCACTCCGACATCCACTACCCTACCTTGTACCTCTTTTATTACCCCATCCATGTACAGATTGAACAACCATGGAGACATAACACATCCCTGTTTCAAACCAACTTTCAAAGAGAAAAATTCACTTAGTTCACCATCCACACGCACTGCAGCCTTCGCACCATCGTACATACTCTTCACAGCATTCAACAACTTCCCATCTACTCCATATATTCTTAACACTTTCCACAATCCTTGTCTATCCACCCTGTCATATGCTTTCTCCAAATCCATGAAAGGTTAGAAGAGGATGAGAAAAAGGCAGAGTATAAGAGAGAAGTGGAGGAACGATTGGGCAAATATGAATTGGAGCAGATGGGAGACGTGGAAGGTGTGTGTAAGATATTTACAGAAGAAATATGTGCAGCATGTGATGTGGTGTGTGGAAGGAAGAGAAGACGGAGGTGGGTGCAAGGAACAGCGTGGTGGACTGAAGAGGTGAAACAGGCAGTGGCACAAAAGAAGAAAGCATACAATGAATGGATGAGAAATAGGGGCGTGGAAGAAGTTGAGAGGCGGAAGAGAGAGTTGTATGTGGAAAGGAAGAGAGAGGTGAAAAGATTAGTAAGAGAGAGTAAGAAGAGAGTGGATGAGGAATTTGGAAGGAATTTGAGTGTAAAGTGGAGGGACTGTAAGAAAATGTTCTGGAGAGAAGTGAAAAGAGTAAGACAGGGTGGAAGTGAAGTTAGCAGGGGAGTGAAAGATAAAAATGGTAGATTACTAGTGGAGAAGGGAGAAAAAGTGAGCAGATGGAGAGAACACTTTAAGGAATTGTTGAACGTAGAGGATGGAAGTAATGCGAGTATAAGTGGCTGGGGAATGGCTGGGAGAACTAGGGAGGTGAGAAGACAGGAAGAAATCAGTAGGATAGAAGTTGTGGAAGCAATGAAGAAAGTTAAATCGGGGAAAGCCCCAGGAATTGATGGAGTGTGTGGTGAAATGCTGAAGCATGGGGGAGAGATAGTAGTAGAATGGATGTGGAAGATGTGCAGATTGGCCTGGGAGGAAGGTAGAGTCCCGGAGGATTGGAAGTCAGGTATAATTATTCCCTTGTACAAAGGAAAAGGGGAAATAGAAGTGTGTGGTAATCATAGGGGCATTTGTCTTCTTAGTATAATAGGAAAAGTGTATGGTAGGATACTTATAGACAGAGTTAGAGAAAGAACAGAGAAATTAGTTGGAGAAGAACAGGGAGGCTTTAGGAAGGGAAGAGGTTGTGTAGATCAGATATTCATTCTTAGATCTTTAGTGGAAAAGTTTCTAGAGAAGGGAAAGAAGTTGTATGCGGCTTTCATGGATTTGGAGAAAGCATATGACACACACACACACACACACAAATGTAGTGAAAAAACTGAAGAAAAAAGAGAAAATAGTGAGAGAAACTGTAGAAAGGAACAGATGTGTGGTAGTATTTGGAAACAGGGAAGAGGAAGAAAAGGTTAGGTTCGTAAGACTCGAGAGAGACACGAACATGGTGAGAGGAATATTAGGCAAGATTGACCTCGAAGGAGACAAGTGGGTAAAAGAAATTGAGGAAGTAAGGAGGATAGGGCCTTATAAAAAAGGGGAAATAAGACCAATGAGAGTCAAGTTTACATCAGAAAGTGTAATAAATGAGATACTTAAAGTGACCTGGAAATTAAGCAAAGAGGCGGGGATGGAAAATATTATAATAAGAAAAGATCTGAATGAAGAAGAAAGAGAAGTTTTAAAATCATTAAAGGAAGAAGTAAAGGAAAAAAAAGATAAGAGGACAGAGGAAGAATGTAATACTTTTTTTTTAAGACTATTGGATATGAAAGTAAGGAAATGGTATTTAAGGAAATAGAAGTGAAGGAAACTAAGGGGGATGGTTGTGAAAGATCAGAAGTTGAGGAAGTGGTACGGACAGAGAGTAGGAGAGAAGAGGGTATTAATAATGTCAAAAATAATTTGAAGGTGATATATACTAATGTTGATGGTTTCATATCGACAAGGATCGAAATTAATGATTTCTTGAGAGAACATGAACCTGATGTCATGTGCTTTGTAGAGACCAAATTAAGAGAAGATATTGATGTTCATTTGGGAGATGGTAAATACAAACTGTGGAGAAAAGATAGAAAAGAAAAAAAGGGAGGAGGAGTGATGATAGCAGTGAAGAACAACATAAATGTAGATACCGTGGAAATGGGAGAAGGCTGAAGTGATATACTGTATATGAAATTAGAAACTGGAGAGAATGTTAAGAGAGATATGGCGGTAGTGTATGTTCCCCCAAAGACGAGAGCATGGAAGGATGACGAATACCATGAGATGTTGTCAGATATGGCTAGCTACTTGCAAAAAATAATTGAGAAAAGCAATAATATAATTTTGGTGGGTGACTTTAATTGTAAAGAGGTGAACTGGGAGGAATGGTACTCGGGAGGCGGCGAGGATTCGTGGGGCACTATGTTATTAAATATAATAATGAATAATGTGATGACGCAATGGGTCAAAGAAGAGACACGGTTTCGAGGTGAGGACACACCAGCAAGGTTAGATTTACTGTTCACCAAAGAACCCGATGTAATAGAATCATTGGAATATCTCTGTCCTTTGGGAAAAAGTGATCACGTGGTCATTGAGTTCCAGATGCTAAGAGGAAACGTCGAGCCAAGAGACGAGCTTCATAGACAAGGAAGATACAATTTTGGGAAAGCAAATTTTACAGGATTGAGAAACTTTTTTGAAAAAGCGGATTGGAGAAATTCAGAGAAACAAGAGAGATACAGAGGAAGTGGGATATCTTTCTAGACCTCTATAATTTGGGAGTGGAAAAATTTGTACCAAGAGTAAGAGGGAAAGAAAACAGGAAAAAGGAGTGGTTTAATAGAAGGTGTATGATAGCAAAAAAAAGAGAGAGATAAGGCATGGAACAATTGGAGAAAGAGAGGTAACGACAGAACAAAGGAAGAATATAAAAGAACAAGAAATGAATACACAAGAATACGTAGAGAAGAAGAAAGGAATTTTGAAAAAGGTATAATTGACAAATGCAAGGATGAACCCAAACTGTTTTATAGATTTGTTAATGGCAAACTGAAACAAAAGGAAGGAATCACCAAGCTGAAAGTAGAAGGAGAGGTCTTTAAGGATGCGGCAATGCAAGCAGAAATAATGAACAAACGTTTCCAGTCAGTTTTCACTAAAGAAAAGGAGCTTGTGGAAGGGGAGGGAGAGATTAGAAATGTTCCGGTGATGAAAGATATAAAAGTGGAGGTACAGGAAGTGTATAAATTACTGGAAACTCAAGATGTAAGGAAAGCCCCAGGACCTGATGGAATTTCTAATTGGGTACTAAAGGAATGCAGAGAACAACTGGCGGATAAAATTCACAGCTTAATTGTATGCTCACTGGAAGAGGGGAAAGTGCCAAAAGAATGGAAGAGGGCAAATGTGGTACCAAATTACAAGGGAGGAAACAGGGAAGAACCCCTGAATTATAGACCAGTGTCTCTAACCAGCATGGTTGCAAAATTGTGTGAGAGAATCCTGAAAGATAGATGGATAAAATATCTGGAAGAGATGAATATTTTGGCTGAATGTCAGTTTGGATTCAGAAGTGGAAGGTCATGTGTTTCTAACTTGTTGAGCTTTTACTCAAGAGCGATTGATGTGGTACAGGAGAGAGATGGTTGGGTGGATTGTGTGTACTTAGAGAAGCCCTTTGACAAGGTACCTCATAAGAGACTAATGTGGAAACTAGAATATATAGGAGGACTAAAGGGGAAACTTCTGGAATGGATGAGAGACTTTTTGAGAGACAGACAAATGAGGACAGTAATAAAGGAAAAGATGTCTGGATGGAGGGAAGTAACAAGTGGAGTCCCTCAAGGCTCAATGTTGGCGCCAGCAATGTTCCTGATTTACGTAAATGATATGGTAGATGGAGTGAACAGTTATGCAAGTCTGTTTGCTGATGATGTAAAGATCTTGAGGAAGATAGAGGTTGAGGAGGATTGTAAAATACTGCAGGAGGATTTGGATAGGATACACAATTGGAGCCGGACGTGGGAAATGAAATTTAATATAAAGAAATGTAAAATATTGGAAATGGGTAAAAGTACCAGGAGACCATCACTGAATTATTTTTTGGGTAATGAATTATTCACAAAAAGGAGAGAAGAGAAAGATTTGGGAGTGCTGGTCCAAGATAGTTTGTCACCAGAAAAGCACATTAACAAGATAGTTGGAGGGACTTATAAACTCTTGACTAACATAAGAGTAGCATTTCATTATATGGATGAGGAAATGATGAAAAAATTGATAGTGGCCATGATCCGCCCCAGGTTAGAATATGCAGCGGTAGTGTGGTCCCCACACAAAAAGAAAGATATAGACAAGATTGAGAGAATACAAAGAACAGCAACCAAGATGGTCCCCAGTCTGAAAGACCTGTCATACAGAGAGAGGCTGGAAAAACTGGATTTGCCTTCGTTAGAGGAAAGGAGAAAGAGGGGAGACATGATTGCGGTGTTCAGGACCATGGTGGGAGTAGATACAATTGGCAAAGAAGATCTGTTTGTATGGGATAAGAGAGCAACAAGAGGACATGGAATGAAATTGAAAAAGTCAAGCTGCTTGAAGGATATCAAGAAATATAGCTTTCCTTACAGAAGTATAGAGTTATGGAATAGCCTGGACAAAGAGATCGTCCAGTCTAATAACTTAAGCGAGTTTAAAGTTAAATTCGACTTATTGAGAAACAGCGACGGAAACCCACGAGCATAGTACATTCCGTGTATATCACAATTAGGTATATTCTTAAATATTTGGAACGACTTAGACAAAGAGGTGGTGCATGAGAAAAACATTCATGTGTGTAAAGGTAGACCTGATAAATGTGGATATGGAGACAGGACAACACGAGCATTGCTCACTTCCTGTATACTACAAATAGGTAAAATACAAATAGGTAAATACACACGCACAGGACATCGTCAGCAGAGGAGTTCCTTGCAGATCATCGGAAAATAATGCTAAATCAGCAGTGAAAAGGAAGCATGCCAAGTGTGAATGTGTCAGTTGAATGCATGAGTGGTGGTCCCATCTCATTTGAATGAAAATAAGCAGGAGGTGTCTGTCAAATAAGACCAAAACATAGTGACGGTTTTAAATTTTGTACGATTGCACCATGGCAGGGAGAACCAGTTCATTGTTTACATCCAGTGATAGTGAGCTCTCGGGGTTCTCCAATGAAAACCAAAAAAAACGAAGTATCAGACTGAACCAATCAAGTGTAGCAAGCGTGGAGAAAATGGCTGAGAAGTATGCCCAGGAATGAAAACAGGTATGGGCAATAATTAGTGAATTACAGGAATGAACCTCAGAACAGGAGAGGGAGATAAAAGAGTTGAGAAATAACTCAGAGAACATCTGCTCACACAGTGATGACCAGGAGAGAAAGGTGTCTGAATTAAAAGTGAGTAATGAATCAGCTGCAAGTGAATAAAGCAGCTTAAATGGGAAAATAAGAGGCTGGAGTAGGAAAGGGATAAGCTGAAATGTAAACTTGATGAGCATGAATCTAAAACTAAGATGCAAAATATGAGGCTGGAGGAGGAAAGGGATAAGCTGAAACGTGAACTTGATGAGCATGAATCTAAAACTAAGATGCACAAGGAACATATCAAGGAAATCCAAGAACACCAAAAGGGGTGGAAGAAAACTCAACCAGAAAATAAAATAAGACTTAAGGAGATTTTAGAAAAATAGAGAAAGGAAAACCAGGAAAAGATGGAGAAGGAAGCAATGAACGTACTAAAAAGTAAAGAATCACCTGTCAGAGATGCAGCAGACAAGAAAAAATGCATGATTATCTCAGGTTTGAAAGAAAAACCAAAGCCAGTGAGGTCAGAAAGAGAAAAGGAAGAAATGAGAAGGGTGAAGGAAATAGTGTTAATAGTTATGGAAGGAAATGATGAAGCACAAGTGGAGAACAAAGAAGTGTTTAGGCTGGGAAAATATGTGGAGGGAGGGGCAAGGCCACTAAAAGTAAAATTTCAGTCTCAGGTCAGGGTAAATGAAATTATCAACAAGACATGGAAACTAGCAGATTAGAAGGGATTAAAAAAATATCTGGATAAGGAGAGATTCAAGTGAGGATGAGAGAGCTAAAGTAAATGAACTTGTTAAGCAAGCTAAGGAAAAAAACAACCAGAGAACACAGGAAGAGAAGACAGAGTTCTGTTGGAGAGTTATGGTTCAGAAATTGAGGAAGTGGTAACGACAAAGATGGGGAGAGATAATGACAGAATAAAAAACACTACAAAAAGACTGGAAGTGGCATATGCTAATGTAGATGGTCTAATCTCTACAAGGCTAGAAACAGACGATTTTTGTAGGGTAAATGAGCCAGACATTATGTGCTTTGTAGAGACCAAGCTAAAAGAGAATATTGAAATCCAAATAGGAGATGGGAAATAAAAAATATGAGGAAGAGATGGGAAAGAAAAACAGGAGTGCTGGTAGCAGCAAAAAACAACCTAAATGTGGAGAGTGTGGAACTGGGAGAAGGTATGCCTGAAGTGATAACTAAGGTAATAGAAACCAGAGGGAAAGACAAGAGAGATATACAGTAACATATCTCCAGTCTTCCCCAAGACAAGGGCATGGAATAAGGAGGAATATCAGATGCTGTCGGACATGGTTAGATACCTGCAGAAAGTGACTGAGAAAAGCAACAACATAATCCTGATGGGGGGCTTTTATTGTAAAGAGGTAAACTGGGAGGAGTGGGACTAAGGAAGTAGTGAAGATTCATGGGGCAGTATACTGTTAAGTATACCAATGGTCAATGTAATGACACAGTGGGTCAAAGAAAAGACAAGATTTAGAGGTGATGACACACCAGTGAGACTTGATTTAATTCTAACCAAAGAACCTGATGCAATTTAATCTCTGAAATATCTGTGTTCTATAGGAAAAAGTGATCATGTAGTGATAGAGTTTCAAACGAAAGAAGGAAATAGAGAGACAAGAGATGAGCTGTACAGACATGGAAGATACAATTTGGGGAAAACAATCTGTACAGGATTGAAAAAAAATTTTTGAAGATGCGGATTGGCAAGAATTCAGGGAAACAGGAGAGATACAGAAAAAATGGGATATCTTTCTAGACTTCTATAATACGGGTGTGGAAAAATATGTGCTAAAAGTTAGTGGGAAAGAGAACTGGAGAAACAAAAGGTGTATGATACCAAAAAAAAGAAAGGGATAAGGATGGAACAAATGGAGAAAGATAATAATGGAACAAAGGAAGAATATAAAAGAACTAGAAATGAGTATACAAGAATACTTAGTGGGAATGAAAGAAACTTCGAAAAAGGTATAGTCGACAAATGTAAGAAAGAACCAAAATTGTTTTACAGGTTTGTTAATGGCAAATTGAAACAAAAGGAAGGAATCAGTAAGTTGAAAGTAGAAGGAAATGTTTATAAAGATGAAGTTATGTAAGCTGAAATGATGAACAAATAATTCCAATCAGTCTTCACTAAAGAAAGTGATTTTGTGGAAAAGGTGTTAAAAAATGTAAAAGTTGAAGTGCAAGAAGTGTACAAATTAGTGGTAAGTTAAGATGTGAGGAAGGTCCCAGGGCTAGATGGGATCTCTAATTAGATACCTTATTAACCCTTACACCGCGGGCATGTTTGCCAATGTTTTGCATGTCCCGCGGGGTTATTCGGGCTCCGACAGACTCTCAAAAAATATTTGCCAAAAATCAGTTATTAGTCCTAGAATATTAAAATTACATATGCTTATGGCACATACCTTCAGCTTTCTTCTGGAATGTTTGTTGAGCCTTCTTCGATTACCGTAGGACTTGTGGAGACCTCTGAAGTTGGGTAACGAAGTCTCCACTTTACACTTCCCGACAACCCGTAATATGATTACCACAGCCAGATATAAACACTATAAACACTACTCTATGATTATCAAGTAGTTTGGGATCCATACTCCAAAAAAAAACCCACTGTGAAAGCAATGAAAATTACGAGTGCATATGACCTTCCCACTTGCGCTAGTTCGCTCTTCGTACTCTGTCATTTATTATTCATAAAACCCCTCACACTTTATATTTCTATTACTATATAACACTTATATATATCTGGAGTTTTTATCCATATGTTTCCTTCAGTAGTATTAGTTTATTGTCACTGAAGTCATTCAATTTTTCATTCAGTAAAATACATAGAGAGCCACAGATTCACTTTCACTGTTATAACATCAAGTATTTGTACTCATATTCTTATATTACTAATTACTTACATTACTATTTACATTTTCTATTGTATTTTCAATATTTACCCTTCTGTTTTACTTACACTATGTTATTCACTGTCACTTTCAGTAAGATAAAACTATAATACACTGTTCAATCATATGTACTGAACATCCATTGCTTTCACATGCTATTTACACATTATTTACACATTATTTTCACATTACTTTCCTTTCCCACTTGCACTTTTAGAACTGCTTCTGGCTGTGGTAATCAAAGAAGCAGGTAACACAGAGGGGAACCTGGCACTCAGCGCACTGCCAAGAGGTGCGTTTGTGCTCAGGTGTGCGTCGGGTGGTATGTGCACACACCTGGCACCTGCGGATTGCAGCCTTCCTTTTGGCTGTGGCAGGCATTAGAACCAGTCCGTGCTGATCCATATACGCCCTCTGCTCAAGTCTGTCGGGAACTGTTACTGGATGGCGCCTTGGAGTTGCTGCTGTCACCCTACCATATCTTTCCAGCAGCTGCTGAACACAAGTCCTGGCGAACAACCTCAGGGAGAAGGACTTGGGTGGCTTGACCTTCATCTTGTACAGGATGAAGGCGTTCAGCATCATCATGTCTATGAGATGCAGAAAAACTTTCCTGTACCACCTAGTATTCTTCCTGAGGCAGTCGATCTCACCAATCATCATGTCGGACTTGTCCACCAGCCGCATGTTGATATTGTAGTCTAACACAGCATCATGTTTCATCACAGGTTCGCCTGTCCTACGGTCATCTCCCCCTTATGTACGGTGGTGAGCATGTGCACAACCCTCTTGTCATGCCACCGTATTGCCAGCATCTTCTCAGACTTGCGTAGGTGCACGTCTCCTCGCTGCGAGGTTCCTGCCTCTGGAAATTTAGGGAAGTGGGCACGATTACTTTTGACAGTGTTGCAGGAGCCAATGCCGTGCTCTGAAAGGTATTTGGCAAATTTTGGTGCTGTATAATAGTTGTCTGTATACAGCACATGATTCCCACCAAAATACTTTTCAAGGAGCACTGTCACTACACAGCCTGAGAAGCCAAGAGGGTGTGTTTTATCCAGATCGACAGTGCTGGCTGAATAAATGACGAAGTCAAGGATGTACCCCGTCTTACAGTCGCACAGTACAAAGAACTTGATTCCAAAGTGATGGCGTTTGCTTGGAATGTACTGTACAAACCGAAGACGTCCTCTGAACAAAACCAAGGATTCGTCAATGACAGCCTTCTGAAAGGGGTGGAAGAATGACATAAACTTATCCTTCATTCTGCTCAGAATCTCCCAGATCTTCCAGAGTGGGTCGGTTTGGGAAGGTACATCGTTGTCGGCAAAGTGCAGGTTTCCCATGATGTTCCGGAAGCGATCTCTGGCCATGTACTTATTGAAGGTGGGTGAGGGTAGTAAGGGGTCCATGGACCAGTATTCTTCCAACTCATGCTTCTTTGAGTGTGGCATGAGAAGCATGAGGGCGAAGAACACATACAGCTCCTGCACTCCCAGCATGGACCACTGTTGCATCTTGGCTGCACCTGTACCACTTGCAGCTCGTTGTGATTCATACCTGTTGGTCTCATCACATATGTGCTGCATGACTTCGTCATCTAGGAAGGCCAAAAGGTAGTCGACACACTCAGCATTTTCGTCCATAGTGAAGGCAGGCTGAACTCCTGAGGAACTCTCATCAAAAACTAAATGTTCTAGCACAAAATCGGACCCTTCCGTCCACGCGAAGGCATCCAGGATTCCCTGTCGTGGTGGTGTAGGATGGGTGAGGGTGGTGGGTGGCTGTGAGGGAGATTTACCACGTTCAAGGTCACTCGCACTGACCCTGAGTTGCCGTACAGCACTAGCAGCCTTTACTCTAGTAGCAATTCTACTTTTACAGGTCAGGGATTTACCTCTTCCTCTACGGCCTGCCTTCACTGTTGATGCTGGTGGTGACTCCGACGACGAAGACTCCGGAGGTAATTCAGCAGAAGAAGAGGAAGAAATGAGTGAAGTGGGGCTTGGGAAACAGGGAGGTGAATCAACTCGGGACTCATGGCGGGCTGGGTCATGCGGGGCCATTGTTCTGGGGCTAACACGCTGCCTTTTCACTACCTTCCCAAATTCCTTCCCTTGCTGCACTAACGGCTCCTTTCCCTTGGAGCTAGGGATAACTTTGGACACTGAAGCACTCGTAATAGTACTTTCTGGCACGATATCCTCACCCGGCTCATCACACGATTCCCCCGAAGGGTCAAAATCACTATCCATCATCACCATTGACAATTCCGCTAGTTCACGTTCCACTGCAGAGTCACTTAGTCCTTTCCTGCTTCCCTCACGACTTTTTCTGGGTGTAGAGGTCACGGGGCCCTTTGCAATAGGCGCAGAAGCGGCAGAAATGGCGGGGCACGAGTGCGACATGTTTTGACCACAGCGGAGGACAAGGAACTAAATGCCGCGGCTTATCTGAGAAGGCAAGGGTTGACAGTGACAATGAGGATGACGGCTGCTAACTTACATGCTAATAAATTATTGGCAGAAAATCTCGGCAATACATAAAGAAATAGGTAGTTCCAGGTGAATGTAAATGTCACTTAGGCTTCTCCCTTCCTTTCTGATATATATTTTTATTACAGAAATAGATTACAAGGCATAATTCAAAGGGGAAATTATCGTGGTAATGTAGCGAATGAATGCATGTGAGGTGTTGTCAGATGATAATTAACCAATTCCTGGTGTATACCACTATCACTTACCTTATTTTTTTTTTTTGTATATATTATTTTGTATAAGTATAGGGCATAGGGCTTATTTCAATGGATGAAATCTGTGGAAAAATCTGGGGGAGATTTGCTTAGCGCAGCGCGGCCTGGGAGGTGAGAGGACAGGGTAATGGAGGGGAGGTAGGGAGGGGAGTCAGGAAGGGGGGAAAATCGCTAAAATGTCAACAATGGATGGGAGTACAGATGAGATTTGGAGTGCTGACTAGTGTTGGACATTGGCAGTACTGATAGATGATACAAGCCACCACTTGAAAGCCCGGGATAATTCAAAATAACACAGAATCACAAAAGTGACGCCCCGCGGTATGATTCATTGTGCCCGAGCGTCACGAAAGTGATGCCCCGCAGTTAAGGGGTTAAAGGAATGCAGAGAACAACTGGCAGATAATATTCACGGTTTAATTGTGTGTTCTTTGGAAGAAGGGAAGGTGCCTTAGGAATGGAAGAGAGCCAGAGTGGTATCAATTTATAAGGGAGGAAACAAAAAAGAACCCCTAAATTATAGACCTGTGTCCATGACCAGCATGGTCACAAAATTGTGCAAGAAAATCCTGAAAGACAGATGGATAAAATATCTGGAGGAGATGGACATTTGGAGGAATGTCTGTTTGGATTCAGAAGTGGAAGGTCGTGTGTTTCCAACTTGTTGAGCTTCTACTCAAGGGCAATAGACGTGCTACAGTAGAGAAATAGTTGGGTGGATTGTGAGTACAGTGCACCCTTAACATCCATGGGAGTTAGGTAACAGAGACACCCGCGTGTTAAAAATCCATGGAGAGCGGCTGTCCCCCTTAAAAACACCCTCGGACCCCCCTTAACCCTTTGGCTGCAGCAGCTGTGATGACAACGTACTGACTCTGCTGATTGTGGAGAAATAGGGAAAAAGTTGTGTGTTTTTTCAGCTCGTGTTTTAAGCCACTTATGTATAGTTGTGAGTAAAAGATGGAAGAAGAGCATAAGAGAGTATGGATCAGTTGGGTCAAGGACTGTGTGGGTAAAGTTGAAAGTTGGAATACAAATGTGGGCGATTGTGTGTGTGTATGCGCCAATGCAAGATCATGCTAGAAGAGTGAGAGAAGAGTTCTGGACAAATGTGGAAGTGTGCATGGAAAAGTTTGGAAGGAATGAGAGAGTGTTTTTGATCAGTGATATGAATGGTAAAGTAGGGAATGTGAAGGTGGATGGAATAGTTGGTGAGTGGAGTGTGCCTGCTGAGAATGGCAGTGAGTTAGTGGACATTTGTGCTGTGAGGGGGCTGGTGATAGCCAATACCCTCTTCAGGACATAAAATGATCCATAGGTATACTTGGCGAGTGATGAGAAGGGCGGGTGGTGAACTGAATGAAAGGAAGGCAATGATTGATTATGTGTGTGTGGATGAAAGGATGCAAAGATGTGTAATGGATGCAAGAGCTTATAGAGGTGGGGGAGTGGACTCTCTGACCACTATTTGGTGGTGGCCAGAATTAGGATCCAAGTAAGATGGAGGAATAGAAGAAGGGAAAGACGAGAGGAAGGAGTAGTTGCAAGGAGAGTGGAAAGGTTACAAGAGGATGAGAAAAAGGCAGAGTATAAGAGAGAAGTCGAGGAACGATTGGGCAAATATGAATTGGAGCAGATGGGGGACGTGGAAGGTGTGTGCAGGATATCTACAGAAGAAGTATGTGCAGCATGTGATGTGGTGTGTGGGAGGAAGAGAAGACGGAGGGGGATGCAAGGAACAGCGTGGTGGACTGAAGTGGTGAGACAGGCTGTGGCACAAAAGAAGAAAGCATACAATGAATGGATGAGAAATAGGGGCGTGGAAGAAGTTGAGAGGCGGAAGAGAGAGTTATATGTAGAAAGAAAGAGAGAGGTGAAAAGATTATTAAGAGAGAGTAAGAAGAAAGTGGATGCGGAATTTGGAAGGAATTTGAGTGTAAAGTGGAGAGACTGTAAGAAAATGTTCTGGAAAGAGGTCAAGAGAGTAAGACAGGATGGAAGTGAGGTTAGCAGGGGGGTGAAAGATAAAAATGGTAGATTACTAGTGGAGAAGGGAGAAAAAGTGAGCAGATGGAGAGAACACTTTAAGGAATTGTTGAACATAGAGGATGGAAGTAATGCGAGTATAAGTGGCTGGGGAATGGCTGGGAGAAGGAGTGAGGTGAGAAGACAGGAAGAAATCGGTAGGATAGAAGTTGTGGAAGCAATGAAGAAAGTTAAATTGGGGAAAGCCCCAGGAATTGATGGAGTGTGTGGTGAAATGCTGAAGCATGGGGGAGAGATATTAGTAGAATGGATGTGGAAGATGTGCAGATTGGCCTGGGAGGAAGGTAGAGTCCCGGAGGATTGGAAGTCAGGTATAATTATTCCCTTGTACAAAGGAAAAGGGGAAAAAGAATTGTGTTGTAATCATAGGGGCATTGGTCTTCTTAGTATAATAGGAAAAGTGTATGGTAGGATACTTATTGACAGAGTTAGAGAAAGAACAGAGGAATTAGTTGGAGAAGAACAGGGAGGCTTCAGGAAGGGAAGAGGTTGTGTAGATCAGATATTCATTCTTAGATCTTTAGTGGTAAAGTTTCTAGAGAAGGGAAAGAAGTTGTATGCTGCTTTCATGGATTTGGAGAAAGCATATGACAGGGTGGATAGACAAGGATTGTGGAAAGTATTAAGAATATATGGAGTAGATGAGAAGTTGTTGAATGCTGTGAAGAGTATGTATGATGGTGCTAAGGCTGCAGTATGTGTGGATGGTGAACTAAGTGAATTTTTCTCTTTGAAGGTTGGGTTGAAACAGGGATGTGTCATGTCTCCATGGTTGTTCAATCTGTACATGGATGGGGTAATAAAAGAGGTACAAGGTAGGGTAGTGGATGTTGGAGTGGCCCTGGTGAGAGAGGATAGTGTTTGGAAACTCCCTGTACTGTTGTTTGCAGATGATACTGTGTTGTTGAGTGAAGACAAAGGGGAGCTGCAAGGCTTGGTGGATGAGTTTGGGAGAGTGAGTAAGAAATGGAATCTAAAGGTGAATATAGGGAAGAGTAGAGTGATGGTCTTTGAGAGAGGTGAAGTCAGTGAATGTACAGCGAGGTTGGATGGTGAGGAATTGGAAAATGTGAGTATGTTTAAGTACTTGGGTAATGTGATGAGTAAGGATGGAGGTTTGGAGGGTGAAGTGCTTGAAAGGGTACAGCAGGGAAGAAAGGTTGCTGGTTCTTTGAAAGCAGTGATAAGAAACAGGGAAGTGAGCATGGAAGTGAAAAAGTTACTACATGACAGTATTGGGATACCAACTCTAACGTATGGAAGTGAAGCTTGGATGTTGTTGGAAGGACACAAGTCAAGAGTGAGAGCAGTGGAAATGAGTTATTTAAGAGGAGCCTGTGGAGTCACATGGAGAGACAGGCTGACAAATGAGGATATAAAGGAGTGTTGTGGTGTGGATGTGGATGTGATAGGAAGTGTTATGAGGAACACACTGAGGTGGTTTGGCCATGTGGAGAGGATGGAGGGTGAGAGACTGACGAAGAAAGTGTATGTGAGTGAGGTGGAAGGGGGAAAAGGGAGGGGGAGGCCGAGGATGAGATGGAGGGATGGGGTGGAGAGGTATATGAGAGAGGGGGGTGTGAGTTGAGAGTAGGGCAGTGAAATGGCGGGGGACAGGGTGACGTGGAGGCGATTTGTTTGTGGCCACCCCAAACGGGATTGAGGCGTCTGGCAATAGATAGATGGATAGATCGTTAATCTTGAGAGCTAAAATTTTTGTCAGACAAACGTCAATCTTTCTACTATTGTTTACAACAAACTGCATGTCCGTAGGCACTCCAAGGACAGAGAATGATTTGAGAGAATACAAGGTGTGTTTTGACTGTCTGACACAAGAAATAGCCCAGGGAGGTGGAAACTTCCACCAAACCACAAGATTTTTTCCATACAAAATAGGGTTACAGCCATGTTACCTCATCACAGTAATTGCAATAATAATGAAAATAAAACACATCTAGCCAGTCTTCTATGATTTTGTTACAATATTCCAGTGTTTATGTTAGATTTATCGAAACAGTAACGATGTGAGGAAAATCATTACAAACTTTATCAAACTTCATGAACAACTTTTATTAACACTTACTTTTATAATGCTTATTGATATAATGTCATGAGTCATTTCATAGTATTGCTGCACAATCTGCAACTGCAAAAATGTTCAGTAACTACAGTAATGTGCCTAGCATCATGACTTCTCTGATTATCACAAAAATATCACTAAATCACTTGTATTTTATCACAGTAATTCACAATTTAATATAAAATAACACTTTCAGCCACTCTCATATGATTTCAGTGCGATTTGGGTGGGTATTGCTTCGTATTACATACAAGAGAAAGAGAGGGGGGGAGGGCAGCAAATCGGTTTAAACCAGCTCATCGAGGGTTACGAGAGGGGGGGGGCAGCAAACCGGTTTAGACCAGCTCATCAAGAGTACATGGAAGAAAAGAAATACTCCCAGCCTGTCCTAACTTTTCACCTGATGAATTAATGGCATAAATAAATGAAGTGGCCAAAAGGAAGAGTGTTATATTTGATTCACTGGATAATGCCATCACCAAAACAGCCATGAACTGTGCCTGGGATAATGTTACATTTGCAGTGAACAGTGTCAGCAGAGTTCAATGAGATAAAATGCTTTAGTAAATCCAGCCCTGGTACTGTATCAACCTGCTATATAAAACCATTTATGTTGTATCCACCTGCAGATATTTAAAACCATGTATGTTAAAAACGCAGATGTTAAGGGATGACTGTATTAAGATTTCAAGAAAGCCTTTGATAAGGTACCCCACGAGCAACTAATGGGGAAACGAACACATAGGAGGACTGAAGGGGAACCTTTTAGAATGAATGTGAGACTTCTTGAGAGACAGACAAATGAGGACATTAATAACAGAATGTCTGGATGGAGGGAAGTAACAAGTGGAGTCCCAAAGGGCTCGGTGTTAGGGCCCGTAATGTTGCTGATTTAAATTAATAGTATGATAGATGGAATGAACAGTCATGCAAGTCTGTTTGCTGATGATGCAATGATCATGAGGAGAGTAGAAGTTGAAGAAGGCTGTAAAATGCTGCAGGAGGACCTGGATGGGATTCATGATTGGAGCCGGATGTGGGAAATGAAATTCAGCGCAAAAAAAAAAATTTAAATATTGGAAATGGGTAAAAATACCAAGAGACCATCACCGAATTATTTGATGGGTGAAAGTACCAAGAGACCATCACTGAATTCTTTGATGGGTAGTGAAGTAATCACACAAGTTGGAAAAGAGAAAGACTTGGGAATGCTCGTTCAGGATAATTTGTCACCTGAAAAACACATTGACAAGACAGTTAGAGAGATGTTTAAACTCGTGACTAACATAAGAGTAACATTTCCTTACATGGATGAGGAGACGATGTAAAAAGTGATAGTGGCCATGATCCACCCCAGGTTGGAATATGCGGCAATAATGTGGTCCCCACACAAAAAGAAAGATATAAACAAGATCGAGAGAATACAAAGATCACCAACTAAGATTGTCCCCAGCCTGGCACATCTGTCATACATAGAGAGGCTGGAAAAGCTGGATCTGCCTTCGCTAGAAGAAAGGAGAGAGAGAGGGGCAACATGATTGCAGTGTTCAGGGTTATGATGGGAGTAGAAAAAATTGATAGAAAAGATCTGTTTGTATGGGATGGGAGGGTAACAAGAGAACACCGAATGAAACTGAAAAAGCCAGGATGCATGAAGGATATCAAGAAACAATGTTTTCCATATAGATGCACACACCTGTGGAATAGGCTGGACAAAGAGATCGTCCAGTGTAAAAACTTAATCAAGTTCAAAGTAAAATTTGATTTATTGAGTAAAAGGGACAGGACTCCACGAGTGTAGCTAATTTCCTGTATATCACAGCTAGGTAAATACATACACATGGGTGCCAACAAGACAGACAACATGCATCTGCCGGAAGGCTCCCAAAAATTTGCCATAATTTTTGTATACAGGAAGAAATCCCATCTCTAAAAGGTCTGTGATTGAAGTTAAAGGTGGAGAGATTCACCTGTATAATTGAAATTTTTGGATGCTCATTGGGAGCTGTGGTGAAAGCAGAAAATGGCAAGCAGGGGAGGAGTGGAGCTGCACATGGTTGACGAATGTGGTGATTTTGAGGGATCTGACCATCAGACCTATGTGCATGAATTAATAAAAGCATTATCTATTTATCTGTCTTTTGAAAAGATGTTAATTCTGTTTGTTAAAGAAAAAATATAAGATCTAGAGGAGAAGATACACTATCAAGATTTTATCTGATTTTTACAAGAAACTGTAATGAGATATGGAAATTACAGTATCATTGCTCCCTAGGAAAGAGTGACCATCTGGTTAATGAGATGGAGGTATTGGGTGGGTTCACAGGAGAAAGAGAAGAGACATTGACAAAGTAGATATAACTATGGGAGAGCGGATGGATAAAAGGCAGAATATAAGAGAGAAGTGGAGGAGCGAATGGGTAAATATGGATTAGAACAGATGGGGGACGTGGAAGGTGTGTGCAAGATACTCACAGAAGAAATCTGTGCAGCATGTGAGGTGGTGTGTGGGGTGAAGAGAAGACGAAAGGAGGTGCAGGGAACAGCATGGTGGAATGAAGAGGTGAGACAGGCTGTGGCACAAAAGAAGAAAGCATATAGTAAACAGATGAGAGACAGGGGCGTGGAAGAAGTTGAGAGACGGAAAAGAGAGTGATAGGTAGAGAGGAAGAGAGAGGTGAAAAGATTAGTAAGAGAAAGAAGAGAGTGGATGAGGAATTTGGAAGGAATTTGATTGTAAAGTTGAGGGAACATAAGAAAATGTTCTGGGAAGAGGTAAAGAGAGTTAGACAGGGTGTCAAAGAAGTTAGTGGGGGAGTAAAAGATAAAATTGGTAGATTACTTGTGGAGAAGGGAGAAAAAGTGAGCAGATGGAGAGAATACTTTAATGAACTGTTCAACATAGAGAATGAAAGTATTGTGAGTATAAGTGGCTAGCGAATGGCTGGGAGACAGAAGGATGTGAGAAGTGAGGAAGAAATCAATAGGATGGAAGTTGTGGAAGCAATGAAGAAAGTCAAAATGGGGAAGGCCCCAGGAATTGATAAAGTGTGTGGTGAAATGCTGAAGCATGAGGGAGAGATAGTAGTAGAATGGATTTGGAAGATGTGCAGATTGGCCTGGGAGGAAGGTAGGATTGGAAGTCAGGTACAGTATAATTATTCCCCTGTACAAAGAAAAAGGGGAAAAAGAAATGTGTGGTAATCATAGAGGCATTTGTCCTCTTAGTGTAATAGAAAAATATATGGTAGGATACTTATTGACAGAGTTAGGGAAATAACAGAGGAATTAGTTGGAGAAGAACAGGGAGGTTTTAGGAAGGGAGGAGGTTGTGTAGATCAGATACTCACTTTTAGATCTTTAGTGGAAAAGTTTCTAGAAAAGGGAAGGAAGTTGTATGGCCTTCATGGATTTGGAGAAAGCACATGACAGGGTGGTAGGCAAGGATTGTGGAAAGTATTACGAATATATGAAGTAGATGAGAAGTTGTTGAATGCTGTGAAGAGTATGTATGAGGGTGCTAAGGCTGCAGTGTGTGTGGATAGTGAAGTGAATTTTTCTATTTGATGGTTTAATTGAAACAGGGATGTATCATGTCTCCATGGTTGTTCAGTCTGTATGTGAATGGGTTTATAAAAGAGATACAAGGTAGGACATTGGATGTTGGAGTGGTGCTAATGAGAGAGGGCAGTGTTTGGAAACTCCCTGCACAGTTATTTGCAGATGATACTGTGTTGTTAAGTGAAGATGAAAGGGAGCGCTGTGGATGAGTTTGGGAGTGTGTAAGAAATGGAACCTAAAGTTGAATGTATGGAAAAGTAAAGTTATGGTCTACAAGAGAAGTGAAGTCAGTGAATGTATAGTGAGGCTGGATAAGGAGGAAATGGAAAATGTGAGTGCATTTAAGTACTTGGGTAGTGCGATGAATAAGGATGGAAGTACAGAGTGTGAAGTGCTTGAAAAGGTACAACAAGGAAGAAAGTTTGCTGGTTCCTTGAAAGCAGTGATAGGGAACAGGGAAGTGAGCATGGAAGTGAAAAAGTTACTACATGACAGTATTGTGTTACCAACTCTAACATATGGAAGTGAAGCTTAGACCTTGTTGAAGGGACAGAAGTCATGAGTGAGAGCAGTGGAAATGTGTTATTTGAGAGGAGCATGTGGAGTCACATGGGGGGACAGACTGACTAATGAGCAAGTGAAGGATCATTGTGGTGTGGATTTGGATGTGATAGAAAGCATTAGGAGAAACACATTGAGGTGGTTTTGCCATGTGGAGAGGATGGAGAGTGAGAGACTGATGAGGAGAGTGTATGTGTGAGAGGAGGAGGGGGGGAGAGGGAGGGGGAGACCAAGGGTGAGATGGAGGGATGATGTGGAGAGGTATAAGAGAGAAGGGGGTGTGAGCTGGGAGCAGGGCAATGAAATGGCGGGGGATAGGACGATGTAGAGGCGATTTGTTTGTGGCCACCCTTTATGGGATTAAAGCGTCTGGCAGTAGATAGACTGATAAATAGATAGATAGAAGACAATATTTGGGAAATATGGACTAGATTGATATGGACAGGGGAGAAAATATTCAGAAGAAATATAATATTTCTATGAAAATATATGAGGAGGGAGTAAAAAATCATGTTCCTAAAGTTGCTGCAAAAAGGGAAGACAGAAGGAAAGATTGGTTTAATAAAAGATGTTAGGAGGCACTTGGAATTAGGAATAGGGCATGGAATAAAGTAAGAAAAAGATATACTGAGAACACTTGGAAAGGCTACAAAGAAGTACCGTAAGAAATGAATATGTAAAAGTAAGAAGGGAAGAGTAAGAGAAATACAAGAAGGATGTCGTTAATAAAAGCAAGAAAGAATCCCAAGCTGTTCTGTGGGTTTGTTAATAGTAAAAAGAGAATAAAGAACATCATACTGAGATAGAGATATGGTGGTGTAATACAGTAAAACCTCAATTAAGTCAACCCTGCAGAAGACGGAATTTCCGGTAATTCAAACTCAGACTGAGCCTTGGCACTTTGTGGGAATTTCCTGCAAATTTGTCGGAGAATTGGCCTTTCGTGGGAACTTTTGTGGGAGGACGTTTCAGTCATTAACTTAATGGGAATTTTTTGTGGGGATTTTATCCCCACGTGGGAACTTTTGTGGGGATTTTATCCCCACGTGGGAACTTTTGTGGATATTTTATTGTTTGTGGAAATTTTTAGGGAAAATAAGCCTGGCAACATTGCCCCAACACTCGGGGCTGGTAGCCAGCCAAAGCCAGACACATTCAGTCTGCATCTAACTATCAGTGGGTGAGGTCACGCTGCTCTTGTGCACTCGCTAGTTTGTACTTTTTCATCATCATCATCATCATCATCATCATCATCATCATCCAGACCTCCTTTCCCACCCTAGGGCAGTGTGAGGAGTAGCAACGTCCAGACAACCCAAGTTTGTCCAGTTCAATGGGCCATGCCTCCATTCACTCATCATTCAAGCCCCAGAATCCTGGCTCTATTTGGTACATCAAAAACGTTCACCACGTTCTGTAGCTTCACGTAAACATATCCAGTGGAGTCAGTCTGGACACTGTCATGTTAAGAACAGGTGCCAAATCCCTGATCATTTACTTCTTCTCACAACGTTCATCCAGCCAGCTCGATCTATTGTCAGTCCCCTAACCTCACAAACCTCCAAACCTCTCCTCCTCGCACAGTCATCCACCATATCTCTCCACCTTCTTGGCCTGCCTCACCTCGTCCCTCCTATTGCAACAGGTCAGCTATGGAATTGTCTCCCTCTGTCTGTATTTCCAACTTCCTATGATCTCCAATCTTTCAAACGCAGTGTGTCCAGGTATCTCAAAATGAACGGATCTTGATTTTGGCTCTCTTTTGAATTGTTTTTGTTTTTTTCTTGGAGGGAACAGTATTGCGGGCTCCTGGCCTTTGGTTCCTTCTTTCTTGCATAAAAAAAAAAAATTCACTCAGATATACATTTTTCACTACTCTGTTGTTATCCATTCTCTCCACATGATCATACCATCTCAGTACACAGTCTTTGATTCTGATGTCCACAGACTTCCTCACTCTGCATCTTTCATGAATCACATTATTTCATATCCTATCCAGTCTTTGTACTCCACATACATTCCTCAGCAGTCCCATCTCTGCTGCTCTCACTCTTGGCTTTTCATTTTTATGTCACACCATAGTCTAACATCTATATGTTAAAGTTGGCACTAACACTCCTTCAAGTAAGTCTTGTGCAGCTGCAGCACTCAAGCCTTTGTTTCTTATCAAGGCCTTCATTGCACCAGCTACTTTCCTTCCTTGTGTCAGTCTACTTTCCACTTCTTTTGCACATTTTCCTCTCTTTTTTCTATCACTGTACCCAGGTATTTGAATTCTCCCACCAATTCCAGTCTCTCTCCATTCACTGTAACATCACACTGGGAGTCATCTTCTCCATACTACTTCACTTTTGCATTTTAGTTTGTTATATTCCAAGTGGTACATTTTACTTTATTATATTCCAAGTGTTACATTTTAGTTTAACTGACTGTAAAGTGAAGTAAATAAGTGCAGAACTTTACGTAATTAAGTGATTGTTGCACTCCTCCACCTCGTCTCCAACATAAGCAGCCTAACCAACAAAAGTTCGTCACACAGACATCTGCCAGTTTAAGAAATGAAATGCACTGAATTGTTTTGCATTGTTTATTTCTATTGCTTTATATATTGGTTTATACATGCATAAAGCCTGCACTGTTGGTTTGTGTTCAGAGATTCACATACGGTTAGTACTTTCCCATTTTATCTGTGTAGCCCTGCCTAACCTAGCCTAGCTTATGCAACCTCCTATCCTAGCCTAGCCTATGACATGCACCCAGTTGTTTTAATTGTTTATTTTTATTTCTTTTTAAATGCTTCTTTAGTTTAGTATTAATAAACAATTAATCACATATAATTTGTGACTATTGTAGGGGGGAAAATATAGTTTTTTTTTGGTAATTATTTTCAGTTCATTGAAAAATCTGGTAAGTCGAACTACCCTAGAACCCTATATTGTTTGACTAATGAAGGGTTTACTGTATATGAAAAAGAAGAGGAACTATGTAGCATCATCGTCATTATCATCATCCAATCCAGTGTTGCAGCATAGCTGTAATATGTTGGATGGACCAGTGTTGCCCTGTGAGGAGCATAGGAACCCGGGGCTATGTGGAACCCCCACCCGTCACTTGTAGGCGAATTCAAAGTCCTGGGTGATTTTACAGTTATGTATTTATACATATTAACCACAGATCCTACCTCCACCACGCCTGCCCTGTCTCTGAGGGAGAAAAGTAGGCACGCTCCCTAGCTCTCCCTCTTGAAATGACTATGTAAGCAGTATTTGGACTAGGCCAGACCTTAGGTAAGGGATTTAGGTCACATGCACCCTACTTATAACACTTATATACTACTGGTAGAACATACAACATACTTACATACTACTGTATTACAAGTGGTTACAGCTACACAAGTTGGTTCTGGCATTTGAGATGAGAGTGACCAGCCTCATTCATCCCTGAGTGGCATTACATAAGCAGTAAACCCCGACCCCCCTTGGTTATACAGTAAACCTGTACCGGCTCAGTATGATTGGAGCACCTTAACCCCTAATAGACGGATGTCCGCATGTGCCATCCGAGGGCACTAAGGCCAAAAAGACGGGTGTCTGCATGTGCTGTAATGCCCCCCCCATCCCCACACCCCACCCCCTCCACCCTCCTACCACCACACCCACACACCACACCCACCCCTTCCACCCCCACCCCCTGATCACCATCCCCCCACTGCCCCCAACAACCCCTCACCCCCCACCCCCACTGTCCTCGTCATCCCTCACCTCCATGCCCCACCCCACCTCCCTGCAAACCCCCAACCCCCCACTGTCCCCCAAACCACCCTCCACCCCCTGTTCCTCCAATCTCAACCCCCCACCCCTACCCATCACCCCCACCCTCCCCCACCCCACACCTCAAACCCCAAATCCCCCCTACCCAACCCCCACAACCACCCCTACCCAACCCCCCACAACCACCCCCACCCTCCACCCATAACCCACCCCCTTCCTGCACCCAGGCCCCTCACCCTCATCCCACACACCCCCAACCACCCCTCTCACCCCACCCCCCTGCAAACCCCCAACCCCCCACTGTCCCCCAAACCACCCTCCACCCCCTGTTCCTCCAACCTCAACCCCCCATCCCTACCCATCACCCCCACCCTCCCCCACCCCACACCTCAAACCCCAAACCCCCCCTACCCAACCCCCACAACCACCCCTACCCAACCCCCACAACCACCCCTACCCAACCCCCACAACCACCTCCACCCTCCACCCATAACCCACCCCCTTCCTGCACCCAGGCCCCTCACCCTCATCCCACACACCCCCAACCACCCCTCTCACCCCACTGCACCACCCCCAATCCCCCCACCAGACCCCCATCCCCAGCCAGCCCCCCAACAAACCCCCCACCATATCACACCCACTGATTATGCCTGTCCTGAGCGTGTCAAAACATTCCGATGCCTATCTTTTAGGGGTTAATACCCACTGAGCCATCAGGCGCCAAAATTTGGTTATATGGTTACCACCCAGCGTAGTATATGGTTTCCTGGTGTACACACCAGGAAACCATTCGGCTTGTCACTCAGAGTAGAGTCACCTGTAGACAGAAGGAAGAGGAAAGAGTGAAGGAAAGAAAGACCATAATAAGTGATAAATTGCAGTTGGTATTTGTAACAGAAGAGGAATTCCTTTAACCTGTAACAGATGCAACCCCTGATTTTGGAAACAGTAGTAGTTGAGAGAAATGAGGTACTTCAGTTGATGAAGGATACAGATGTGAGAAAGGCAATGGAACTGGATGAAGTAGCTGGTTGGATCTTGAAAGAATGTGCAGACCAGCTAGTGAGGCATATCTATGATATTATAAGGTTTTCCATAGAAAGTGGGGAGCTACCTACTGAATTGAAATGATCCAATATAGTTCTGATTTACAGAGATGGGGACAAGGAGGACCCGCTTACCTATAGACCGTTCACCCTCAGTAGTATGGCCTGCAAACTGTGTGAAAATGTCATTAGAAAAAGATGGATAAAATTCCTTGAAAGGCATATGGTAGTAACGTCCAAGTAATTTGGATTTAGAGAAGGGTCCTGTTGTGTTATGAACTTGTTGAGTTTCTGTAGCAGAGTGATAGACATTGTTCAAGAAAGGGAAGTATGGGTAGACTGTATTTACCTGGATTTAAAGAAGGCTTTTGACAGGGTGCTATACAGATTATTATGGAAATTGAAAATCTGTGGGAAATGTTGAAATGGGTGGAAAATTATTTAATAGAGAGACAAATAATTGGAAAAAAAGACAAGTTTTCTCAGTGGAAAAAGGTAACTAGTGGCGTGCCCTAGAGTTTGGTGTTGGCCCCCCATTGTGTTCTGAATATAAATGACATGCATGAAGGGTTGAGTACTTACATGAGTTTATTTGATGATGCAAAAATTATGAAACATTAAAGAAGGAAATTGTAAGGAATTGCAAAAAGAGATCTCGATAAACTCTACAAGTGGAGTCAGACGTGGAAAATGTAATTCATTACTAATAAATGTCACATATTGGAAATGGGAGTCAGTGATAAGTGACCAAGGTATGTGTACAAGATGGGAGATGAAATAATAAGGAAGGCAAAAGAAGAAAAGTACTGTACTTACTTTGGTGTGACTATGCAGGATAACTTATAGCCAGAGAAACATATAAACAGGATTACTGGAGGAACTTATGGGCTATTAACCATCATGAGAGTGGCATTTAATTATATGGATGAAAAGATGCTGAGAGAGTTAATAGTTACTATGATAAGACCGAGACTGGAATTTGCAGCAATGATATGGTCACCACACCTGAAAAAGCGTACTAGTAAACTAGAAAGACTACAAATTGATTGCTCTGTTTAGAGGAGTAAAAGGAATAGAATGTGTGGACAGAGAGGGCCTCTTTGTGAAAGATGATGAAAGAACAAGAGGACATGAATTCAAGCTGAACAGTCAGTGCCTCAGTGATGTAAAGAAATTTAGTTTTTCAAACAGAACTACAGACAATTGGAATAATTTAGAAGGAGAGATGGTGCGAGCAGAGAGTATCTATGTGTTTAAATCTAGACTGGATTATAAATATTTATAGAAAAGAGACGGGACAATATGAGCTTAGCTTTTAATCCTGTATAAAACAGTATTACAAATTATGAGTAATCATTGAATACCCCATGCCCTGTTATCCAGCACATTGATAATCGCCACTTCGCTAGACCGAACACAAGAAATTGGGGAACATTCCCACAATCCAAACAATTTGAATGTCCTTTGCCTCGCTAGTCTGACACCCCACCTTTCTAGTCAGACTCCTTGCCTCTTCCTTGGTTTGAAACAATGCATTCCCAGTCCTTCCGTCCTCCCTCCATCCCCTCTCTTCTTCCCCCCCCATCCCTCCTCTCCCCCCTGCCCCCATCTCTCCTCTCCCCCCTGCCCCCATCCCTCCTCTCCCCCCCTCCCCCATCCCAACTCTCCCCCCCTCACCCCATCCCTCCTCTCTCCCCCACATTACTCAGGCATGTCTTCCTCCATCCCCCTTCCTCTCCCACCCCAACTTGTCTCCTGTGTGTGTGTATGTGTGTGTGTATTTACTTAATCGTATTTACCTAATTGTATTTTTACAGGAATGAGTCAAGCTCGTACTGTACTGTATCTTAAACCATATTTATCGTACATATCCTTAAATTTGTGAATGGTTTTGGCACACACTATTTCATTTGGTAGTGCATTCCACTGATCAATTGCTCTATTTGGGAAACTAAATTTCCTTATGTCTTTATCACCTCTCTTTTTTTGCAGTTTTTTGCAGTGTCCTCTTGCTGATGCATCCCCATAGGTTAAGTAATCATTTATGTCTATTTTCTCCTTCCCTGATATGCATTTATACAGAATAATCATGTCACCTCTTTTCCTTCTCTCCTGTAGTGTTGGTAGATTCAGTTTATTTAGTCTTTCTTCGTAGCTTTGATCCCTTAAGCTTGGTACCCATCTTGTAGCGGCCCTTTGAACTTTTTCAATCTTGTCTATGTGTTTTTCGAGATGAGGACTCCAGACTACTGATGCATACCTCAGGGTTGGTCTGATGAATGATGTTATTGTCTTTCTTAGCATGTCTTCATTTATGTATGTGAACGCTATTTTCATATTTGCAAGCAGAGTATACATGTTCCGTACCTTCTCACTGATGTGGTCAGGCGGAGATAGTCTGTTATTGATAATCACACCTAGGTCCTTCTCTCTTTCTGATGTGTGTAGGGTTTTATTTCCTAATGTATAATCCCAATCAGGTCTTTTTCCACTTTTACCAAACTTGATTACATGACACTTGTCCACATTGAATTCCATTTGCCATGTATTACTCCATTCATGAAGTTTATTTAATTCTTCTTGTAGCTTTTTACAAGAGTCTGTGTTAGTATTTCTCCTTTGTATTTTTGCATCATCTACAAACATATTTAGATAGCTTTCATTTCCAGTGTTACTGTCTATATCATTTATATACACTAAAAACATGATTGGTGCCAGTACTGAGCCCTGTGGAGCTCCACTAGTCACTTCTCTCCATGATGAATAATTTCCCCTTAGTACTGTTCTCATTTCTCTTTTTATGAGAAAATCTTGCACCCAACGATACAGTTTGTCTCGAATTCCTCCTTGATGGTACAGTTTCCATAAAAGTCTTTGGTGTGGTACTGTGTCAAATGCTTTCTTGAAATCTAAATAGATACTGTCCACCCATCTTTCTCTTTCCTGTAATGTGTTGTTACTCTGTCTTAGTAGCGCAACAGATTAGTAACACATAATTTTCCTTTTCTGAAACCAAACTGTCTTTCTGTTATCATATTGTGTTCTTCTAGATGATTTACCCAAGCTTTTCTTATAAGCTTTTCTAATACCTTGCTTACAACACTGGTTAGTGATACTGGTCAGTAGTTGAGTGGATTTCTATTCCCTTTCTTGAATAAGGGAACAATGTTTGCTTTCTTCCAAATATCAGGTAGTTTACCTTGTCTCAAGGATTTCTTGAAAAATAAAAATAAGGGTTTACTTAACTCCTTTGCACATTCATGTAGCACCCAACATGAAATTTCATCAGGACCATTTGCTTTTCCTTTGTCTAATTCAATTAACTCCTCCTGTATTACTTTTTCTGATGTTTGTATATCTGTTAGTATGTGTGAGCATACTTGTTCCACATAATCCCTTTCAAAATTTTTTTCTTCTGTAAAAACTGATTGGAAATTCTTATTTAAAGCTTCACAAATATCCATCTTTTGTGTATAGGTAATTCCCTCGTCCGTAATGGATTGTATTTTATCTTTTACTTTGGTTTTGCTTCTGACGTAGCTGTAAAAATAGCTTCGGCTGATCACCGCTTTTATTTATGATATCCTCCTCAAACTGTTTTTGGGCTTCCCTCCTTATTCTTGTATAATCGTTTCTTGCCTGTTTATAGTTGTTATATGCCCTTTCACTATTGTGTCTTCTGTATCTATTCCACAACAAATCTCTTTTTTCTTTTGATTTTTTACATTCTGTATTGAACCATTTCTTTATTTTCTTTTCTCCTTCTTTGTGCTGTGGGATGTACTTCTGGACTCCTATTTCATAAAGTTCACAGAATTTTTTATATATAGCATTTAAATCTTGTCCTCTAAACTCCTTTCCCCAATCAGTTTCTAAGAAGTACTTCTTTAGGTCATGATAGTTTCCCTTTTTATAGTTTAGGCTCTTTTTGTAACTTTCATTGCTGTTAACTATGTCATATGCAATCCTGAAGTTGCAATTTAGTACTGCATGGTCACTTTTGCCGAATGCAGGGTGATATATTAAATTGTCAATATCGTTTTCTTGCCTAGTTTTTTCGTTTTCATTTTCGTTTTCGTTTTTCAAGGCTCCAACATGCTTGCATGTGTCGGCCTTGGTCACCTAATGGCGGCTCTCCACGCTGCACAATCCATTGCAGCCTCCCTGTTCAGTCCCTTAACCCTAAGGCCACACTTAATGACCTCGTCCCATTTTCTTGGTCTACCCCTCATAACCCCACCCCCAGTATTAACACTTCTCACCTTCCTCACCCAATTATCATCCCCCATCCTCTCCACATGTCCAAACCACCTCAATCTACCTCTCCTCATCACAACACCAAAACACTCCAGTCCCATCCTACCTCTCAACTCTTCCATTGTAAACCCAGCCCCTCCAGGCCTTGGACGCAAGGACACACTGCACATCCACCTAATCATTTTCATTTTTGTACGTCTGAGCCGGCGAATATCTTCCTCCTTCACTGCCCAGGTCTCACTGCCATACAGCATTACACTCCTAACACATGCTGCATACAAAGATCCCTTAGCATGTAGGGAGAGCCCTCTCAATGTCAGGAGAGGCAAGAGCTCCCTGAACTTCTTCCAACCACTTCTCACCCTAGCCACTGAGCTAGCTCCAGCCCCACCTCCAGCACACAACATGTCTCCCAAATAACAAAATTCTTCCACACACTCAAGAGATTCACCAGCATGTTCAATCCTTTCATGTCTGACAATCTCCACCTGCTCACCCCGGCACGCCGTACACATAAAATCAGCATTATCTCGCAGTCTACCTCTGATACCACTACATCTCTTATGCACCCATTTGTCACACACACTGCACAAGATGGAATTACTTCCCACGCCCTTGTGGCAAACTGCACATGGCCACTCTCTCTCGTCTTTGACAGTACCGCCACCAACCCTAGATATCATCACTTTTGTTTTATCTGCATTTACCCTTAAACCCTTTTGCCCCATACCATCTCTCCACTTCCTAAACCTTTCCTTCGCCTCCCTTTCATTCTCTGCAATCAACACCAAATCATCAGCATACAACAACTCCCATGGGAGTCCTTTTTTAAAGTCACGTGAAAGGGCTTCAAGTACCATGATAAACAACATGGGACTCAAGACTGACCCGATGCACACCAACATTCACGGAAAACTCATCACTCAAATCTCCATTCACTCTCACCTGGGTGTGAGCACCCACATACATGGCCATAACCATCCTAACCAGCCACTCCTCCAAGCCAAGCTTTCTCATTGCCCACTTCACCACCTCTCTAGGGACTCTGTCAAAGGCCTTTTCCAAATCAACAAAAACAAAATAAAGATCCCTTCTCCTACCAATATATTTTTCCTGAAGCTGTCGAACAATGAATATGGCATCAGTGGTCCCCCTACCTGGCATAAACCCAAACTGCATCTCATCAATATTCACTCTTTCTCTAATCATACCTTCTAAAACTCTCTCCATTACCTTCATTATCTGATCTAAAAGCTTTATACCTCTGTAATTTCCTCTTTCCAGGGCATCACCCTTCCCTTTATACACATTTACAATTACACTCTTCAGCCAATCAACTGGGACAACGCACTCATAAATAATCCTATTTATCAGGTCAGTGACTAAACTCACCCCTATATCGCCTGAGGCCTTCAACATTTCGGCAGTCAACCCAGACACACCTGCTGCCTTCCCCACCCTCATCCTGCCTCTTGCCTCACTCACAGTAGCAGTATCAATCAAAGGCCAAGGGCCAGACACTGGATCTGCTGGCTCCAAACCTTCCCTGTCCCAGTCAAACTCCTCATTCAACAACCGATTATAATGCTCTCTCCATGCATCTTTAATATCCTCGCTGTTCACCACTACCCTTCCTTCATCATTCTTCACACAGTGCTCACCTATGATATCCCGATTATCCCTCTTCACCTGACCTGCCACCCTAAATATATTTTTCCTTTCCCCATGATTTAGGTTATCAAGTAATTGTCTCTGTGACTCAGACTTTGCCCTGTATACCTCTCTTCTAGCCCTACGCTTGGCAGCCAAATATTCCTCTTTGCTACCACCCTTCTTCCATTCCCGGAAAAGCCTTCTTTTCTCCTTAATTGCAGCTTATACACCCTCATCCCACCACCAAGTTACTTTATGTCTTGGTGGTCCTCTTGTCCAGCCGCATGTTACATCAGTAATCTCAAGAAATTGTTCTTGAGGGCTCTGTACTCTTCATTAACGCCTCTGTCTACAGCTCCCTGTTCAGCCACCACTCTCCTCAACTCGCTATAGAAGGCATCCCTTACTACTTGGTTTTTCAGCTTCCATATTTTCCTCCTAGGTACATAAGTCCTCTTTTTCATCACTTGTTCTTTAAGCACCATATCACAAATCAGTAGTTTGTGCTGCTGCACACACTCCTCACTTCCTATATCTTTAACATCCCTCACTAACCTCCTATCGGCCTTCCTAACCAGAAAATAATCTATCTGACTCCTATTTCCCCCAGACTCATACGTAATTAACCTACTGTCTCTTTTCCTAAAATATGTGTTGCACACAATCATGTCCGTTGCCTCCCCAAACTCGAGTATCCTTTCCCCTTCTGCATTCCTTAGACCATACGCACATCCCCCATGCACTCCTTCATAACCTTGTGCTGCTTCACCTACATGACCATTTAAGTCCCCTCCCAAAATCACTATCTCATCATCCCGCATACCACCCACTACACGTATTAAATCATCCCAAAATCTATCTTTCTCTTATTCATCCAATCCTGCCTGTGGAGCATATGCCGATATAATCGCAGCTATCTTTCTTCCCAACAGAATTTTCACTACCAATATCCTATCGCTTACTCTCAAAACATTCATAACATATTCCACCCATTTCTCCGCAACCATCACACCAACACCTCCATATCCGTCTGTCCCCCCCCTGCCAAAACAACTTATAGCAACAGTCCTTCCCAACAATCTTTCTGGCTGATCCACCCCTGTACCGGACTTCCTGCAAACATGCCACATCCACCCATCTCCTACTGAATGCCTCAACGACTTCCCCTGCTCTTCCCCTCAAACTTCCCACATTCCATGAACCCACCCTCATCCCCATGGGTGATTTACTGTCCTCAGGCTTGCTTTGAAACTTATTTTGTTTTGTCATCTTCAGTATTAATAAAGGGGGACAGACACAGCACAGGTCCCACTCACTGCACAGTCCCAGGTCCAGGCAATGGATCTGAGACCCCTAGCCCACCAGCTTACCAGTGGCTGTGGTAGTGGCCTCGGGGCACCCTGCCAGGACAGCAAGTGCCAAGCGCGTCTTGGCGCTGCAACTATCCCGCCATTATACACCCACTGATAGGGCAGCCTCCTGGGGCGCTACTCCCAGGTTCGGGCCCCTCTCTATTGGGCGGACGCGGCAGCCTGGGAACCGCAATGCCCTGTACCCTCTAGCACGGGCCCGAGCCCCATCTCGCCCTGGACCCACGATCTATGCTGGCGGAACCCCCGCCACGCCTCCCCCCAGAAGTCCACCACTAGGTAGCGGGGGCAAAGTTTTCTGGCCACATGCCCTTGCTGGCGCCAACCCCTGTAACGTAGTGGGATACGTTGTGTGAAATGTAAAGTGCATGTGGTGTAGTGCATAGATAGTTAGAGGAAATGTTTGGGAGAGTATGCTGGTCTACTCTCCATGTTACTGTCACACTGAAAAGGTCAGCAGTTAGGGTACATCGAGTCCCCATTTTCTAGTGCTTTCCCTTACATGTTGCATTAGGAAAAACTCTGCACGAGATCCAGGGGCTTTTGGTCCCAACAGCTTTCTTGGCGTATTATATCTTGAGTATTCCAATTTATATTTGTATTAAAATCTCTAGCTAGTATAAGTCTTTCCAATTTCTCTTCCATTTTATGTAGTAATGCTCTTAAACTCTGAATTGTACTCTCTGCCAGGTCCTCATATTCGTGTCTTTCCCATGTGTTTGATCTAGGTGGCATGTACAAATTGGCTACAATTACTTTCCCTTCAGATGTATTGATCTCTACTGCAATCAGTTCTACTTGTGAGGGTATATCTAGTTCTATTTCTTTGACTTTTAGACTTTTCTTAGTTAATATTATAATTTCTCCTCTTTTTTTTAAGTTCCTGTCTCTTCTCCATATATTGTATTCCTCTAAGTTTAGGATGTCATTTGATATCCTTGGTGTTAATTTTGTTTCAGCTAGGCATATTATATGTGGTTCATTTTCTCTGACATAATCATTCATCTCTAATAATTTAGATACCATTCCATCCACATTTGAGTACATCAACTTAATCATCTTGTTTATATACTTGTCATGACTTGGTTCTACTACCTTCCTCCTTTTTATTCCCTCCTGTTTATGTACCACTTTCATACCTGCAATCCTATTACTTTGTAAAAAAATGTATTCTTCTCCTCCTCTGATCTTCCCTCATTTTTTGTTTTTGTTTCCTCCCTCTTCCCTTTCAGTAATTCCAGTTCCTCTTGTGTTAGGCATCTTTTTATCCATACATTTTTGAACTCCTCTTTTTCCGTAAGATTCTTTGCATTTTTAAGTATCTCCTCCACAGTGCTTACACTCTGGAAGGTTACCTTTAGGAGTTTGACTTGTTTCTCTCGTATTTCCCTAACCGTTTGTGTTCTTCTAAGTCTTTGCTACAGATTTCCTCCGATACTTCTTTCAATATGCTCATTACATTTGCCATCTCCTTTTTGTCTCTTGAGATCTTGTTTCCTACTTCTTCCTCTTCTGTACCAGTGATTACTATAGATTTATTGATATCTGCTGAATCTCTGACTAATTTAGGATTGTTTTGGATTGTTCTTTTCACTTCCTTTTTAATGCTTTTTTCTTCCACCCATGTTTTTAAGTCTTTCATTACTTTCACCATTTCAGCATATATGGTTTCCACATCATTTTTGTAGCTTTGCACAGCTTCATTCACCTGTGTTATCTTCTCCTCAATATCATTGCTCTGATCTGTCGGACTGCTTACTTTCCTAACTGTCTCTGTATCATTTTTGAATTCTTCCATAATACTCTCATGGTTAACTAATGTACTTGCCATTTCACTACTTTCTCTCTTAAGTGAACCCACTTCTACTGTCAGCTCATCTATGGTTGTGTCTTGCTTGTTGACTTCCTTTCCTAATTTTTCTATTTCTTCCTTTTGCAAGTGCATCTGTTTCTTAATTTCATCAGTTTCATTCTGAAAAGCCATCTCTAGTCTGTGTACGCATTCCACCAGTTTATTGTGAGTCTCCATTTCAACCAATTCTTGGTAGAAATCATCATCCTGCTTTCTACCTGCATCCCTTTTCTTTTCCAGATTTGCCGTACTAAAGTATGTGGCCATCATGCAGTACTAAAAGCACATATACTACTTACATTCCCTGGTGCAGTCGTAGACTAAACAAACGATCAGCTGATTTAGCGCATTCTTGCGCTACTTTGTTTTCTTTACTGTTTGAACAACAGGTCTTACTTAAAACTTCTTCTTTTTTATATTAGAACACCATTTAGTCTAACCTGGTACAGAGCTTGACTTATATAAAGATACTAATTTAGGTAATGCTACTGGCCAAGTTGGCCAGGTATGGAGTGGTGGTGACGTGCGTCTGCTCCCCTCGGTACCACGTGTATTTACCTATTTGTATTTACCTATTTGTACTATACAGGAATTGAGCAATGCTCGTGTTGTCCTGTCTCCATATCCACATTTATCAAGTCTACCTTTACACACATGAATGTTTTTCTCATGCACCACCTCTTTGTCTAAGTCGTTCCAAATATTTAAGAATATACCTAATTGTGACATACACGGAATGTACTATGCTCGTGGGTTTCCGTCGCTGTTTCTCAATAAGTCGAATTTAGCTTTAAACTCGTTTAAGTTTTTAGACTGGACGATCTCTTTGTCCAAGCTATTCCATAAGTCTATACTTCTGTAAGGAAAGCTATATTTCTTGATATCCTTCAAGCAGCTTGACTTTTTCAATTTCATTCCATGTCCTCTTGTTGCTCTCTTATCCCATACAAACAGATCTTCTTTGTCAATTTTATCTACTCCCACCATGGTCCTGAACACCGCAATCATGTCTCCCCTCTTTCTCCTTTCCTCTAACGAAGGCAAATCCAGTTTTTCCAGCCTCTCTCTGTATGACAGGTCTGTCAGACTGGGGACCATCTTGGTTGCTGTTCTTTGTATTCTCTCAATCTTGTTTATATCTTTCTTTTTGTGTGGGCACCACACTACCGCTGCATATTCTAACCTGGGGCGGATCATGGCTACTATCAATTTTTTCATCATTTCCTCATCCATATAATGAAATGCTACTCTTATGTTAGTCAAGAGCTTATAAGTCTCTCCAACTATCTTGTTAATGTGCTTTTCTGGTGACAAACTATCTTGGACCAGCACTCCCAAATCTTTCTCTTCTCTCCTTTTTGTGATTAATTCATTACCCAAAAAATAATTCAGTGTTGGTCTCCTGGTACTTTTACCCATTTCCAATATTTTACATTTCTTTACATTAAATTTCATTTCCCACGTCCGGCTCCAATTGTGTATCCTATCCAAATCCTCCTGCAGTATTTCACAATCCTCCTCAACCTCTATCTTCCTCAAGATCTTTACATCATCAGCAAACAGACTCGCATAACTGTTCACTCCATCTACCATATCATTTACATAAATCTTTGAAAGCAGTGATAAGAAACAGGGAAGTGAGCATGGAAGTGAAAAAGTTACTACATGACAGTATTGTGATACCAACTCTAACGTACGGAAGTGAAGCTTGGACGTTGTTGGAAGGACACAAGTCAAGAGTGAGAGCCGTGGAAATGAGTTATTTAAGAGGAGCCTGTGGAGTCACATGGAGAGACAGGCTGACGAATGAGGTTATAAAGGAGCGTTGTGGTGTTCATGTGGATGTGATAGGAAGCGTTATGAGGAACACACTGAGGTGGTTTGGCCATGTGGAGAGGATGGAGGGTGAAAGACTGACGAAGAGAGTGTATGTGAGTGAGGTGGAGGGGGAAAGAGGGAGGGGGAGGCCGAGGATGAGGTGGAGAGATGGGGTGGAGAGGTATATGAGAGAGGGGGGTGTGAGTTGGGAGCAGGGGGGTGTGAGTTGGGAGCAGGGGAGTGAAATGGCGGGGGACAGGGCGACTTGGAAGCGATTTGTTTGTGGCCACCCCAAACGGGATTGAGGCGTTTGGCAATAGATAGATAGATAGATAGGAACATTACTGGCGCCAACACTGAGCCTTGAGGGACTCCACTTGTTACTTCCCTCCATCCATTCATCTTTTCCTTTATTACTGTCCTCATTTGTCTGTCTCTCAAAAAGTCTCTCATCCATTCCAGAAGTTTCCCCTTTAGTCCTCCTATATATTCTAGTTTCCACATTAGTCTCTTATGAGGTACCTTGTCAAAGGCCTTCTCTAAGTCTAAGTACACACAATCCACCCAACCATCTCTCTCCTGTACCACATCAATCGCTCTTGAGTAAAAGCTCAACAAGTTTGAAACACATGACCTTCCACTTCTGAATCCAAACTGACATTCAGCCAAAATATTCATCTCTTCCAGATATTTTATCCATCTGTCTTTCAGGATTCTCTCACACAATTTTGCGACAATGCTGGTTAGAGACACTGGTCTATAATTCAGGGGTTCTTCCCTGTTTCCTCCCTTGTAAATTGGTACCACATTTGCCCTCTTCCATTCTTTTGGCACTTTCCCCTCTTCCAGTGAGCATACAATTAAGCTGTGAATTTTATCCGCCAGTTGTTCTCTGCATTCCTTCAGTACCCAATTAGAAATTCCATCAGGTCCTTACATCTTGAGTTTCCAGTAATTTATACACTTCCTGCACCTCCACTTTTATATCTTTCATCACCGGAACATTTCTAATCACTCCCTCCCCTTCCACAAGCTCCTTTTCTTTAGTGAAAACTGACTGGAAACGTTTGTTCATTATTTCTGCTTGCATTGCCGCATCCTTAAAGACCTCTCCATCTACTTTCAGCTTGGTGATTCCTTCCTTTTGTTTCAGTTTGCCATTAACAAATCTATAAAACAGTTTGGGTTCATCCTTGCATTTGTCAATTATACCTTTTTCAAAATTCCTTTCTTCTTCTCTACGTTTTCTTGTGTATTCGTTTCTTGTTCTTTTATATTCTTCCTTTGTTCTGTCGTTACCTCTCTTTCTCCAATTGTTCCACCCCTTATCTCTCTCTTTTTTGGCTATCATACACCTTCTATTAAACCACTCCTTTTTCCTGTTTTCTTTCCCTCTTACTCTTGGTACAAATTTTTCCACTCCCAAATTATAGAGGTCTAGAAAGATATCCCACTTCCTCTGTATCTCTCTTGTTTCTCTGAATTTTCTCCAATCCACATTTTCAAAAAAGTTTCTCAATCCTGTAAAATTTGCTTTGCCAAAGTTGTATCTTCCCTGTCTATGAAGCTCGTCTCTTGGCTCGACGTTTCCTATTAACATCTGGAACTCAATGACCACGTGATCACTTTTTCCCAAAGGACAGAGATATTCCAATGATTCTATTACATCGGGTTCTTTGGTGAACAGTAAATCTAACCTTGCTGGTGTGTCCTCACCTCGAAACCGTGTCTCTTCTTTGACCCACTGCGTCATCACATTATTCATTATTATATTTAATAACATAGTGCCCCACGAATCCTCGCCGCCTCCCGAGTACCATTCCTCCCAGTTCACCTCTTTACAATTAAAGTCGCCCACCAAAATTATATTATTGCTTTTCTCAATTATTTTTTGCAAGTAGCTAGCCATATCTGAAAACATCTCATGGTATTCGTCATCCTTCCATGCTCTCGTCTTTGGGGGAACATACACTACCGCCATATCTCTCTTAACATTCTCTCCAGTTTCTAATTTCATATATATCACTTCAGCCCTGCCTTCTCCCATTTCCACAGTATCTACATTTATGTTGTTCTTCACTGCTATCATCACTCCTCCTCCCTTTTTTTCTTTTCTGTCTTTTCTCCACAGTTTGTATTTACCATCTCCCAAATGAACATCAATATCTTCTCTTAATTTGGTCTCTACAAAGCACATGACATCAGGTTCATGTTCTCTCAAGAAATCATTAATTTCGATCCTTGTCGATATGAAACCATCAACATTAGTATATATCACCTTCAAATTGTTTTTGACATTATTAATACCCTCTTCTCTCCTACTCTCTGTCTGTACCACTTCCTCAACTTCTGATCTTTCACAACCATCCCCCCTAGTTTCCTTCACTTCTATTTCCTTAAATACCATTTCCTTACTTTCATATCCAATACTCTCCAAAAAAAAGTATTACATTCTTCCTCTGTCCTCTTATCATTTTTTTCCTTTACTTCTTCCTTTAATGATTTTAAAACTTCTCTTTCTTCTTCATTCAGATCTTTTCTTATTATAATATTTTCCATCCCCGCCTCTTTGCTTAATTTCCAGGTCACTTTAAGTATCTCATTTATTACACTTTCTGATGTAAACTTGACTCTCATTGGTCTTGTTTCCCCTTTCTTATAAGGCCCTATCCTCCTTACTTCCTCAATTTCTTTTACCTACTTGTCTCCTTCGGGGTCAATCTTGCCTAATATTCCTCTCACCATGTTCGTGTCTCTCTCGAGTCTTACGAACCTAACCTTTTCTTCCTCTTCCCTGTTTCCAAATACTACCACACATCTGTTCCTTTCTACAGTTTCTCTCACTATTTTCTCTTTTTTCTTCAGTATTTTCACTACATTTTCTTCCATTTCTTTCTTGTTCATTTCCCTTTCTTCCTGGATGATCTCTCTTAAGCTGACCACTTCTTTCTGTTCTTCTTCTACGTGTGCCCACTTTGCCTTATGTTCTTCTAATACATTACTCACCTTCTCCGTTTTATTAGTACTCTCTTCAAGTTTCCTCCTCAGTTCAACATTTTCCCTCTTTAAATTCCTAATCTCTTCATTGGCTATTTCGTTGGACTGGATTAGACTCTGTATGGTGGTTTCCGTATTTCCTGACACATCCTTTATCACTAGATTCTCTACTTTTTTTTCGAGTTCACTAATCCTCATAATTAATGTTTTCACCAGGTCCATGACATTAGTATTAGCATCAAATCCTTGAAATTCCATTCCCTCATTGTTTACATTTTCAGCCATGTTTAATGTAAAGTACCTAAACAGCTGTTACCGAATAAGCCACAAACATTCATGTATACTATTGCCAACAAATCTTTACATTTTTCGTAGTGAGTGAGAGTGGTGAGTGAGTGAGAGTAGTGAATGAGTGAGAGTGGTGAGTGAGAAAGTGAGTGAGGATGAGTGAGTGAGTGAGAGACTGGGGGGGGGGGGGGATCGCAGGGATTTTTGGCTTTCTTGCCTCCTTCCCTGTGTCCCCACTCTCCCCCACCCCTACATGTCTCCCTTCCTCACCCCTGCTTGTCTTCCTCCCTATCATCCCCCACTCCCACTTGGCGCACTGCCAGCAGCCTGCCTGGCTGTTTAGTTGCCCTGAAATGATGTTGAACACCGCACGTCCCACCACCCCACCCTCCCGCATCTGATGTTTGATGTGCCATTTTTTAGCAACAGTATTGTTTATGAGGATAATAACATTACCTATGGTGTTTTTGTGTCAGTCTCTGTTGATTAAGATACATGAGAGTCTGGGTAAGGGTCTGGAATGCATCTCTGGCTTTTCTTCAGTATCTTATGGGGAAAATTGCATCAGTATCCAACATACTCGCTGATGGAACACTCCCACTGGTACACAACATTGCCAGATATTGGGGTATGGTTGTAATCCAAAAGGAATAAAGTATGTCTCCACCAGTGAGGTGTAAACACGCCAGGGAAAACCTGGACCAATGATGATCTTGCATTATGACAGTCACTGTTGTTCTAAACCTTTTTCTTCTGTCCTCATGAAGTACAAAACATTGATAGATATTCACATGAAATTTCAGTTATATTTCATATTAACGTCATCTATCTATCTCTCTATATATGTAGGCTGCTTCCCCCAAGGAAAGGGAGGTAGCCGAGACAGGACGACACACTCCCAATTTACTCATCCACTCAAACACATTCATTTGCATCTTAGCCTCAAAGGGGAGAAGGGACAGATCCTCATTGCACCACACCGCACGAGGGTCAACTGCGCAGCGCAATCAGTGACATCCGCAGCAGGGCCCAACAGCAGAGCTGGTTTACCCCTGCCACATCATAATAGACTCATCCCCTTACACGCACCTCATCTGATTAGCTGATCAGACCAAATGCGGAAGAATATCCCCCTCAGGGCTGCGTCATCATTTATTCATTCACAATTTCTCTCCATTTATTTCTGTCACGCACAGCCACTCTTCCTTGCTCAACAGACATCCCTCTCTCATCCAATGCTCTCTTCACACTGTCCGTCCATCCATCCTATTCATGGTCTCCCTCACAGCCTTACACCTCTCACATCAGATCTAGTTATCTTTTTCACCAGTCGCTCATTATCCATTCTCTCCATATGCCCAAACCATCGCAACACTCTCTGCTCAACTCAATCAGCCATCTCCCGAACAACCCCAGTTCTCCTTCGCACTTCATCATTTCTCACTCGATCCTTACATGTCACTCCACACATACTCCTAAGACACCTCATCTCCATTACATTCAAACTTTTCCTCTCTGCTACACCCATATTCCATGTGTCAGGCCCATATAATGCAGTCGGTACCACAACACCCTCATACAGCCTTCTCTTTACATCCAGTCTAAGCAAACAACATCTAAACACTTTCTTCATTCCTCCCAGCACCTTTCCTTCATTCATTCTGAACTTCACTTCTGCATCTATTCTTCCATCCACAGCAACATGTGACCCCAAATACTTAAAACACTCTACCTCCCCAAGCAACTCACCATTCAAAACTATATTCATCCTCCTACCATCTACCGACCTCGTACACTTCATCACTTTACTCTTATTCTCATTTACCTTCAATTTCCTCCTTTCACACACCCTTCCTAACTCTTCTACCAACTGTCTCAATCTCTCCTCTGAATCTGCCACCAGTGCAGTATCATCTGCAAACAGCAGCTGCTTCAGATTCCACTCTCTACCATCAATATTCACCAGACTCAGACCTCCACCTAAAACTCATGCATTCACCTCCCTTACAACACCATCCATATAAATGTTAAACAACCAATGTGACATCACACATCCCTGCTGCATCCCCACTCTCATGGGAAACCAATCACTCACAGTATTACCCACTCTTACACATGCTCTACTATTTATATAAAAACTTTTCACCCCTTTTAGTAACCTACCATCAAGTCCATACAATATTAAAATAGTCCACAAAGCCTCCCTATCATTTCTATCATACGCTTTCTCTAAATCCATAAATGCCCAAAACACATCCTTGCCTTTCGCTAAATACTTTTCACACACTTGTCTCACAGCAAACACCTGATCCACACATCCCCTCCCTCTCCTAAACCCACACTGCTCATCACCAATCACTCCCTCCGTGCCCTCTCTAACTCTCTTAATTAACACTCTACCATACACCTTACCTTCAACACTCAATATCCTTATACCCCTAAAACTAGTACATTCATACTTATCACCCTTGCCTTTATACAACGGGACCACACAAGCACTTGCCCAGTCACCATACCTTTCACAAAGCACACATTCAACAATCTTACTAACCAGTCAACAATAGTCGCTCCACCATCCTTCAGGCATTCCACAGCACACCCATCCATACCTGCAGCTTCTCCTGTTTTCATCTCCTTTACTGTTTCCTGCACGTCCTCCTTCGTGATCAAAGAATCATTCAACTCTCCCAACACATTTATTCCTTGCACCCTTCCATCCGCCACAATCTTTCAAAATACTTTGCCCATCTCTTCCTTATTGCATCCATCTCAATTAACATCCTTCCATCCTCTGCTTTTACTGCCTCTTCCTTTCCAGACTCTCCCTTTTGCACCCTTTTCACCTCCTTCCAAAACATTTTCTTATTCTGTTGAAAGTTCTCAGTCAACTGCCTACCCCACCTCTCATCTGCTGCCACTTTAGCATCATGCACAGTCCTTCTCGCCCTATTCCTCTTTTCCTCATACCTCTCAAATGACATCTCATCCTTCCTCTGCAGCCACACTTCATATGCACGTCTCTTCTCAGCTACAGCTATATTTACTTCCTCGCACCACCATTCACTTCCTTTTCTTACACCACCATCCACACGTCTCACACCACACACCTCTTCTGCATGCCCCACCACAGCACTCTTAAACATCTGCCATTCCTCCTCCACACTGCCATTTTCCTGATCTTTCACTGCATTCCACTCATCTTTCAATTTCTTCTGATACTCTCTTTTTCTCTCTTTTGTCCAACTCACTTACTTTCAAAACCTCCCTGCCACACCTAACTCTCCTAGCTTTCACCAATCTCTTACCTACTCTTAACTTTCCCTCCACCAGGTAGTGGTCAGACATACCTCTACCCTCCGCTCTCAGAACTCTTACATCCAACAATCCTATTACATTCCTGGACACAACCACAGTCCATCAATGCTCTTTCAGCAACCCTTCCACCCTACTGTGTCACTCATGTATACTTATAAATATCTTTCTTCTCAAACAGGGTATTTCCAATCACCATCTCTCGCTCAATGCACATCCCTATCATTCGTTCCCCATTTTCATTTCTTCCAGGCACACCATGCATACCAACTACACCTTCAACTGCTACATTTCCCACTCTAGCATTCAGATCTCCCATCATTACCATATTCACATTTTCCCCAAAACTCTGCAGACACTCATCAACATCATTCCAGAAAGACTCCCTCTCTTCTTCATCCCTTTCACTATCAGGCCCATATGCACTCACAAACACCGACAACTCACTTTCAAATTTCGCTTTCACCCACATTAGTCTCGATGACAACTCCTTCCATTCAATAACACACTGCTGTACTTCCGGACTTACTAACAAGGCCACACCTACTCTTGCCCTTCTTCTATCAACACCTGACAATCTTCTATTCACCCTTCCAAACATAGACTCACCCTTCCCTTTCATCTTCGTTTCACTCAAAGCTAACACATCCAACTTTCTTCTCACAAACATTCTCCCAATCTCCTCCCTTTTAGCCTCAATCGTACTACATCCACACACATTCATAGACCCAATCTTCCGGGTACAGGGATAACTCAGTCCCCCATCCCTTTCTCTGGCCTGTCTCTTTTTAGGAACTAAAAAAAAAACAGAGGAGGGAGTCCCTAGTTCCCTCACCCCGCCCCTTGTAGTCATCTTTTACGACACGCAGGGAATACAGTGGCAGTATTCTTCCTAACACAACCTGGCTGCATAGTAGTAGTACCACCCCATAGTGTGGCCAGATTGTGTCCCCCATGCCAGAACTAGGTTTTTCAGGAACAGAGTTTGCTGCCTTGTTTACTTGTCCCAAATTTTACACATTACTCAAAATTCTCTTATCTGATGAGAACTAACTGCACCAGATTCATGCTCACACATAAATGGGTGCTCTTGAAGACATATATCCAAATCCTAGGAAAAGAACATTATACTATCTGTCTATCAGTCTATAGTCAGACGCCTTAAACATGTAAGGGGTGGCCCTGAACAAATTGCCTCCATGTCACCTTGTCCCATGCAGTTACACTGTCCTCTCACCAACTCACACTCCCCCTCTCTCATATATCTCTCCACTCTATCCCTCCACTGGGGGCAGGGTGGCTCAGTGGTAGAGTGTCAAAATTGGGACCGGGGGGTCATGAGTTCAAGCCACACCTGGTAGCTGCTATGCTGGGAGGGGTAACACCCTCCTGTCACCTAGCAGGGCTAAATGATCTAATAAGGTCTAGCTCGGGGGAACACTTCCCTTTCCCTTTCCATCCCTCCATCTCATCCTCAGTCTCCCTCTCCCTCTGCCCCCCACCACCTCACTCACACATACTCTCCTTGTTAGTACACATGGCCAATCCTCCCAAGTGAATTTCTCCTAACTCTTTCTGTCACATCCATATCCACACCACAACACTCCTTCACTTCCTCATTTGTCAGTCTCTCTCTCTCTCCACATGTAACCCAACATGCCCCTCTCAAATAACTCATTTCCAGTGCCCTCACTCTTAACTTGTACCCAATAATAATTCACATAAGCATTATCCACAATTAAAATGGCTGGTCTGGTTCACCCCAGTGGTTGCTGATTCACTCCAGTCAGCACTGCTATAATAGCTGTATTAGTTATGAAAATATTCTGGTTGGCAATCCACTTGGTTCATATCCAGATGAGCCTGAGGTCACAGCAACAACAAAAACAATTATCCAGAAAACTTTCAGCAATGCTAACAGTAACGACTCCCCACCTGTGTGTGTTCCACTAGGTGAAGAAGTGCCCTGAGGACAAAAATTTGTGGGACACAACTATCAGTATCCACCCAGATGGCCGTAGTGAGACTGTCACCATTGACCTTACCCTCAAGTGCGAGTGTGATTGTGATCATCAGGTGAGCTATTGAATCATTTCTATAGTCACTCAGTTTATCCCTTTCAGTCTAATGGCCTGTTTTTAGTTTTATTCTTGCAATCTCTAGATGACTTTATTTCAAGCTGGAGGGGTTGGACATAGCTATTAGCAGTCTCTTCAGTACTAGATATACTCCTGCAAGTTGAATAACAATAATGTGATGATAGGAAGATTAAACTAAAAATGCATCACTAGATCAAAGGAGTTATTTCTGTGCTTGTATTGACTTTCTAGGATACTGGTTTCTATGCTTTTTCATAGGCAAAAGTTACCAGTACATCGCTATACTTATTTGTGAAAATTGCTTTTATGGTAATTTATAATGTATTTGTTCAAATGTGCTAACACATGTAATAGAATTGAAGATAAAGTTGAGATGGACAGATGTATATATAACAGTGAACATATTTCATTGTTAATTTTCTTATATTTCCAAATTTTACTGAAGTTGTGCAGATATTCAGCTGTCATGATGACAAAATTATTCTTTTAAGTACCAAGCTGTGCGAAAAGAAATGTACTAATATATTGTAGAAGAAAAGTTGATGTGTGTATCATGAGATGTACTGTAATAGAAAATTATCAGTGCATAGTAAATTGAGAAAAACAGTGTGCCATTGCCACAGGTAGGGGTGTACTGAGATGCTGAGTGTCTGGGTGAATGTTAAGAAACCTATATGAAATGCCAGATAGTTCCCTGGGATTCATCATGCGGTTTTTGGTGGCACTGACAAGATAAATTCCAACAGCAACATCAACTCTTTGCATTCTTCAGCATTGATTGGCATCAGCAGCAGTGGTGGAGTTACGGTGTTCGAGTGTTGATTGAATTATCAGTATGATATGTACAAGTAAATTAAGATTGGATGGACATGTGGAGGTAGTAGTACATGAAGCTTTGCACAAACCTAAGTGTGGAGTGGATAAATATGGGGGGCAAACCAAGGAAAATCTTAGATGAGATCCTTAGGAGAGACAGCAGGGGTCAAAGGACTTGATAGGGATGCTGCAGCTGACTGTCCATAATGTAAACAACGCTGGTTCATGTAAACATGATTCATGTTTGTACAGCATGTGATATTTTATAGTTATTCACAAACTACTGTGTTCTGATTGTTTACATTTTTTTCCATTCTGGGCATCATTATCAGGTGTAGGAGACAGCTTTGTTGACACAAATATAGGCAATCATTGTAAAAAAATAAAATAAAAAAAATAAAAAAAAATCCTTGAGAATGTAAATGAACATTGAAAATCTCACCCTACTAGCAGTTTCAGTTTGCTGCTTAGTCTCATAGGCATCAGTGATTTAAGTTCAAAGCTGTGTCCACCACTAGCTGGTTGCACTTTAGTTGCTATCAGTTAAATTAAGTTAGACATAGCTTGCAATACACTGTCCTGTCACCATTCATGTATATTTGATGACCAAAATTTTCATGCTTGATTGCTAGCAGTCCTGTATTTAAGGGATGTTATCCAGATAGAGATTAATGATTGTTATAATGCAGTACAGTACCCTGTCCATTTCTCAGGATGTAACCAACGCGGCTCCTGATTGCAGCAAGAACGGCGACTTAGTTTGTGGTGTGTGCGATTGCTATGAAGGCTATATGGGTCAGCAGTGCCAGTGTGAGAAAAGTGACACTACTGGGGGTGATGGAACCATTGATGAATCTTCATGCTATGCTTCTAACACCTCTCAAATTTGCAGCGGCCAAGGTGTATGTGTTTGTGGGGAATGCGAGTGCAACAAACTGGATGGTGATAAGGTATGTACATGTATTTACCTAGTTGTGATATACAGGAAATGAGCTACGCTGATGGGATCCTATCTCTGTTTCTCAACAAGTCAAATTTAGCTTTGAACTCGTTTAGGTTTTTAGACTGAACGATCTTTTTGTCCAGGCTATTCCACAGGTCTGTGCATCTATATAGAAAACTATATTTCTTGATATCCTTCAAGCACCTTGGCTTTTGCAGTTTCATTCCGTGTCCTTTTGTTACTCTCCCATCCCATACCAACAGATCTTTTCTATCAATTTTATCTACCCTCATCATAGCTCTGAACACAGCAATCATGTCACCCCTCTCTTTACTTTCTTCTAGGGAAGGCAGCTTCAGCTTTTCCAGCCTCTTTCTGTATGACAGATCTGTTAGGCCATCTTGGCTGCTGTTCTTTGTATTCTCTCGACCACTACTGCTGCATATTCCAACCTGGGGCGGATCATGGCCACTATCAATTTTTTCATCATCTCATCCATGTAATGAAATGCTACTCTGTTCAACTAGTCAGCTTCAGAATAACACCACAACCAGCATCCGTCCATCCATCCATCATCCAATCCTACATTCCCCCATGAGGAGCGTAGGAGCCCGGGGCTAGGCAGTTGGTCCTGACATTTAAGATGAGAGTGACCAGCCTCACTCATCCCTGAGTGGCATTACATGAGCAACCAACCCCAACCACCCCTTGGATATAAACCTTCACGGGCTCAATCCGATTGGAGTGCAATAATTACCCACTAAACCACCAGCACCAAATTTTGTTTACATGGTTACCACCCAGCGTAGTAAATGGTTTCCTGGTGTTCAGGAAACCATTTGGCTTGTCACTCAGTGTAGCCTATCATAAAAAGTGGATTTACACTGACTGATTAAAGAAAAAGATTGTGAAGCAAACATGTGACCGAGATTTATAAAAAATTTTGCATCTTCCTTTCGCTTTACTGCATAATAAAATGAAGAAATATTCATAATCTATACAGTATATCATTGTAAAGGTAATGTATTGTAGTTTTGCAAAGTTTAAACCAGATTTTTATATCTATTAGTTTTTTTCTTTTTTCTTTTTTTTTTTTTAGTCAAATATTTTTCTATGGCAAGGTATAAAATTTTTGGTTTTCACTTAACTTCAACTCGCCAGTTTGACATATTGTTTTCTTTGTACTCCTTTTTGAACATACCGCAATAAAGTACATGTACTCAGCTTTAAAATGACACCAAAACCAACATTCTATCATTCTCTCCACATGCCCAAACCACCTCAGTCAACCTCTCCTCATCACAACACGAATCTGGTGAGAGGAATATTAGGCAAGATTGACCCCGAAGGAGACAAGTGGGTAAAAGAAATTGAGGAAGTAAGGAGGATAGGGCCTTACAAGAAAGGGGAAACAAGACCAATAAGAGTCAAGTTTACATCAGAAAGTGTAATAAATGAGTTACTTAACCCCTACACCGCAGGCTTGTTTACCAATTACTTGCGTGTCCCGCGGGGTTATTTGGGCTCCGACAGACTCTCAAAAAATATTTGCTAAAAATCAGTTATTAGTCCTAGAATAATAAAATTATATATGCTTATAGCACATACCTTCAGCTTTCTCCTGGAATGATTGTTGAGCCTTCGTCAGTTTCCGTAGGACTTGTGGAGACCTCTGAAGTAGGGTAACTAAGTCTCCACTTTACACTTCCCGACAACCCGTTATATGATTACCACAGCCAGATACAAACACTATAAACACTATTCTACCATTTTCAAGTAGTTTGGGATCCATACTAAAAAAAAAAACAGTGTGAAAGCAATGGAAATTACGAGCGCGTCTGATCGCCGCACTTGCGCTAGTTCGCTCTAGGCACTCTGTCATTTACTATTCATAAAACCCCTCACACTTTATATTTCTATTACTGTATCACACTTATATATATCTGGAGTCTTTCTCCATAAGTTTCCTTCAGTCGTATTATTTTATTGTCACTGAAGTCATTCTATTTTTCAGTCAGTAAAATACGTAGAGAGCCACGGATTCACTCTCACTGTTATAACATAAATTATTTGTACTCATATTCTTATATTACTAATTACTTACATTACTATTTACATTTTCTATTCTATTTTCAATATTTACCCTTCTATTTTACTTACAATATGTTATTCACTGTCACTTTCAGTAAGATGAAACTATAATACACTGTTCAATCATATGAACTGAACATCCATTGCTTTCACCTGCTATTTACACATTATTTACATAATTATTTCCAAATAATTCTGCTTCCACACTTGCACTGTTAGAACTGCTTCTGGCTGTGATAATCGAAGAAGCAGGTTACACAGAGGGGAACCTGGCATTCAGCGCACTGCCAAGAGGTGCGTTTATGCTCAGGTGTGCGGCGTGTGGTATGCGCACATACCTGACACCTGCGAATCGCAGCCTTCCTTTTCCCTGTGGCAGGCATTAGCTCAAGTCTGTGCCGATCCATATACGCCCTCTGCTCAAGTCGGTCGGGAAGTGTAACTGGATGGCGCCTTGGAGTTGCTGCTTGCACCTTACCATATTTTTCCAGCAGCTGCTGGACACAAGTCCTGGCGAACAACCTCAGGGAGAAGGACTTGGGTGGCTTTACCTTCATCTTGTACAGGATGAAGGCGTTCAGCATCGTCATATCTATGAGATGCAGAAAAACTTTCCTGTACCACCTAGTATTCTTCCTGAGGCAGTCGATCTCACCAATCATCATGTTGGACTTGTCCACCAGCCGCATGTTTATATTATAGTCCAACACAGCATCAGGTTTCATCACAGGTTCGCCTGTCCTACGGTCGACCTTCTCACTGTCTCTCATCTCCCCCTTATGTACGGTGGTTAGCATGTGCACGACTCTCTTGTCATGCCACCGTATTGCCAGCATTTTCTCAGACTTGCGTAGGTGCACGTCTCCTCGCTGCGAGTTTCCCGCCTCTGGGAATTTGGGGAAGTTGGCACAATTACTTTTCACAGTGCCGCAGGAGCCAATGCCATGCTCAGAAAGGTATTTGGCAAGTTTCGGTGCTGTATAGTAGTTGTCTGTATACAGCACATGATTCCCACCAAAATACTTTTCTAGGAGCACTTTCACTACACAGCCTGAGAAGCCAAGGGGGTGTGTTTTATCGAGATCGACAGTGCTGGCTGAATATATGACGAAGTTAAGGATGTACCCCGTCTTACAGTCGCACAGTACAAAGAACTTAATTCCAAAGCAATGGCGTTTGCTTGGAATGTACTGGACAAACCGAAGACGTCCTCTGAACAGAACCAAGGACTCATCAATGACAACCTTCTGAAATGAGTGGAAGAATGACATGAACTTATCCTTCATTCTGTTCAGAATCTCCCGGATCTTCCAGAGTGGGTCGGTTTGGGAAGGTACATCATTATCGGCAAAGTGCAGGTTTCCCATGATGTTCTGGAAGCGATCTCTGGCCATGTACTTGTTGAAGGTCGGTGAGGGTAGTAAGGGGTCCATGGACCAGTATTCTTCCAACTCATGCTTCTTGGAGTGTGGCATAAGAAGCATGAGGGCAAAGAACACATACAGCTCCTGCACTCCCAGCATGGTCCACTGTTGCATCTTGGCTGCACCTGTACCACTAGCAGCACGTTGTGATTCGAACCTGTTGGTCTCATCACATATGTGCTGCATGACTTCGTCATCTAGGAAGGCCAAAAGGTAGTCGGCACACTCAGCATTTTCGTCCATAGTGAAGGCAGGCTGAACTCCTGACGAGCTCTCATCGAAAACCAGGTTTTCGGGGACAAAATCTGACCCTTCCGTCCACGCGAAGGCGTCCAGGATTCCCTGGCGTGGCGGTGGAGGGATGGTGGTGGTGGTGGTAGTGGAGGTTGGCTGAGAGGGAGGCTTATCTCGGTCAAGGTCACTCGCACTGACCCTAGGTTGCCGTACAGCACTAGCAGCCCTTACCCTACTAGCTACACTACTTCTCACTCTCTTAGATCTACCTCTACCTCTACGGCCAGCCTTCACTGTTGATGCTGGTGGTGACTCCGACGACGAAGACTCTGGAGATAACTCAGCCGACGATGATGACGAGATGAGTAAAGCGGGGCTTGGGGAACGGGGAGGTGAATGCTCTCGTGACTCATGGCGGGCTGGGTCACGTGGGGGCATTGTTCTTGGGCTAACACGCCGCCTTTTCACTCCCTTCCCAAATTCTTTTCCTTCCTGCACTAAAGGCTCCTTTCCCTTGGAGCTAGACACAGATTCACTGGTAGGAGCACTAGTTGTCGCTGTTTCTGGCGCGATAACTTCACCCGGCTCATCACACGATTCACCGGAATCGTCAAAATCGCTGTCCATTATTATCATCGACAATTCAGCAAGTTCTCGTGCCACTGCAGAGTCACTGAGGCCTTTCTTGCTTGCCTCAACACTTTTCTTGGGGGTAGAGGTCACGGGGCCCTTTGCAATGGGCGCAGAAGCGGCAGGAATGGCGGGGAGCGAGTGCGACATGTTGTCTCTGCAGTGGAGGACAAGGAACTAAATGCCGCGGCTTATCTGAGAAGGGAAGGGTTGACAATGACACTTTAGGCTGACTGCTGCTAACTTACAGGCTAATTTTTTATAGGTAGAAAATCTTGGCAATAAATAAAGAAATAGGTAGTTCCAGGTGAATGTAAATGTCAATTAGGATTCTCCCTTCCTTTCTGATATATATTTTTATTACAGACATCGATTACAAGGCATAAATCAAAGGGGAAATTACCGTGGTAATGTAGCGAATGAATGCACGTGAGGTTTTGTCAGGTGATAATTAGGCAATTTCTGGAGTATAACACTATCACTTACCTGTTTTTTTTTTGGTATATATTATTGGGTAAAAATATTGGGCATAGGGCTATTTCAATGGATGAAATCTGTGGAAAAAGAAGGGGGAAATTTCCGTAGCGCAGCGCGGCGTGGGAGGTGAGAGGAGAGGGTAATGGAGGGCAGGTAGGGAGGGGAGTCACGAAGGGGGTAAATTATCTGAGAAGGGGAGGGTTGACAATGACACTTTAGGCTTACTGCTGCTAACTTACATGCTAATTTTTTATAGGTAGAAAATCTCGGCAATAAATAAAGAAATAGGTAGTTCCAGGTGAATGTAAATGTCAATTAGGATTCTCCCTTCCTTTCTGATATATATTTTTATTACAGACATCGATTACAAGGCATAAATCAAAGGGGAAATTACCGTGGTAATGTAGCAAATGAATGCACGTGAGGTTTTGTCAGGTGATAATTAGGCAATTTCTGGAGTATAACACTATCACTTACCTGTTTTTTTTTTTGGTATATATTATTGGGTAAAATTATTGGGCATAGGGCTTATTTCAATGGATGAAATCTGTGGAAAAAGAAGAGGGAAATTTCCGTAACGCAGCGCGGCGTGGGAGGTGAGAGGAGAGGGTAATGGAGGGCAGGTAGGGAGGGGAGTCACGAAGGGGGTAAATTATCTGAGAAGGGAAGGGTTGACAATGACACTTTAGGCTTACTGCTGCTAACTTACATGCTAATTTTTTATAGGTAGAAAATCTCGGCAATAAATAAAGAAATAGGTAGTTCCAGGTGAATGTAAATGTCAATTAGGATTCTCCCTTCCTTTCTGATATATATTTTTATTACAGACATCGATTACAAGGCATAAATCAAAGGGGAAATTACCGTGGTAATGTAGCGAATGAATGCACGTGAGGTGGTGTCAGGTGATAATTAGGCAATTTCTGGAGTATAACACTATCACTTACCTTTTTTTTTTTGTATATATTGTTGGGTGAAAATAAAGGGCATAGGGCTTATTTCAACGGATGAAATCTGTGGAAAGAGAAGGGGGAAATTTCCGTAGCGCAGCGCGGCCTGGGAGGTGAGAGGAGAGGGTAATGGAGGGCAGGTAGGGAGGGGAGTCAGGAAGGGGGTAAAATAGCTAAAATGTCAACAATGGATGGGAGTACAGATGAGATTTGGAGTGCTGACTAGTGTTGGACATTGGCAGTACTGACATATGATACAAGCCACCACTTGAGAGCCCGGGATAATTCAAAATAACACAGAATCACAAAAGTGACGCCCCGCGGTATGATCCATTGCCGAGCGTCACGAAAGTGACGCCCCGTGGTTAAGGGGTTAAAGTGACCTGGAAATTAAGCAAAGAGGCAGGGATGGAAAATATTATGAAAGAAAAGATCTGAATGAAGAAGAAAGAGAAGTTTTAAAATCATTAAAGGAAGAAGTAAAGGAAAAAAAAGATAAGAGGACAGAGGAAGAATGTAATACTTTTATTCGGAGAGTATTGGATACGAAAGTAAGGAAATGGTATTTAAGGAAATAGAAGTGAAGGAAACTAAGGGGGATGGTTGTGAAAGATCAGAAGTTGAGGAAGTGGTACGGACAGAGAGTAGGAGAGAAGAGGGTATTAATAAAGTCAAAAATAATTTGAAGGTGATATATACTAATGTTGATGGTTTCATATCGACAAGGATCGAATTTAATGATTTCTTGAGAGAACATGATGTCATGTGCTTTGTAGAGACCAAATTAAGAGAAGATATTGATGTTCATTTGGGAGATGGTAAATACAAACTGTGGAGAAAAGACAGAAAAGAAAAAAAGGGAGGAGGAGTGATGATAGCAGTGAAGAACAACATAAATGTAGATACCGTGGAAATGGGAGAAGGCTGAAGTGATATATATGAAATTAGAAACTGGAGAGAATGTTAAGAGAGATATGGTGGTAGTGTATGTTCCCCCAAAGACGAGAGCACGGAAGGATGACGAATACCATGAGATGTTGTCAGATATGGCTAGCTGCTTACAAAAAATAATTGAGAAAAGCAATAATATAATTTTGGTGGGTGACTTTAATTGTAAAGAGGTGAACTGGGAGGAATGGTACTCGGGAGGCGGCGAGGATTCGTGGGGCACTATGTTATTAAATATAATAATGAATAATGTGATGACACAATGGGTCAAAGAAGAGACACAGTTTCGAGGTGAGGACACACCAGCAAGGTTAGATTTACTGTTCACCAAAGAACCCGATGTAATAGAATCATTGGAATATCTCTGTCCTTTGGGAAAAAGTGATCACGTGGTCATTGAGTTCCAGATGTTGATAGGAAACGTCGAGCCAAGAGACGAGCTTCACAGACAGGGAAGATACAACTTTGGGAAAGCAAATTTTACAGGATTGAGAAACTTTTTTGAAAATGCGGATTGGAGAAAATTCAGAGAAACAAGAGGGATACAGAGGAAGTGGGATATCTTTCTAGACCTCTATAATTTGGGAGTGGAAAAATTTGTACCAAGAGAAAGAGGGAAAGAAAACAGGAAAAAGGAGTGGTTTAATAGAAGGTGTATGATAGCAAAAAAAGAGAGAGATAAGGAGTGGAACAATTGGAGAAAGAGAGGTAACGACAGAACAAAGGAAGAATATAAAAGAACAAGAAATGAATACACAAGAATACGTAGAGAAGAAGAAAGAAATTTTGAAAAAGGTATAATTGACAAATGCAAGGATGAACCCAAACTGTTTTATAGATTTGTTAATGGCAAACTGAAACAAAAGGAAGGAATCATCAAACTGAAAGTAGAAGGAGAGGTCTTTAAGGATGCGGCAATGCAAGCAGAAATAATGAACAAACGTTTCCAGTCAGTTTTCACTATAGAAAAGGAGCTTGTGGAAGGGGAGGGAGTGATTAGAAATGTTCCGGTGATGAAAGATATAAAAGTAGAGGTACAGGAAGTGTATAAATTACTGGAAACTCAAGATGTAAGGAAAGCCCCAGGACCTGATGGAATTTCTAATTGGGTACTGAAGGAATGCAGAGAACAACTGGCGGATAAAATTCACAGCTTAATTGTATGCTCACTGGAAGAGGGGAAAGTGCCAAAAGAATGGAAGAGGGCAAATGTGGTACCAATTTACAAGGGAGGAAACAGGGAAGAACCCCTGAATTATAGACCAGTGTCTCTAACCGGCATGGTCGCAAAATTGTGTGAGAGAATCCTGAAAGACAGATGGATAAAATATCTCGAAGAGATGAATATTTGGCTGAATGTCAGTTTGGATTCAGAAGTGGAAGGTTATGTGTTTCTAACTTGTTGAGCTTTTACTCAAGAGCGATTGATGTGGTACAGGAGAGAGATGGTTGGGTGGATTGTGTGTACTGACTTAGAGAAGGCCTTTGACAAGGTACCTCATAAGAGACTAATGTGGAAACTAGAATATATAGGAGGACTAAAGGGGAAACTTCTGGAATGGATGAGAGACTTTTTGAGAGACAGACAAATGAGGACAGTAATAAAGGAAAAGATGTCTGGATGGAGGGAAGTAACAAGTGGAGTCCCTCAAGGCTCAGTGTTGGCGCCAGTAATGTTCCTGATTTACGTAAATGATATGGTAGATGGAGTGAACAGTTATGCAAGTCTGTTTGCTGATGATGTAAAGATCTTGAGGAAGATAGAGGTTGAGGAGGATTGTAAAATACTGCAGGAGGATTTGGATAGGATACACAATTGGAGCCGGACGTGGGAAATGAAATTTAATATAAAGAAATGTAAAATATTGGAAATGGGTAAAAGTACCAGGAGACCATCACTGAATTATTTTTTGGGTAATGAATTAATCACAAAAAGGAGAGAAGAGAAAGATTTGGGAGTGCTGGTCCAAGATAGTTTGTCACCAGAAAAGCACATTAACAAGATAGTTGGAGAGACTTATAAACTCTTGACTAACATAAGAGTAGCATTTCATTATATGGATGAGGAAATGATGAAAAAATTGATAGTGGCCATGATCCGCCCCAGGTTAGAATATGCAGCGGTAGTGTGGTCCCCACACAAAAAGAAAGATATAAACAAGATTGAGAGAATACAAAGAACAGCAACCAAGATGGTCCCCAGTCTGACAGACCTGTCATACAGAGAGAGGCTGGAAAAACTGGATTTGCCTTCGTCAGAGGAAAGGAGAAAGAGGGGAGACATGATTGCAGTGTTCAGGACCATGGTGGGAGTAGATAAAATTGACAAAGATCTGTTTGTATGGGATAAGAAAGCAACAAGAGGACACGGAATGAAATTGAAAAAGTCAAGCTGCTTGAAGGATATCAAGAAATATAGCTTTCCTTACAGAAGTATAGACTTATGGAATAGCTTGGACAAAGAGATCGTCCAGTCTAAAAACTTAAACGAGTTTAAAGCTAAATTCGACTTATTGAGAAACAGCGACGGAAACCCACGAGCATAGTACATTCCGTGTATATCACAATTAGGTATATTAGGTAAATACTTAAATATTTGGAACGACTTAGACAAAGAGGTGGTGCATGAGAAAAACATTCATGTGTGTAAAGGAAGACTTGATAAATGTGGATATGGAGACAGGACAACACGAGCATTGCTCAATTCCTGTATACTACAAATAGGTAAATAGGTAAATACACTCCAGTCCCATCCTACCTCTCAACTCTTCCATTGTAAACCCAGCCCCCCCCAAGGCCTTACACTCAAGGACATACTCCACATCTGCCTAATCACTGTCATTTCTGTATATTTGAGCCTGCGAATATCCTCGTCCTTTACTGCCCAGGTCTCACTATCATACAATTATGGGGATGTCACACATCTTTGTCTCCAACACTGATGCTGAACATCTCATTACGCTGATGCATGCAAGCATGTAGGAGCCTTTATAAACGATACAATTTACACACTCGTCTCCTCCACAACATGGTTCAGTTCATTCATAGAAAAAATATACTCCAGCATCGGAACATGCACAGGGTCAGCATCCATGAGTTCAACTATTCATGAGGTAGCCTCATGTTGAAATTTATGGATGCAAAAAAACTGGTTAAAAAAAAAATATGCCATGTGGGGGTGCTGACTGCCTTACGGTACACGCATCACCTCTCCTGAGTGGCGAATGCTTTCTCAGTCTTAACCTGGAGTCTAGTAGAGAATGTGCATATACAGGTTTGCACAATTGCACATCCTCTTCACAGTAATACAAGGGTGTGTATTTGCGTTCATCAGTAATGTAGTGGGTGTGAAGGTCAGAGAAACCATGTCAGGTGAATGAATTGTACTGTATAGAGAATGTAGATTATATGTGTGTAGGCATATTCTCTACACAGCAGTGTGAGAGTGTGTTTATGTGTGGTCATCAGTGCTGCAGCCAATGTGATAGTGAAACTGAGTGTCAGGTGAATGAGCAAAGGAGCCAGCCAGCCAGCCAGAGAGAGAGAGAGAGAGATGACAGCTAGCTGGATGCTGCAGTGCTACTAGACATGTCATACAAGCACACACCCCTACACATACACACAGGGTGCCCATGCAAACACAGAGGATGCCTGTGCAAGCAGTTGGATGTAAGTTGGATGGAGGATAAAAGTTTATCTAATTTGTGGGACAGGAGAGCTATATTGGTGTTAAGTATATGCCTCCACATTAATTTAAACATCCCTAGCTTGAGAGATAATAAGATGGAAGGTCTGTATTGTATAGATGTGGATATTGTAAATATAAGGTGACCACAAAACACCAGTAAGACAACAATGGCTTTATTTACATTAACTATGTCCACCTGTTTCTCCTGAGCTACACCCAAAATTACAGGACAGGGTAAATCTAGGAGCAAAAGGATGAATCCTGAATCACCAGAATTGAAGGGTTTCATGGTAAATCCCAGATGAAGAAAAGTTAGAGGTGAGGGTGATGGCTGAGGAGGAGTTTATGAAGACGTTAGAAACAAAAATACTGGTAATCTGTCAGTCAATCTATGGATTTTGGTAAGGATACCACAAAGAGGCTGACTGCTTTGGAGAAGAGATTAGCCAGGGGTGATGAATTGAAGGAGAAAAAGATAGAGGCTGAAAAAGAATTGGTAGATTATAAGGCAAAGGTGGAAATTCAGATTATGAAATTTAAGGAAGAAAATAAAACATTAAAGAGAAGTATAAAAGAAAAACAAGTGAAAACAAAAGAGATGGAAATAGAAATGGAAAATATGCAGAATGCTTGGCAGGTGGATGAAATAAAGAGAAAAACTGCATTAAATTAAATAGTAGAGGAACATAAAATGATTAAGGAGAGATTTGGAGAGAGACGAAAAGGAAGAAAAAGTGAGTTTTGAAACAGTATTAGTGGATATCATACGGAAGAGAGAGAACATAGTAAGAGAGACAGTAGGTCGGAAAAAATGTTTGATAGTTTTTGGAGGTAAAGAAGATGAAATCAGAAATGAAGTTCAGAGAAAAGAGAGAGAGGAAAAGAAAGCCAGTGAATTTATGAAGGGGCTGGATACAGAATATAATGGATGGGAGGAAGAGATTGAGGGAATGTGAAAGTTGGGACAGTAACGAAAGGGTGGGGTGAAGCCTATTCAGAATAGTTCATGTCTGTAGGGGCAGTAGAGGAAGTGAATGAAATCTACATGGAGGTTGAAGGAGAGTGAGAGATACAAGGGGGTTGTAATGAGGAGGGACTTGCATTGGAAGGAGAGAGAGAAAATAAGAAATTTGAGATCAGAAGCAAAGGAAAAAAAAAAAAACATGAGAACAGATGATGAAGCAGTATGCTTTTTTTAGAGTACTGAATATGAAAATAGTGAAATGGTATATAAAAGAGATGACAGAAAGAAAGTAAATAAAAAAATCACAAAATAGGAGATGTTACACATAGTATAAAAAAACAAAACAAGAATAGTACAGTATAATAAAAACAATGTACAGGTACTTTATAGTGATATAGATGGAATAATTTTAAAAAGTTGTGAGATATATAATTACATTAACAAAGAAAAAACAAAAGTAATTTGTTTAAGTGAAACAAAACAGACATGAAAGTCAAGATGATGGGTTGGAGTTGATATAATATGTGGAGAAGAGATAGAGAAGGAAGAGTTGTGGGAGGAGTTTTAATAATAATAAAAAATAACCTCAGGGCAAGACATGTTGAAATAAATGCCAAAAATAAAAATGCTGAAGCTGTAACAATAGAAATCATCAATGAGAAAGGTAGTATGATAGATATAGGGGTATTTTATATGTCACCACAAACAAAAACATGGAATGATGAAGAGTATGAAGTAATGAACAAAGATATTTTTTTTTTTTAATGTGAGGAAGAAAGAACCAAAGGCCGTGAGCCTGCAATTATTGTTCCTTCCAAGAGAAAAACAAAATAAAAGAGAGAGCCAAACTCAAGATCTGATCATTTCGAGATGCCTGGACACACTGCGTTGGAAGGACTGGAGATCATAGGCAGCAGGAAATACAGACAGAGGGAGACAGTTCCAGAGCTGACCTGTTGCATAAATGAAGGACTGGGAGTAACGGTTAACTCTTGCATTAGAGAGTTGGACAGAAAAGAGATGAGAGTTTGCTGCTAGACGGGTGCTACGCACCCATCATAGAGGTGGAGGAATGCAAGCAGACAGTTCAGAGGAGCAGTGACCACTGAAGTAGCGATAGAAAAGAGATAAAGATGCAACAGTGTGGCAAAGAGACAGAGGTTGAAGAGAGACAGTAAGAGGAGGGCAGTTAATGAGATGAAAAGCCTTTGACTCCACTCTATTGAGAACTCTATGTGGGGAGCCTCCCCACACATGAGAGTTGTATTCCAAACAGGGGCTGATAAAACCCCTGTATAGAGTCAACAATTGTGCAGGGGTAAAGAAGGAATGGAGTCGGCTTAGCACACCTAATCTCTTGGGAGCAGATTTGACAAGAGATGTAATATGACCTTTCCAAGATAAGTCCCGAGTAAAATGAAGCCCCAAGCATGTTCAAGGATGATGCAGGATTAAGCTGAATATTATTAAACATTAATGGGTATTCCTGTGGAAGATTCGGTCGGGTTGATAGATGTAAAAACTTAGTCTTTGATGCATTAAAAACAACCAGATTATTTTTACCCCAGTCAAAGATACGAACCAAGTCAGACAGGTGTGCCAAAGCCTCATCCCTTCTTTGCTGAAGTAAGTGCTGAGATGGACGTTGTGGGAACTGAATGGAAAGGTGAAGGGTGGAGTCATCAGCGAATGAGTGGATAGGGTTAGATGTACAGCTTAGAAGGTCATTGATGAATAAACGGAAGAGAGTTGGTGATAGGACAGATCCCTGAGAAACACCACTGTTAACCCTCTCGCGCACGGTAAGTTTCAGTAAGTTTTCCGGTGCACGACTTTATCTGCAAAGTCGCCTGGCCCGGCTGCCCTCACCCGGCAAATAACATATATTCTCTCCTTATTTTTGCCACCCAAACATCAATATACTGCCATGAAACCTATGTCATCTTATTCGTCGATGTTTGTTCTACCTGATAAGCACCACAAAAAAACAGGAAAACCCGAATAAAACAACGTTAGGCAGTCATGAATAAACATTTCGCTACGTCATGTTCACTTCCCAACATCACCATTTGAATGTTTTCCATCATACAGGAAAATGTCATTAGAAGTTTTTATAGACAATTTCATCAGCTTTCTAAAGAGACAAATCCGGTTGTGATACGGTTTGTAGTTTTCGAGAAAATAGCCAAAAATTGAATGCCATTTTTTGAAAAAATTCAAGGAGCTCAAACTCTGAAATTTTCTCACACGTTATGTTTTTATTCCATAATATTATGCAGAAATTCATCAGCTTTCTAATTACCTAAAATTTATTTTGATACGCCTCATAGTTTTCGAGTAAATCGAGAAAAACGGCTGGGAACTCACGTCCATACGTCACTTTCGTGATGTGCCATAGCATACGCAATATTCCCGCCTACGTAACAACGATTTCTTATCATAGATATTACATTGTTATGTCTTGTACATACGTAGAATTTACTGCTCTTTATCATGGTTCATACAGGAAATCGATATGTCCAATAGTTTTCGAGTAATTGACCAACAAAGTGAGATTACTCCAAGTGCTTCCGAGTTTACCGCTAGCGAGGAAAAAACCAAGGTTGTTCCCTCAACTTTTCCAACAGAAAATGCTCCCAAAGGCTTATATTCTGCAAATGAACATACGTAGAATTTACTGCTCTTTATCAAGGTTCTTACAGGAAGTCAATACGCCCAATATTTTTCAAGTAATTGGCCGACAAAGTAAGATTACTCCTCTGAGTGCTTCTGAGTTTACCGCTAGCGAGGAAAAAAAAAAATGTTTTCTCCCCCTTTGCCTAAAGACTATGCTCCCATTTTTTTTTTTTTTTTTTTTTTTAATGTACAGACTGTAAAATCTTCCAAGGTTGTTTTTTTAATGGTTGTAACCTACTACACATGAACACTAATTTTTCCATGTTACTGCTAATGAAGCTTTACTTTCTGTCATCTGTGTAATATGTAGGAGAAGACGGTTATTTGCCTGAAAATTATAGGGGTAATGATAATAGGTCAATATACATATCAACAAAATTTGGAGAGCTCACTTCCTCCAGGGGTGTTGCTTGAGTTGTAGGACCTTGTGGGATTGGAAGATGAGGAGGTATGTAGTGTGTGTGTGTGTGTGTGTGTGTGTGTGTGTATTTACCTATTTGTATTTACCTATTTGTAGTATACAGGAATTGAGCAATGCTCGTGTTGTCCTGTCTCCATATCCACATTTATCAAGTCTACCTTTACCCACATGAATGTTCTTCTCATGCACCACCTCTTTGTCTAAGTCGTTCCAAATATTTAAGAATATACCTAATTGTGATATACACGGAATGTACTATGCTCGTGGGTTTCCGTCGCTGTTTCTCAATAAGTCGAATTTAACTTTAAACTCGTTTCAGTTTTTAGACTGGACGATCTCTTTGTCCAGGCTATTCCATAAGTCTATACTTCTGTAAAGAAAGCCATATTTCTTGATATCCTTCAAGCAGCTTGACTTTCAATTTCATTCCGTGTCCTCTTGTTGCTCTCTTATCCCATACAAACAGATCTTCTTTGTCAATTTTATCTACTCCCACCATGGTCCTGAACACCGCAATCATGTCTCCCCTCTTTCTCCTTTCCTCTAACGAAGGCAAATCCAGTTTTTCCAGCCTCTCTCTGTATGACAGGTCTGTCAGACTGGGGACCATCTTGGCTGCTGTTCTTTGTATTCTCTCAATCTTGTTTATATCTGTCTTTTTTGTGTGGGGACCACACTACCGCTGCATATTCTAACCTGGGGCGGATCATGGCCACTATCAATTTTTCATCATTTCCTCATCCATATAATGAAATGCTACTCTTATGTTAGTCAAGAGCTTGTAAGTCTCTCCAACTATCTTGTTAATGTGCTTTTCTGGTGACAAACTATCTTGGACCAGCACTCCCAAATCTTTCTCTTCTCTCCTTTTTGTGATTAATTCATTACCCAAAAAATAATTCAGTGATGGTCTCCTGGTACTTTTACCCATTTCCAATATTTTACATTTCTTTACATTAAATTTCATTTCCCACGTCCGGCTCCAATTGTGTATCCTATCCAAATCCTCCTGCAGTATTTTACAATCTTCCTCAACCTCTATCTTCCTCAAGATCTTTACATCATCAGCAAACAGACTCGCATAACTGTTCACTCCATCTACCATATCATTTACATAAATCAGGAACATTACTGGCGCCAACACTGAGCCTTGAGGGACTCCACTTGTTACTTCCCTCCATCCAGACATATTTTCCTTTATTACTGTCCTCATTTGTCTGTCTCTCAAAAAGTCTCTCATCCATTCCAGAAGTTTCCCCTTTAGTCCTCCTATATATTCTAGTTTCCACATTAGTCTCTTATGAGGTACCTTGTCAAAGGCCTTCTCTAAGTCTAAGTACACACAATCCACCCAACCATCTCTCTCCTGTACCACATCAATCGCTCTTGAGTAAAAAAGCTCAACAAGTTTGAAACACATGACCTTCCACTTCTGAATCCAAACTGACATTCAGCCAAAATATTCATCTCTTCCAGATATTTTATCCATCTGTCTTTCAGGATTCTCTCACACAATTTTGCGACCATGCTGGTTAGAGACACTGGTCTATAATTCAGGGTTCTTCCCTGTTTCCTCCCTTGTAAATTGGTACCACATTTGCCCTCTTCCATTCTTTCGGCACTTTCCCCTCTTCCAGTGAGCATACAATTAAGCTGTGAATTTTATCCGCCAGTTGTTCTCTGCATTCCTTCAGTACCCAATTAGAAATTCCATCAGGTCCTGGGGCTTTCCTTACATCTTGAGTTTCCAGTAATTTATACACTTCCTGCACCTCCACTTTTATATCTTTCATCACCGGAACATTTCTAATCACTCCCTCCCTTCCACAAGCTCCTTTTCTTTAGTGAAAACTGACTGGAAACGTTTGTTCATTATTTCTGCTTGCATTGCCGCATCATTAAAGACCTCTCCATCTACTTTCAGCTTGGCGATTCCTTCCTTTTGTTTCAGTTTGCCATTAACAAATCTATAAAACAGTTTGGGTTCATCCTTGCATTTGTCAATTATACCTTTTTCAAAATTCCTTTCTTCTTCCCTACGTATTCTTGTGTATTCGTTTCTTGTTCTTTTATATTCTTCCTTTGTTCTGTCGTTACCTCTCTTTCTCCAATTGTTCCACGCCTTATCTCTCTCTTTTTTGGTTATCATACACCTTCTATTAAACCACTCCTTTTTCCTGTTTTCTTTCCCTCTTACTCTTGGTACAAATTTTTCCACTCCCAAATTATAGAGGTCTAGAAAGATATCCCACTTCCTCTGTATCTCTCTTGTTTCTCTGAATTTTCTCCAATCCGCATTTTCAAAAAAGTTTCTCAATCCTGTAAAATTTGCTTTGCCAAAGTTGTATCTTCCCTGTCTATGAAGCTCGTCTCTTGGCTCGACGTTTCTTATTAACATCTGGAACTCAATGACCACGTGATCACTTTTTCCCAAAGGACAGAGATATTCCAATGATTCTATTACATCAGGTTCTTTGGTGAACAGTAAATCTAACCTTGCTGGTGTGTCCTCACCTCGAAACCGTGTCTCTTCTTTGACCCACTGCGTCATCACATTATTCATTATTATATTTAATAACATAGTACCCCACGAATCCTCGCCGCCTCCCAGTACCATTCCTCCCAGTTCACCTCTTTACAATTAAAGTCACCCACCAAAATTATATTATTGCTTTTCTCAATTATTTTTTTGCAAATAGCTAGCCATATCTGACAACATCTCATGGTATTCGTCATCCTTCCATGCTCTCGTCTTTGGGGGAACATACACTACCGCCATATCTCTCTTAACATTCTCTCCAATTTCTAATTTCATATATATCACTTCAGCCCTGCCTTCTCCCATTTCCACAGTATCTACATTTATGTTGTTCTTCACTGCTATCATCACTCCTCCTCCCTTTTTTTCTTTTCTGTCTTTTCTCCACAGTTTGTATTTACCATCTCCCAAATGAACATCAATATCTTCTCTTAATTTGGTCTCTACAAAGCACATGACATCAGGTTCATGTTCTCTCAAGAAATCATTAATTTCGATCCTTGTCGATATGAAACCATCAACATTAGTATATATCACCTTCAAATTATTTTTGACATTGTTAATACCCTCTTCTCTCCTACTCTCTGTCTGTACCACTTCCTCAACTTCTGATCTTTCACAACCATCCCCCCTAATTTCCTTCACTTCTATTTCCTTAAATACCATTTCCTTACTTTCATATCCAATACTCTCCAAAAAAAAGTATTACGTTCTTCCTCTGTCCTCTTATCATTTTTTTCCTTTACTTCTTCCTTTAATGATTTTAAAGCTTCTCTTTCTTCTTCATTCAGATCTTTTCTTATTATAATATTTTCCATCCCCGCCTCTTTGCTTAATTTCCAGGTCACTTTAAGTATCTCATTTATTACACTTTCTGATGTAAACTTGACTCTCATTGGTCTTGTTTCCCCTTTCTTATAAGGCCCTATCCTCCTTACTTCCTCAATTTCTTTTACCCACTTGTCTCCTTCGGGGTCAATCTTGCCTAATATTCCTCTCACCATGTTCGTGTCTCTCTCGAGTCTTGCGAACCTAACCTTTTCTTCCTCTTCCCTGTTTCCAAATACTACCACACATCTGTTCCTTTCTACAGTTTCTCTCACTATTTTCTCTTTTTTCTTCAGTATTTTCACTACATTTTCTTCCATTTCTTTCTTGTTCATTTCCCTTTCTTCCTGGATGATCTCTCTTAAGCTGACCACTTCTTTCTGTTCTTCCTCTACGTGTGCCCACTTTGCCTTGTGTTCTTCTAGTACATTACTCACCTTCTCCGTTTTATTAGTACTCTCTTCAAGTTTCCTCCTCAGTTCAACATTTTCCCGCTTCAAATTCTTAATCTCTTCATTGGCTGTTTCGTTGGACTGGATTAGACTCTGTATGGTGGTTTCCGTATTTCCTGACACATCCTTTATCACTAGATTCTCTACTTTTTTTTCGAGTTCACTAATCCTCATAATTAATGTTTTCACTAGGTCCATGACATTAGTATTAGCATCAAATCCTTGAAATTCCATTCCCTCATTGTTTACATTTTCGGCCATCTTTAACGTACCGATCAAGTACTCAAGGTCAGGAGCGATGCCTTGGACGTCCTCTCTCTCCGTGTGTGTGTGTGTGTGTGTGTGTGTGTGTGTGTGTGTGTGTGTGTGTGTGTGTGTGTGTGTGTGTGTGTTCTTACCTAATTGTACTTACCTAATTGTATCTTTACAGGAATGAGTCAAGCTCGTACTGTCCCGTGTCTTAAACCATATTTATCGTACATATCCTTAAATTTGTGAATTGTTTTGGCACACACTATTTCATTCGGTAGTGTATTCCATTGATCAATTGCTCTGTTTGGGAAACTGAATTTCCTTATTTCTTTATCACCTCTCTTCTTATGCAGTTTTTTGCAGTGTCCTCTTGCTGATGCTTCTCCATATGTTAAGTAATCATTTATGTCTATTTTCTCCTTTCCTGATATGCACTTATATAGCATTATCATGTCACCTCTTTTCCTTCTCTCCTGTAGTGTTGGTAGATTCAGTTTATTTAGTCTTTCTTCATAGCTTAGGTCCCTTAAGCTTGGTATCCATCTTGTAGTGGCCCTTTGAACTTTTTCAATCTTGTCTATATGCTTTTTGAGATGAGGACTCCAGACTATTGATGCATATTCCAGGGTTGGTCTAATGAATGATGTTATTATCCTTCTTAGCATGTCTTCATTTATGTATGTGAATGCTATTCTCATATTTGCAAGCAGTGTATACATGTTCCGCACCTTCTCGCTGATGTGGTCAGCCGGAGACAGTCTGTTATTGATAATCACACCTAGGTCTTTCTCTCTTTCTGATGTGTATAGGGTTTTATTTCCTAACTTATAATCCCAATCAGGTCTTTTTCCACTTTTACCAAACTTGATTACATGACACTTGTCCACATTGAATTCCATTTGCCATGTACTACTCCATTCATGAAGTTTATTTAATTCTTCTTGTAGCTCCCTACAAGAGTCTGTGTTAGTAATTCTCCTTTGTATTTTTGCATCATCTGCAAACATATTCAGATAGCTCTCATTTCCAGTGTTACTGTTTATATCATTTATGTACACTAAAAACATGATTGGTGCCAGCACCGAACCCTGTGGTGCTCCACTAGTCACTTCTTTCCATGATGAGTAGTTTCCTCTTAGTACTGTCCTCATTTCTCTTTTTATGAGAAAGTCTTGCATCCAACAAAACAGTTTGCCTCGAATTCCTCCTTGATGGTACAGCTTCCATAAAAGTCTTTGGTGTGGTACTGTGTCAAAAGCTTTCTTGAAATCTAAATAGGTGTGTGAGTGTGTGTGTGAGTGTCTGTGTTAGTGTGTGTGTAAGTGTGTTAGTGTGTGTGTGAGTGTGTGTGTGTGTCTGTGTTAGTGTGTGTGTAAGTGTGTGTGTGTGTGTGTGTGTGTGTGTGTGTGTGTGTGTGTGTGTGTGTGTGTGTGTGTGTGTGTACACTGCACTAGGGAATACTGTACTTCGCTTGGCATGGAACTGTTTGAAGCAATCACCCACACACAGTGCCACATCACAAACAGGACACATGTGACTTGTGTCCCTCCTCATCTTCGCCAGGGAACACAGTGCACCACAGCCTCCTCCGGTTGGGGATCCTCTCCCGTCGGTGGCCCAGTGTTGTATCCAGCCGCACTCTGTCATCGATGAAACGACGATGCTTGGCTGGCTGTCCTCCTGGCGTTCCCCGGTCCTGTTGTCCTGGAGGTGCAGCTGCAGGCCCGGGCACGGCAGCGGCAGCAGGTTCTCCCGACGGACCAGGAACCGGTGAAGGTTCTCTCAGCACCTGTGCTGGTCTTGCAGGTGATGGTGGTGCTGACTCCAGTCCTGGCCCTCCTCCTGGAGATGGTGGTGTTGATGCAGGACCCGGTGGTGATGGCACCTGTGCTGGCGCTGTAGCAGGTGCCACAGGTGCTGGATGTCCTGCTGGCCATCGGGTTGGAAGGTCAGGGGCATGGTGGATGACATGCCCTGATGCGGGCCACTCTGCTTCATCAAAGTAGAGGAGCTTGTCCACTATCTCCTCCACGAATTCAAGCAGACTGACTGACCCGCGTGAGCACTTCTTGCACAGGGCGAACGCGTTGAAAATGGCCATATGAATGAAGTAGAAGGTGATCTTCTTGGTCCATTTCACGGGCTGCCACTGGATGGGATAGTATTGGACCATCTGGTCGAAGTGGTCCACCCCACCCATGTGTCGATTATAGTCATCCACCACAACGGGCTTGTCCACAGTCTTCTGGACATAGGTTGTCCTCCCGTCAGGAGCCCTGGTCTTCCTTCGAACCTGCTTCTGGATGGTGCCTGTGCTGTGGAAGGTGGAGACCATGTTGACAATGCACTTGTCCCTCCACAGCAACACCATCATGTTGTCCTTGTGCATTGCTGTCATGCCCCCCACTGGCAGGTTCGTGGTCCTGGCGATGTCCTGCAGCTGCTTTGGTGCTCCTCTTGCCAGACGTAGGGTCCCACACATGTAGGTTCCTGCACTGAAGAGGCATTTGCACAGGGATACAGAGTTATAATAGTTGTCCATGGAAATTCTGTATCCCTGATCCTTCAGCGGTTCTACGAGGCTCCACACGGTGGTCTCCAGCGCCCTCTTCTGCCCCGTATACACCTCAAAATTCCAGATGTAACCCAAGGAAGCCTCAGCCAGGATATACAGCTTGATGGAATACTTTGAGGGCTTCATCGGGTTGTACACGCGGAAGCTTAGGTGCCCCTTCCACAGCAGTGAGCCCTCGACCAGGCTGAGGTGCTCCTCGGGTAAGTAGGTGTTCTGGAACCGCCGAAGGAGGTACTGCATCACCGTGCGAACCCTGATGAGCCAGTCTTCATTGTCCTGGGGTATCGCGAGCGAATTGAACGCATGGAAGTGTTTCAGGATCGCCCTGAAATGCATTCCACTCATCACTTGCATAAAGAGGGGGTAGTTGTGGAGGCAGGATCTCATCCAGTAGTGCCGGATGCTCGGGAGATTCATAACCCCCATGAAAAAGTAAAGCCCCAGGAACTTGGCCATCTCCTCTTCATTGCAGATGAACCATGCATCCAACGTAATCCCCAGGAATGATGCGTAGCTGTTGGTTTCGTGGGTGAAATACGTCAACAACTCCCTCGTGAAGAACAGCTGCAAGAACTGGAAAAGAGTTGTTGGCAGATCCACCTTCATTCCTGGGGATCCTGTGAAGGGCCCATTAGCTGGTGTGAAAGGGCCACTGCTCCATCCTTGATCCGTTGCGGCAACACCTTCCGCAGTGGTTGCAGTGGGTCGGCGTACCGACACCCTTGTTCCTCTTCGGACACCCCTTGGCCGCCCCCCATAGCCGGGCCGTGGACCACGCCGGCCTCGTCGAGGTGGTGAGGGTTCCGACGATGAGGAGGACGAGACTGTCTCCTGTTGCTGGAAAACGTCGGGGAGGATTATCACTGTTGAAGACAGCGCCCTTGTCGACCGGGCAGGGGACGACGACACAGTCGCCTCCTGCACCAGTTGCACTGCAGACAGTGCGCGCCGTGCAGGTGCCAGTGTCGTGTAACTTGGCCCAGCTTCCGGTGACATAGGCTCGGCCAAGGGGGAACTAGAGGCTTGAGGTGGAGAGACCATAATGGCTGTAGGAGCGAGAGGTACAAGCAAAGGCGATGTCTGTCATCCAAGTGAAGACGATGATTGGGCCGATAGTCCTGACACTGGTGGTGGTGGTGTCTGCTCCCTTCATTCTTGTAGCACGGGCAATGCTGCCCGAGGGGAATCCTCCTGGACCTCGTCCCATTCCTCCTCACTTGGGACATCGCTCAGCTCGTCCTCTACTTCACTCTCGGTCTCCTCCTCAGATAGAATCTTTTCCCACTGGTCAGAAGACAGATCTTTCTTCTCCATCCTGGCAATCACTGATACAGAAAGTCAAATCTGGGTTTTTTAGGTTCTCTGCTGAAAAGGAAGAGATATTATTCACTGTCGCGCAACACCTTCCATTGAGAGTAGCACAACACACGTCATGTTATATCTTTCTGTACAGGAAATCGCTGCACCTTTACGAACAGTTCACATAAAGGATAACTTTTCAGTGTTTTTTCACGGTCTCATAACTGTTCACTGGCGTCTGTGGGTGTGTGCCATATATATATATATATATATATATATATATATATATATATATATATATATATATATATTATATATATATATATATATATATATATATATATATATATATATATATATATATATATATATATATATATATATATATATATATATATATATATATATATATATGTATGTGTGTGTGTGTGTGTGTGTGTGTTTAATTTTTTTATTTTTTATTTTTCAGCCCTCCTTCCCCAAAGTTTCATGACATATAAACTCCCTCACAATATCTGAAGGTTCCCCCCACACATGATATACTCCCTCACATATATATATATATATATATATATATACAGTATATATATATATATATATATATATATATATATATATATATATATATATATGTCAAGAATACTCCCCCAGTATCCCTGCTTGTCGTAAAAGGCGACTAAAAGGGTTGGCGGAGGGTTAGTGCCCCTCCCCAGAAAACAACTAACTAAAAAAACAAACAAAAAGCCTCGGACAACGACTGACCAAACGTTGACGACCAAGGACCGGACAAAGGACATTGCAATTGGAACGTGGAATGTAAGGGGAGCAAATGATGAGGTGAAAGAGAGGGAGATTGTCCAGGTGCTTGAGGATGCGAAAGTGGATGTATGTGGAATAACTGAAACAAAATGGAGAGGAGAAAGTGTGAGAGAATGGGAGTATGGATGGAGTATATGTGCAGGAGTAGGTGAGAATGAGAGGGCAAAGGAAGGAGTATGTATAGTTGTGAGTAAAAGATGGAAGAGGAGCATAAGACAGTATGGATCAGTTGGATCAAGGATTGTGTGGGTAAAGTTGAAAGTTGGAATACAAATGTGGGCGATTGTGTGTGTGTATGCGCCAATGCAAGATCGTGCTAGAAGAGTGAGAGAAGAGTTCTGGACAAATGTAGAAGTGTGCAGGGAAAAGTTTGGAAGGAATGATAGAGTGTTTTTGCTTGGTGATATGAATGGTAAAGTTGGGAATGTGAAGGTGGATGGAATAGTTGGTGAGTGGGGTGTGCCTGCTGAGATAGATGAGAAAGGGAGTGCGTTAGTGGACATTTGTGCTGGGAGGGGGTTGGTGATAGCCAATACCCTCTTCAGACATAAAATGATCCACAAGTATACATGGTGAGTGATGAGAAGGGTGGGTGGTGAATTGAGTGAAAGGAAGGCAATGATTGATTATGTGTGTGTGGATGAAAGGATGCGAAGATGTATATTGGATGCAAGAGTTTATAGAGGTTGGGGGAGTGGACTTTCTGACCACTACTTGGTGGTGGCCAGAGTTAAAGTTCAAGTAAGATGGAGGAATAGAAGAAGGGAAAGACGAGAAGAAGGAGTAGTTGCAAGGAGAGTGGAGAGGTTACAAGAGGATGAGAAAAAGGCAGAGTATAAGAGAGAAGTGGAGGAACGATTGGGCAAATATGAGTTGGAGCAGATGGGGGACGTGGAAGGTGTGTGTAGAGTATTTACAGAAGAAATATGTGCAGCATGTGATGTGGTGTGTGGAAGGAAGAGAAGACGAAGGGGGGTGCAAGGAACAGCGTGGTGGGCTGAAGAGGTGAAACGGGCTGTGGCACAAAAGAAGAAAGCATACAATGAATGGATGAGAAATAGGGGCGTGGAAGAAGTTGAGAGGCGGAAGAGAGAGTTATATGTAGAAAGAAAGAGAGAGGTGAAAAGATTAGTAAGAGACAGTAAGAAGAGAGTGGATGAGGAATTTGGAAGGAATATGAGTGTAAAGTGGAGGAACTGTAAGAAAATGTTCTGGAAAGAGGTGAAAAGAGTAAGACAGGGTGGAAGTGAAGTTAGCAGGGGAATGAAAGATAAAAATGGTAGATTACTAGTGGAGAAGGGAGAAAAAGTGAGCAGATGGAGAGAACACTTTAAGGAATTGTTGAACGTGGAGGATGGAAGTAATGCGAGTATAAGTGGCTGGGGAATGGCTGGAAGAAGGAAGGAGGTGAGAAGACAGGAAGAAATCAGTAGGATAGAAGTTGTGGAAGCAATGAAGAAAGTTAAATCAGGGAAAGCCCCAGGAATTGATGGAGTGTGTGGTGAAATGCTGAAGCATGGAGGAGAGATAGTAGTAGAATGGATGTGGAAGATGTGCAGATTGGCCTGGGAGGAAGGTAGTGTCCCGGAGGATTGGAAGTCAGGTATAATTATTCCCTTGTACAAAGGAAAATGGGAAAAAGAAGTGTGTGGTAATCATAGGGGCATTTGTCTTCTTAGTATAATAGGGAAAGTGTATGGTAGGATACTTATTGACAGAGTTAGAGAAAGAACAGAGAAATTAGTGGGAGAAGAACAGGGAGGCTTTAGGAAGGGAAGAGGTTGTGTAGATCAGATATTCATTCTCAGATCTTTAGTGGAAAAGTTTCTAGAGAAGGGAAAGAAGTTGTATGCAGCTTTCATGGATTTGGAGAAAGCATATGACAGGGTGGATAGACTAGGATTATGGAAAGTGTTAAGAATATATGGAATAGATGGGAAGTTGTTGAATGCTGTGAAGAGTATGTACGATGGTGCGAAGGCTGCAGTGCGTGTGGATGGTGAACTAAGTGAATTTTTCTCTTTGAAAGTTGGGTTGAAACAGGGATGTGTCATGTCTCCATGGTTGTTCAATCTGTACATGGATGGGGTAATAAAAGAGGTACAAGGTAGGGTAGTGGATGTTGGAGTGGCCCTGGTGAGAGAGGATAGTGTTTGGAAACTCCCTGTACTGTTGTTTGCAGATGATACCGTGTTGTTGAGTGAAGACGAAGGGGAGCTGCAAGGCTTGGTGGATGAGTTTGAGAGAGTGTGTAAGAAACGGAATCTAAAGGTGAATGTAGGGAAGAGTAAAGTGATGGTCTTTGAGAGAGGTGAAGTCAGTGAATGTACAGTGAGGTTGGATGGTGAGGAATTGGAAAATGTGAGTATGTTTAAGTGCTTAGGTAGTGTGATGAGTAAGGATGGAGGTTTGGAGGGTGAAGTGCTTGAAAGGGTACAGCAGGGAAGAAAGGTTGCTGGTTCTTTGAAAGCAGTGATAAGAAGCAGGGAAGTGAGCATGGAAGTGAAAAAGTTACTACATGACAGTATTGTGATACCAACTCTAACGTACGGAAGTGAAGCTTGGACGTTGTTGGAAGGACACAAGTCAAGAGTGAGAACCGTGGAAATGAGTTATTTAAGAGGAGCCTGTGGAGTCACATGGAAAGACAGGCTGACGAATGAGGATATAAAGGAGCATTGTGGTGTTGATGTGGATGTGATAGGGAGCGTTATGAGGAACACACTGAGGTGGTTTGGCCATGTGGAGAGGATGGAGGGTGAAAGACTGATGAAGAGAGTGTATGTGAGTGAGGTGGAGGGGGAAAGAGGGAGGGAGAGACCGAGGATGAGATGGAGAGATGGGGTGGAGAGGTATATGAGAGAGGGGGGTGTGAGTTGAGAGCAGGGGAGTGAAATGGCGGGGGACAGGGCGACTTGGAGGCGATTTGTTTGTGGCCACCCCAAACGGGATTGAGGTGTCTGGCAATAGATAGATAGATAGATATATATATACAGTAATCACTCTAATATCCGGACGCCCAATAACCGAACATCCCCACTAACCGAACCTTATCGTCCTGGGATCAAATATTCCCAAAATGGTCCGAAAATCCAAAAAAATTTAAAAAAAAATTGATTTTTTGCCGTCCGTAATTTGAACTTGCCGCGCACGCCGCGTGAGAGCATTGTTTTGGTTCGTCATTCCTCCGACGTCCAATAGAGCGCCGCTGCATCCTCCCCACTTCCCTCCTGTCTCTCACCGCGACTGGACCTACGCTCTTCGCAATGGCTGCCCACGTGCTCGCTTTTGTGGTAGTGCCGTACTTGCTGCAAGGCCTCCTGCTGCTCTCTGCCCTCCTCTTAGTGTGTGTGATGATGGCCCCGCCTCCTGAGAAAAGGAAGAGAGTGGTGTTGACTCTGGAGAAGAAACAGGAGATATTGGAGAAAGTTGATGCGGGTTGGTCTTCTTCACGCATTCTCCGCAAGTTTAACCTGGCCCGGTCGACTTTGTTCGATATCAAGCGTTCCCGAGACAAACTCATGCAGTACACGGCTGACTTCTCGTCGAGAAGCAAACGCAACGTAGAAAGGAAGGTTATGTTTACCCCCAAGTTTGCAGAAATCGACCGATCCACGTTGATTTGGTACCGACAGCAACGTGCAGCTGGTGTGATGGTACGTGGAACGGAGCTGAAGGCTGCTGCTGAGAAGTTTGCAAGGCTTCACGACGCCCTAGACTTAAAGGCATCCGAGAGTTGGCTCTTCGCGTTCAAGTTGCGACATGGCCTTACTAACCGTAAAGCACATGGCGAAGCATTGGACGCTAACGAGGATGGAGTTGACAAGTTTCGGCACAAGGTGAAAGGCTTGATCGACAGGGAGGGCCTCACTCACGGTCAAGTCTATAACGCAGACGAAACTGGCCTATTCTATCGGTCGGTGCCAACGAACACTCTAGCCGATGAGACGGAGAAGCGTGTACCTGGCCGCAAGCTTTCTAAGGAATGGATATCTGCTTTGTGTTGTGCCAGTGCTAACGGCATGCACCGGCTTAAGCCCGTTATTGTTGGCCGTGCAAAGCAGCCTCGGCGCCTTCGTGGGGTGATGGATGTCCTTCCTGTCATATGGTACCATTCTTTGAAAGCATGGTTCACAGCTGTGATTTTCAAAGACTGGTTTCACCGTCACTTCGTCAAGGAGGTCATCCAGTACCAGACGAAGACACTGGGAATTCCTCGCGACCAGATAAAGGCTCTCCTTCTCCTCGACAATGCACCTGCCCACCCGTGCAACAAGGACTTGGTTGCTGAGAATGGCCGTATTAGGTGCATGTTTCTGCCACCTAATACGACTGCTCTCATTCAACCCATGGACCAAGGAGTGATCGTGGCAACAAAGCGCCTGTACCGTCGGAAGTTCCTGGACGAGGTGATGGTTGTTCTCGAGGACGAGGACGAGCGCATGGAAGGACGTGACACTCGAGGCAAGCGGACTTTGGAAAACCTTCGCCGCTACAACATCAAGTCTGCGCTGTACAACTGGGCTAGTGCATGGAAGGAAGTCCCTGTGAAAACTCTTGAAAATGGTTGGTCTCGTCTGCTTCTCGGAACAGATGTGGAGTACGATTTTCTAGGGTTTGACGTGGATGACTTCCATGCACGGCTACGTACGCACGGCGACGATGTTGATGTGGACGATGTTCTGAGTGGTTGGACGACGACGAGGGCGATCCTGGGTATCAGACGTTGTCTGATATCGAGATCGCGTCTTCGGTTGCTGGTGTCAGTCCCGAACTTGAAGATTCCGACGACGAAGGCGATGTTGATGCGGACTCCTCTTAGCAGGACACTACTCCAGCCATCCCCAAGCTGAGCGCACTCCGGGAACATCTAGAATTCGTCCTAGACTACCTGGAACACCCGGACTGCGACAGGGAGATGGGGCCCTTGGGACTCGTGGAGGAAGTGAGTGCTTTCCGGCAGCGCATCATCAATCGCCAGAATCGTCGGTCCTTGCGTCAGTCAACGATTGACAGTTTTTTCAGGCCCGTGACCCCCGCTGTGCCAAGCCCTGGTTCCACTCCGTTGCCTCCCCAAGACAGGCCCTCGTGCTCCGAGCCACAGCCCAGCACATCAGCTACAGTGGAGTCACCGCTCGATGTGAGTTTGCAGCTATCTTCAGAGTCTTCTGTAGTCGGTACGCCATCACCACGACCCACCGATGCACCCCTTGGTTGCCTGCCAGTGATACTCTCGGACTCTGACAGTGAATAAACAGCAAGAACTTCTCCACTAGACCACACGGGAATTTTGAGTGTTGTGCAGTGAAAAAAACGGTGTGTTGTGTTAAGGTTTTCGATATGAGAGAAAAGACTCGGTGGAAACAAAATTTAACGTAACTAACCTTCTTTGTTTTGGCTTTAGAAATTGAAAAGATTGGGAAAAGTTTATGTGCAACACGAAAGTTAACTGGAACATTATTTGGACTAAAGTGAACACTGTGAAGAGAACGGACTTCTGTGTGTTATTGACTAAGTTCAGTGCAAGACTTCAGGAAGAGTGTACTGCAAGTGCTTCAGGAAATCGTTCTTACTGTCAGAGTCCGAGAGGAGGCGGTTATTCATCGAGGTGGCCAGGGACTTGCTGTAAGTAGCCAGAATGTTTCATATTGTACTTTTTTCCATACTATACTTACCAGAATGTGTCATACTGTACTTTTTTCCATACTATACTTACCTCATGCATGTGCAGTAGGAATGTGTTTTTCAGAGTTAGGCTAGGTTAGGGTCCATAAGTACCAGAATGTTTATTAATGTATGAACATACTTCTAAACCCTCATTTTATGTTTCTTTTGCATTTATTTCAGTCATTTATGTGCCTTATTGGTGTGATTTGGGTGTTAAATAGGTGCTATGCATGTCCGGAGGGAGTTGTATAGGTGTTTCTCTGAGTTAGGGTCCATAAGTACAAGTCCATAAGCTGGGGCCCAATATCCGGACGAAACCAATAACCGAACCTACCGATGGCTCTATTGATCCGGATATTGGAGGGGTTACTGTATATATATATATATTATATACAGTGGGCTCGCATAGTACGTGAGAGATTGGGCGGTGCACGCGCTCGCGCACTGGGAATTTGCGTACTAGGAATACATAATCTTATGGGAATAATTACATATGGGCGGTACCCCCTCATACCTGGACATTTTTTGGCCCTGAGAGACATAATAAAGGTCATATGTATCAGACATTGTACTAAAGCTATAGCAACAATAACAATAATATGAGTAGTCACCTTAACAACAGTAGACAACAGGCCTGATGACCTTAAATAACAGGGGTTCCGAGGCGCGGCAACACTTACAGCGCCGCACTCCCCACATCACCAACACTTCCCTCTACAGATTCCTCTTGATCACCTTCCCCAGGAGCATCCAAGCCACTCACTTCGGCCATAAACCCTTCAGCCCCTCAAAGTCAAATGCTGACACTTCTGACATTGCATCCTCTTCATCCTCAACAGGATCAGGAGCAGACAATGTCGATGGTTCCGCTATTTCACCAACTTGAGCCCGCTGTGTGTAGCTTGTTATGAGCATCTGTCTTCTCCTGTATATTTCTTCCCTGTGCCTGTCTGTGTAGAAACGGAAGAGTTTGTCGATACCAACCAGAAGTTCCTCCGTTCTTAGGTTGCTCACTTCCTGTGCCTTCACCTCTTCCTTGAGCTTATCCAAGGCAGCAAGGATCTTGCTAATGTTTGACATACACAGCTCAGTCCTGCCTTCCATCACACTAGGCTGCTCAACTTCACTCTGTCTAGCGTCGGGCTCGGTGTCAGCCTCGTCTATCCGTTACAACACTTCCTCGAGAGGCTGTTCCTCAGTAGCAGTGTGCACTTCTTGTATGTCCGCCAATGTAACGTCCTCGAAACCTGGTACAGCTTGTGCTGCTGTCAATGTTCCTGTCTCAGCATCGGCCAGTGGTTGAATGGCCGTCTCCTGGGTGATGCACAGGTGAGGCACGAGCATTCGCCATGCATGGTTCACCGTTGCAGATGTAATCTGGTGCCAGGCTTGAAGGAGAAATTCAACAGCGTCCTTCACCGTAAAGTTACGCCAAAATGCCTCAACAGTCATGGCATCTGTGGTAGGTCAGGATAGAGGTGCTGGTGGAGATGGAACGGGAGCAGATGCCTCATCAAGGTCTTTGTCGTGATCTTCTTGTAGGGCATGAAGCTCCTCTTGTGTGTCGGTCTTCCTGCGTAGGTAGTCGTACACTTCCTTATGGTAGAAATGCTTCACTGTGGCGATTAGTTCTTGATCGAGTGGCTGCATTAGTGACGTTGTGCGGGGCGGCAGAAACACAACACGACAATCCTTATGAAGATCTTCCAGGTATGGAGGGTGACTTGGTGCGTTATCAAGCACAAGGATCATCTTAACCCCTTAACCGCGGGGCGTCACTTTCGTGACGCTTGGGAGCAAGGGATCATACCGCGGGGCGTCGCTTTTGTGATTCTGTGTTATTTTGAATTCACCCGGGCTTCCAAGTGGGGGCTTGTATCATCTATCGGTACTGCCAATGTCCAACACTAGTCAGCACTCCTAATCTCATCTGTACTCCCATCCATTGTTGACAATTTAGCCATTTCTCCCCGTTCTTGACTCCCCTCCTTACCCCCCCTCCATTACCCTATCCTCTCGCCTGCCCGGCCGTGCTACGCTAAGTAAATCTTCCCTGGAATTTTTCACTGATTTCATCCACTGAAATAAGCCCTATGTCCTATTCTTATACCAAATAATATATACAAGAAAGAAATAAGGTAAGTGAGAGTGCCATACACCTGGAATTGGCTAATTATCACCTGACAACACCTCACTTGCACTCGTTCGCTAATTTTCGCTGTTTTTTTCCCCTTGAAATATGCCCTATAATCTATTTTCGTAATAAATATACATGTAAGGAGGGAAGGGAGAACCCTAAGTGATATTTACATTCACCTGGAACTACCTAATTTATAATGTATTGTCTAGATTTCCTGCCAATCATATCAGTGCTAGACAAAGCTGTTTCAAGATATAACATTGGTAGCTCTGAATATATATCTCCTAAGTAGGCCTCTAATCTATTTTCGTAATAAATATACATGTAAGGAGGGAAGGGAGCAACCTAAGTGATATTTACATTCACCTGGAACTACCAAATTTATAATGTATTGTCTAGATTTCCTGCCAATCATATCAGTGCTAGACTTAGCTGTTTCAAGAAGTAATATTGGTAACTCTGAATAACCCCTAGCAGGCCTCTACGCTGGTGGTCCTCCGTTATCACTCAGTTCTCTCTCAACTTCCGAAGCGAGAGTACGTATGTTTCTTCTTGCTGACTTCAAGGCCTTTTTTCACCCCCATGCAAATGGCCCTGTGACCTTTACCCCCTACTAAACCTCGTGTGGAAAGAGGTAAAGGGCTGACAATTGATAAAAGAGTGACTACGATCTTTCTATTGAGTAAAACAGTGCAAGTGGAATTGCAAATAATGTGTAAATAATGTGTAAACAGCAAGTGAAAGTAATGAATGTAAATATACATGAACAATGGAAAATAGTTTTATAAGTTATTTCAAGTGACAGTGCACAACACAGTGTAAATAAAATAGAAATGTAAATAACGTAAATAAAATAGAGAACGTAAATAGAAATGTAAATGAGTAGTATTATAAGAATACGAGTATATACCCTAGGAGTAATGAAAGTGAAAGTTTCACTCTAGCATGTCTGAATGCTATGAGTTATGAGAGTGAAGATGAAAGTGACATTCACTCTCAATGCCAGTATACAGGACGAGAAAGTGAATGCTACGTATTTTACTGAAAGAAATTGAATCCCTAAAGTGACAATAAACTAATACTACTGAAGGAAACTTATGGATAAAGACTATAGATATATATAAGTGTTATATAGTAATAGAAATATAAAGTGTGAGGGGTTTTATGAATAATAAATGACAGACTACCAAGAGCGAACTAATGCCAGTGTGACGATCAGACGCGCTCGTAATTTCCATTGCTTTCACAGTGTTTTTTTTTTTTAGTATGGATCCCAAACTACTTGAAAATTGTAGAATAGTGTTTATAGTGTTTGTATCTGGCTGTGGTAATCATATTACGGGTTGTCGGGAAGTGTAAAGTGGAGACTTCGTTACCCTACTTCAGAGGTCTCCACAAGTCCTACGGTAACCGACGAAGGCTCAACAATCATTCCAGGAGAAAGCTGAAGGTATGTGCCATAAGCATATATAATTTTATTATTCTAGGACTAATAACTGATTTTTGGCAAATATTTTTTGAGAGTCTGTCGGAGCCCAAATAACCCCGCGGCACACGCAAGTTATTGGTAAACAAGCCCGCGGTGTAGGGGTTAAATGGAATGCCCAGTTCCCGACACTTGGCTCTCGCATCAGGGACACACCGCCTTGTTAACCAGTCTGCCATAATGCTCCCGGTCATCCAACCATTTACGGACTTATACCAATACAGTAAACCCTCACTTTATCGCGGGGTTATGTTCCAAAGTCACCCGCGATAAGCAAAAATCCGCGATGTATTGACGCTACCCCTAAAATGCCTATTTATTGTCTCTATTAATAAGAAAAACCAGTACGGGTACTCACTGATGATGAATGAGATGAATTGAAGATGATGATGATCATGAAGTTCAGTACAAGGTGTATACAGTATTACAGTAAACCCCCACTATAATGCGGTATTTTATCAAATATATTAGCCGATTTTTAATTATTATTTTAATTAATACAGCTATTAATATTTTAGAATAAATAAAGATGTAAAATACCATAAACATATCCATTTCAGAATACAGTACTGTACTGAAAATAAAGATGTAAAATATGTACTGTACCCTAAAAATAGCCGTAGTAGGCTTTGCGGAAACCGCGATGAGGCGGGGTTTCCCGCAATGTAAAAATAGTTAGGTTCCAATGAAAATCCCGCGATAAAGTGAACCGGCAATATCTGAACCGCATTATAGCGGGGGTTTACTGTACACGCCACTTGCATCCATGTTCGTGAGGTTTTTGTAGCACCTTGGATGTGAAGCTGTGTGTACAACAACTGGCCTCATCTTGTGGCTACCAGACAGGTTTACAGCGAACATTACCGTCATCTTACACTTCTGGAGCTTGCGACCATGGGCTTGTTTCTGTCTTTTAGCAATGTAAGTTGATTTTGGCATGGCCTTGTAATATAAGGACGTTTCATCGATGTTGTAGATCTGGTCCTTGGTGTACTGTCCCACTTCAATAATTGTTTTAAATATTGCAGGATAGTCTCTCGCGGCCAGCTCATTGGCAGAGGCATGTTCACCAGACAATTTCACGTAACGGAGTTCCTTGCACTTGAGAAAACGGTCCAGCCATCCAACCGATGCCCTGAACGGTTTTTCCACTTTTAACCTTCGAGATGCAGCCTTGTAAAAGAGCTGGGCTTGGTTCCGAATAAATCTTCCATTGAGTGGAACACCTTCCTTTTCTTTCTGCATTATGAAGGTGGCAAGATAGCGCTCCATTAATATCATAGCACGATTTCCCACCCGCGAACGGCCGTCTAGGTCAGAGGCACCGTACGTCTTCACTACAGCCTTTATGGCTTCACGGTTCTTCCACACAGTTCTCACTGTAGATTCAGCCAGTCCCAGGGTTCTCCCAATAGCCGTGTTTCCTTTACCCTCCTCCTTCATCTTAATTATCTTTAACTTGGTGGCATGCATCAGATGTTTCTTTACTCTTGGGGTTGGAGCCATGGTGCAGCAAAGTACAGGCAGCACAAAAAACACCACACGTTGTACACGACAGGTTAGCTGTAGAGAGCGGATCCGCACAGTGCACGAGCCGGGACTGTTATGGCGCGCCCGCTCCCTTGTACCCCAAGCTGCGCGGTAGAATGCCCGGGAATTTCTGTGCATCAACATGACGACACGTGACGCGCTCTGTGAGGGGTGGTCGCACACTAGTAGAAAATGGCATTTTTGAGCCACTCGTTGCCTCTGCCTCGCGTTCTGTGCGGTAAACTCGCGCATTAAAGGGTTTTTGGTTATGATTTTTGGTCACTCGTGCACAAGGCGAATCGCGCACTGCGGTGTCGCGCACTGTGCGAGCCCACTGTATATATATATATATATATATATATATATATATATATATATATATGTATGTATAATATATATATATGTATATATATATATATATATATATATTATATAAATATAAATATGTATATATATATATATATATATATATATATATATATATATATACACTCAACCCTCGGCTATCACTCCCAATTGGTCCCGCTATGACTGCGCTATAGCCGAAACCATGATAGCCGAATTGAAGAACTTATGGTAATAATTCTAATTGGTGCCATGACCTCAATATTTACCCCTAAGATACCTTTTTTGTACCACATATTAATATGTAATAGTCTAAAAATGAGCATGTTTTATGATGTGATCACGATTCTTATAAATGCCCCTCACAGTTGATTCATTGATGTTATGTTTCTTCCCCACACTTCGCTTGGTCTCACCATTCTCTATAAGTTTCACATTTCCAGTTTATCTGCATAACATAGGTTCTTCCTCTTCTTTATTTCCCTGCCAGGTGCCGCAGCATTATGTTGGGTGGTAGGGGGATGGGGAGGGGGTACGTTGGCTATGGTCATATCATAAAAAAGGTTATTGTTCTCGCTATCATTGTTCACGATGTAAGGGCGCGCACTTGAATGGTTTGGCGGGCAGGAGACTCGGCCAAGCGGCTAATCAGTGCTCGGCTGGCGCTGATGTCACACGACCAATCACGGAGTGAAGCTTTTGTTGGCTGGGTGGAGCACTGGAGCCTGGCCTTTTTGAAATTTTCGAACATTTGCGGTGCGTGATAGCAGGCATTTAGTGCGTGATAAAGGTATTTCGGTAGTTTTTTATATAGGCGTGATAGCGAGATACGCTATAGCGGAACCCGTGATAGCTGAGAGTTGAGTGTATATATATATATACAGTACCCTCGCGTCCAACACGCGTTAGTCCAGCACGATTCAGGTCCAGCACGGACAGCAAATTATTTAAGACGATTTAATTACAGCAACACGAGTGTGTTAGCATAACACGCACAGAGCTCCGAGAAGTGGGCGAAATCTGCAGAATTCAACTCTAGCACGATCATCCCTGGTCCAACACGGTCATACTGGACATTCCCATGATGATGATAGCCAATGAAAAACTTCTGATCAAGTAGCCTTCCCCGCCTGCTATCGTGACGTGATCGTGATGCCGCCCAATTAAAAACGCTTCTGGTGTCACGTGATGTTTTGTTTAAATTTCTCCCGCCACATGCCACTCAGTCGCATAATTGCATTGAAAGGTGCTTTTTTCTGGATGCATTTTCTGCCCTTGTTACTGCATTTCACCCTGCTCACGATGCCTAGGAAGCCTTCTGAGAACCCCAAGAAGCGTTGGCACCTCCCTCAGGCCACCAAGCTAGAAAGAGAGGAAGAAGAAAGGGGAGAGGAAAGTTGACATTGCCAAGGCCTACGACATGAATGAAGCCAACGTCAGGACCATAAGAAAAAACCAAGACAAGATCCTGGCAGCCGAAGGCTATCACACGGCACTTCATACCAGGTTTGCCGAGGATACGATGGTAAATCGGAACGGTAACGTGGTAAAATTGCCGACGATACCACGGGCATTTGGAGTTCATCTGGATGGATTCCTGCCGAGGATACGACGGGCAAAACAGTGTGACTAAAACCCAGGCGACTCGACAGAGAATGTATCGTACTACAGCATTGAACATTTAGCCTGACACTGAATACATATTATGTAATATTTTAGAATAAATATCAATCGTTTTGAAACCCTTCTCATCGGCATGTGTACCAGTTTATAAACAAAGTTGCTTCTCCTTATTCTCTACCGAGTCAGCGACAGCGATCACTTTCCACAGTCACAAGAGGGGGCTCTGGCAACAGTGTGAGAAGCATGCTGTATGCCGAGGATTACAGAGTGGGACAGGCAGGAGCAGGACCTTCCATGGCTGTGGACGAAGATAGTGATTCTGAGTGTGATTTCGAAGGATTTATGAGGGAGGTTGAGGAGGAGCAACAGCCATTACCCGCTAGTGACGCCAGCAGCCATCCTCCAGGGACCCAGTAGGACTACCTACAGCCTTGGATACCACCTTCCATACAGCCTTGGATACCACCTTCCATTCCCAGCAAGCCCACCAACACTATCGTAAAAGGTCAGTTATCATTCATAGTGCAGTACCATTTATTATAATTACAATAGTACCAATATATGTATAGGTATATGGTAGGTATTTAGGGTGACTTTTCCTAGGGTTGCTGACATAATTCATTTTTCCCCATCAGCTCTGTTGTTAGTCCAACACGTTTTTGGTCCAACACGTGACCCATGCATGACAATATTACCGTGTTGGACGCGAGAGTACTGTATATATATATATATATAGATAGATAGATAGATAGATAGATATATATAGATATATACATATACTGTAAATATATATATACATATATATATATATATATATACAGACACATTTTCCCCTCCTTCCCCAATCGTTCCCCCAACACATGATACAATACTTCCCACGAACACTCGTGGCACATATCACAAACATTTTAGATATGAATCATAAATTTCAACAATTGTTTTTGTATGGTACACCACCTGTCCACTGACATCCGTGGTTGCCCAGCGTTGCAAGGTACAGTACCTGTTCAATGACGTCCCTCGTTCCTTGTCATCGTTACCTTTCACAGCACACCTGCCGCTAAAGTACCGCTCACCTATGCCACGCACCTAAACGAACACTAGCTGCACAGTTCACGTATATTTTACATAAAGTATAATTTATCACTAAATGTCTGACCAAGGCACAGCACCTGTTCAATGATGTCCCTCGTTGCTTGGCATCGTTACCTTTCACAGCACACCTGCCACTAAGGTACTGCTCACCTACGCTATGTACCTAACGAACAGTCGCGGCACAGTTCACGTATATTTTACATAAAGTCACTAAATGTCTGACCAAGGTACAGTACCTGTTCAGTGACGTCCCATGTTCCTTGCCATCGTTACCTTTCACAGCACACCTGCTGCTAAGGTACCACTCATCTATGCTACACACCATAATTTATGCCGTCATGAGGATACGTGGCACATTTCACTTACACTTGACACAATATCATACACAAATACATGACTACCACAATGATTCCACCCTAACCTCCACAATTACTCCCTTCCTTACTACGGTTCAACGTGACTGTGATGCAGCATCCTTCGCCGGGAAAGTACGAAGCAACTGTATTGTATTGGCACACACCACACTCCTTCACGAACACCCGCAGCATGTTAGACGTATATTTCACACAATTCTATACACATTTTCACTATCAGAATCACAATAATTCCATCCCTAAACACCTCTAATTCTCCCTTCTCGACTATAAAAAATGTACGTGATGCCTGCCCCACTCCACACTATGGTTCGCCATAATTTCACCAAGCCAGCCACAATATCTTTCACACAAAAAACTGTTTAGGCATTGGCTTCATTATATATGTATTTGTATTCACGCCATAGGGCCTTGAGGAGGGCAAGAGGCGAAACCCCACCACAGTGAACACGCATATCAGCTGTAAGCCTAATGCTTGATAACGGACACAATTCCTTTTCGTGACATATATCTATGTTCCATCGACAATATCACATACAGATATGCTCACAAATATTGCATTATCACACTGAGTCCATTGGGGCATCGGCTCGGGCAGGAGGAGGAGAATTAGTAGGAGTTTAAAGGGACAGTACACGTGATGCAACCTCACCGCCTGGCTGCTTGGAAGAGACTGAGGTTTCTCGGTACATGTTGGGCCCCGTGAGGCAGCTCAGTGTTGCCAATGCTTTACCATTGGAAAGCGCTATAATTGCTACGACGCATCAAAATTTGACGCAAATCCACCAGAAACTAAATTTTTGGTGAATTTTTTGGTGCTTATAAACGCGATTCGCGTGACTGAACAAATTTAGAAAATCCACATGACATGCGAATTGCGTGACTGACACTGAGAGGGTTAATAGATCTAGGAGAAGAACGATGGTTGTCTACAACAGTGGCTATAGAACGACCAGAAAGGAAGCTAGAGATGAAGGCACAGATAGAAGGATAGAAACCATAAGAGGGCAATTTGGAATTTAAAGATTTATGCCAGACTCCATCAAAAGCCTTTGAGATGTCAAGTGCAATGGCAAAGCTTTCGCCAGAGTCCCGAAAGGAGGATGACCAGGAGTCTGAAAGGTAGGTGAGAAGACTGCCAGTGGAGCGTCCCTGACGGAACCAATACTGACGATCAGAAAGAAGGTTGTGATAGAAAAGATGCTTTAAAATTTTTCTATTAAGAATTGACTCGAAAACTTTTGAGATACAGGATGTCAAAGCAGTTGGACGATAGTTAGAGGGTGGGGAATGGTCACCCTTCTTTGGGACTGGCTGAATGAGAGCAAACTTCCAGCAAGAAGGAAAGGTACAAGTTGATAGACAAAGGCAAAAGAGTTTGCCTAGGCAGGGTGTAAGCACAGAAGCACAGTTCTTGAGAACAACAGGAGGGACTCCATCAGGCCCATATGCCTTATTAGTATTGAGGCCTGTGATGGCAGAAAATACATCAGCTGAAGAAATTTTAATGTCAGCCATGAGGAAGTCAGAGGGGAGAAGTGATGGCGGAACAGCACCGGAATCGTCTAAGGTGGAATTAGAGGAGAAGGTCTGAGTGAAGAGATTTGCTTTATCAGTAGAAGAAATCGCTACAGCCCCATCAGAGTAGAAAAGAGGAGGGAGGGATGATGAGGTAAAGTTGTTAGAAAGGTTTTTGGCAAGGTGCCAGAAGGAGCAGGAAAAATTCGAGTTGGAGAATTGGGAGCATTTAGTACGGATGAAATTATTTATAGCCGAGCAAAAAACAGACTTAACATGATTTTGGGCAGAAACATATAAAAGATGTGATTCAGGGGTGGGTTGGCTCCGGTATCTTTTATAGGCCTTCTCCTTGTTGCGGACAGCATTAGAACAAGCGTGATTAAACCAAGGGTTTCTTACATTGGTCTAAGGATATGAGAAAGGAATGTATGCTTCCATGTCTGAGAGAATAACCTCCGTAATGCACAAGGCACACTCAGATGGCTTCCGGCCATGGAAGCAATAATCATTCCAGGGAAAATCAAAGAAGTACTGCCCGAGGGCCTCCCAATCCGTAGCTCCAACTAATACAAAAAAGAAATACAGTAGATTGGTATTAACTAGAGATTTTAATTGTAGAGAGGTTAACTGGGTGGAAAGTGGCAAGTGGGGGTTGGGGAGAGTGGGGTGATGGGGAGGGAGACAAGTAGGGGTGGGGGAGGGTGGGGGGATGGGGAGGAAGACAAGTGGGGGTAGGGGAGGGTGGGGGGAGGGGAAGGGAGACAAGCGGAGTGGGGGAAAGCGGGGGGAGGGGAAAAGAGACATGTCTGGTAGTGCTGAGCATAGCAGGGGATGGAGGAGGAATGGAGGGGTTTGAGACAGGGGTAAGAAGCAAAGGGATGGATGGATGGAGGGAGGACAGGGAAAGCCACGTGCACCATCACAGCCACATTCAGATGCGCTTGTTTCAAACCAAGGGAGCAGTGGAGTGTTCAGACTAGCAGATTGGTGGCCATTTGGATTGTGGGAATGTTCTTCAATTTCTTTTGTTCAGTGTAGCATATGTTTGGTTATTTTAGGGATGCACCGGAACTAGGATATTAAGTTCCGGCTGGAACCGGAACTGGCCGGAACTCTCCAGAAGTTCCGGCCGGAACCGGAACTACTCTGAAAGGCTGTTTTCAGAAGCTGGTAATATATACGAGGAGAAACATTCTCATCTTCTACCTCGAACAGGAGAACAACTCCTATTTCTCCATCATAATCTTCCTCGTTTCCAACTTGCAGATTCTGGCAAATGAATGAGCTCAGTTCAATGCAGTCACCGGCTCATTTTTCAGTTTAAACATATTGATGAAGGGAAGTGACATTTTCTTTTGCACATTGGTTGAAAAACTGAAGAATTGCTGTAATCCTAATTCACAAAAAAATTCTAGTTTATGTTTGTACTGCATATTTTTTCAATAAATATTCTTAAAATATAACTACAGTATTTTAACTGCCTAATTTCTTAACAAACTAATATAAATGAAGAGTTAAGAAGAAATAAGTAAGAAAGAAATTCAAGAAGTTAAGAGTTGAGACATAATTTATAAGTAGTATGATAAATGATTGGATGTAAAATAAAAGTTCCGGTTCTGGCCAGTTATTTTATGACAGTTCCGGCCGGAACCAGAACTTTATAAAAATTGAGGTTCCGGTGCACCTCTAGTTATTTGGGCGCCAGATATCTGGGTATGCCTGTATAATTATAGCAAAGCGGATTTTAATCCGTTCTGTGCCGGAACCTTTATCAGCTTTTGGATTCCCAGTGCCGAGGCTGACTGACCCCAATGCCAGCCATTTTTTACTTTTTTTTTTTTTCACAAATAGACCTGAAAAGTGGTTAAAATAAGCCTAGTGATAGTAAAAGTGCTCACCTTGGTTGTTGTCCCCCCAAAACAGGTGTTTTTGGTCCAGCACACCCAGATTTTGTGTCAGATGGCTACACTCAGATGGTTTCAGCGGCTGATCTGAATGTATACAGTAGTCCATTTTGCTGTGGAGTGGGTGGATGCGTGAAGTACTTGTACTATGGAAGCGGAACCTGGTTTACGTAATGCGACTACAGTCTGAACTATGATGTGTAGTTGTGGTTCCATTCCAGTTTTACATATTTTCACAGTCGCCTTTTTTATATTACTGTATATTGGTATAAGGCACTACAAACACTCGCATAAGGCACTATAAGCACTCATGCTGCACACAGTTACACTAGTTACAGTAAATCACACATTTCTTTTGTTATTTTCCTTACATTACAGTACAGTATTCCCTCATTTATCCGGACGTGTTCATTACCAGGACGTGAAAGTCCCTGAGAACTTCTGCGGGCCAGCCGACATGTTCAAATGTTCGGTATCATGGCCGCTTGGCTCAAGCCTTGAACTGGAAATAGTCCATAACCCACAACCAGAGTTAAAATGTCCGTCTGCCCCTGTACTGAATTGTCAAAGCCGCGTGCTTGTCCAATCACTCCCAACGAACCTCCAGCACCAGAGTAATATGACTGTAAGCCACAAGCAGTGTCAAAATGTCCGTACGCATCCCCTCTGAATGTCTAGTGTCACGCAGCCACCAGGCTAAGTCTTTCCCAACTGCCACCACCATCAAACATGGACCACAAGCCATGAGTATACATTTAGTGACAGCGGCCACCTGCCTTTCTACCAAACATCAAAAGTCCCCCGGCCACTGCGAGTTGTGTTTCCGCATGGCCACTCAGTGTCTCACAGACTGCAAGCCACGAGTAAAAATGTACAGTGAAAGCGCCCGTCTGCCTGTTGACAGAAGGGGGAGACTTCTGCTCACAGCCTCACTTCTCCCCCTCTCCTGTTCCGTCCTCCATATCCTCACAGCTCCCTCTCACTCCCTTAGTCCCTACCGTCCTTCGTGGTGATAACACTGACTCGTCAGTGTTCAAATTTTTTCATGATTTATTCGAGTACTATTGGTTATATCGGAATTCTGCAAAATCCACAAGAAAGCATATGAAATTCTGCATCTAGGTATATGCTTAACCAATGGAAGGTCCTGCCAAATTTTGCACTAGGATGGTGGGAAGGTATATGGAGGTGAGTTTTACCCCAGAACACTTTATTCTCACTGTATTTCTGTACTTTTACTTATCAGTCTTATGTATTTTTATTAGCTTATCTTATAGTAGAACCACCAGTGAAGATAATGTACCATTTATACCTATATAGCTTTCCAGTGGCATACTGTATTTGGTGATGGAATTTTTTTTTTAGCCCTGGGAGCACTCTGCAGAGATAACTGATTTTCAACCCATCCTCAGGTTTGTTTGTGGATTTTGGTTGGTTATGCTTTGTTTTCTTAATGTTTAGCATTGATGTGGATAATCCTATGTGTGTTTTGATGTCTCAGTATGGCAGAATGACAAGAAAACAGTGCCAAAATTAGGAGGGGTACTGTACATAGAGTAGTGTCTAGGTCAGGTGTTTTTTTGGTTTTCAGTCATTTTTTTCCATGGTTTTCTTGGTGTTTAGCATTACTTTGGATATTCCTATATGTGTTTTGATGTCTAAATATGGCAGATTGACCTGAAAACAGTGCCAAAATTGGGAGGGGTACTGTATATACAATACCGTATAGGTTGGGTGTTTTTGGTTTTCATTTTTTTTTTTCTGGTTTTCTTGGTGTTTATCATTACTTTCGATATCCCCGTGTGTATTTTGATGTCTAAATGTGGCAGACTGACCTGAATACAGTGCCAAAATTAGGAGGGGTGCTGTACATACAGTAGTGTATAGGTAGGGTGTTTTTTGGGTTTCATTTTTTTGCATAGTTTTCTTGGTGTTGAAAATTATTTCGGATAATCCTGTCTGTGTTATGATGTCATAATATGGCAGAATGACCAGAAAACTCTGCTAGAATAAGTAGGGGTACTGTACATACAGTAGTGTACGGTAGGGTGTTTTTTGGTTGTCAGTGGTTTTTCTGTGTGGTTTTCTTGGTGTTTAGCATTACTTTGGATATTTCTTTGTGTGTTTTGATGTCTAAATATGCCTGAATGACTGGAAAACACTGCCCAATTAAGCATAGGTACTGTACAAATAGGTTAGGTATAGGTTGGAAGTTGGGTATAGGTAGGGTCTGGGTATGGTAAGGGAATAGTGTTCATTATCCGGATGTTGCCACTACCCAGACATGTTATTGATTCTATTATGTCCGGATAAATGAGGGATTACTGTACTTGTTTTCATGATTTACTTTTGTTTACATTTACTTATATTATTTTCATTATATGCCTGCTGAGATAGATGAGAATGGGAGTGCGTTAGTGGACATTTGTGCTGGGAGGGGGTTGGCGATAGCCAATACCCTCTTCAGGCATAAAATGATCCACAGGTATACATGGCGAGTGATGAGAAGGGTGGGTGGTGAACTGAATGAAAGGAAGGCAATGATTGATTATGTGTGTGTGGATGAAAGGATGCGAAGATGTGTAATGGATGCAAGAGCTTATAGAGGTTGGGGGAGTGGACTTTCTGACCACTACTTGGTGGTGGCCAGAATTAGGATTCAAGTAAGATGGAGGAATAGAAGAAGGGAAAGACGAGAGGAAGGAGTAGTTGCAAGGAGAGTGGAAAGGTTACAAGAGGATGAGAAAAAGGCAGAGTATAAGAGAGATGTGGAGGAACGATTGGGCAAATATGAATTGGAGCAGATGGGAGACGTGGAAGGTGTGTGTAGGATATTTACAGAAGAAATATGTGCAGCATGTGATGTGGTGTGTGGAAGGAAGAGAAGACGGAGGGGGGTGCAAGGAACAGCGTGGTGGACTGAAGAGGTGATACAGGCTGTGGCACAAAAGAAGAAAGCATACAATGAATGGATGAGAAATAGAGGCGTGGAAGAAGTTGAGAGGCGGAAGAGAAAGTTATATGTAGAAAGGAAGAGAGAGGTGAAAAGATTAGTAAGAGAAAGTAAGAAGAGAGTGGATGAGGAATTTGGAGGGAATTTGAGTGTAAAGTGGAGGGACTGTAAGAAAATGTTCTGGAAAGAGGTGAAAAGGGTAAGACAGGGTGGAAGTGAAGTTACCAGGGCAGTGAAAGATAAAAATGGTAGATTACTAGTGGAGAATGGAGAAAAAGTGAGCAGATGGAGAGAACACTTTAAGGAATTGTTGAACATAGAGGATGGAAGTAATGCAAGTACAAGTGGCTGGGGAATGGCTTGGAGAAGGAGGGAGGTGAGAAGACAGGAAGAAATCAGTAGGATAGAAGTTGTAGAAGCAATGAAGAAAGTTAAATCGGGGAAAGCCCCAGGAATTGATGGAGTGTGTGGTGAAATGCTGAAGCATGGGGGAAAGATATTAGTAGAATGGATGTGGAAGATGTGCAGATTGGCCTGGGAGGAAGGTAGTGTCCCGGAGGATTGGAAGTCTGGTATAATTATTCCCTTGTACAAAGGAAAAGGGGAAAAAGAAGTGTGTGGTAATCATAGGGGCATTTGTCTTCTTAGTATAATAGGAAGAGTGTATGGTAGGATACTTACTGACAGAGTTAGAGAAAGAACAGAGAAATTAGTTGGAGAAGAACAGGGAGGCTTTAGGAAGGGAAGAGGTTGTGTAGATCAGATATTCATTCTTAGATCTTTAGTGGAAAAGCTTCTAGAGAAGGGAAAAAAGTTGTATGTGGCTTTCATGGATTTGGAGAAAGCATATGACAGGGTGGATAGACAAGGATTGTGGAAAGTGTTAAGAATATATGGAGTAGATGGGAAGTTGCTGAATGCTGTGAAGAGTATGTATGATGGTGCGAAGGCTGCAGTGCCTGTGGATGGTGAACTAAGTGAATTTTTCTCTTTGAATGTTGGGTTGAAACAGGGATGTGTCATGTCTCCATGGTTGTTCAATCTGTACATGGATGGGGTAATAAAAGAGGTACAAGGTAGGGTAGTGGATGTTGGAATGGCCCTGGTGAGAGAGGATAGTGTTTGGAAACTCCCTGTACTGTTGTTTGCAGATGATACTGTGTTGTTGAGTGAAGACGAAGGGGAGCTGGAAGGCTTGGTGGATGAGTTTGGGAGAATGTGTAAGAAACGGAATCTAAAGGTGAATGTAGGGAAGAATAAAGTGATGGTCTTTGAGAGAGGTGAAGTCAGTGAATGTACAGCGAGGTTGGATGGTGAGGAATTGGAAAATGTGAGCACGTTTAAGTACTTGGGTAGTGTGATGAGTAAGGATGGAGGTTTGGAGGGTGAAGTGCTTGAAAGGGTACAGCAGGGAAGAAAGGTTGCTGGTTCTTTGAAAGCAGTGATAAGAAACAGGGAAGTGAGCATGGAAGTGAAAAAGTTACTACATGACAGTACCTGTATTGTGATACCAACTCTAACGTATGGAAGTGAAGCTTGGACGTTGTTGGAAGGACACAAGTCAAGAGTGAGAGCAGTGGAAATGAGTTATTTAAGAGGAGCCTGTGGAGTCACATGGAGAGACAGGCTGATGAATGAGAATATAAAGGAGCATTGTGGTGTGGATGTGGATGTGATAGGAAGCATTATGAGGAACACACTGAGGTGGTTTGGCCATGTGGAGAGGATGGAGGGTGAAAGACTGACGAAGAGAGTGTATGTGAATGAGGTGGAGGGGGGGAAGAGGGAGGGGGAGGCCGAGGATGAGAAGGAGGGATGGGGTGGAGAGGTATATGAGAGAGGGGGGTGTGAGTTGGAAGCAGGGCAGTGAAATGGCGGGGGACAGGGCGACTTGGAGGAGATTTATTTGTGGCCACCCCAAACGGGATTGAGGCGTCTGGCAATAGATAGATAGATAGACATTATTTACACTCACACATACACTCTCACTTTTCTTCTGTTCAGTAATTTTCTAATGTATGGTACTGTATGAAGCAAGGTTCCATACACAGGCCAACGTCACAGTCTTTGCACTCATACCTTGCGTCCTTTTTCTTGTTCTGAGGCTGTCTTGTGGTGGTGGCACACAATTTACATTGTCACTGTTGTTTTTTTCTGGTTTCTGTACTAGGTATACAGTTGCTCCCCCTAGTACGCGCCTATATGGGCAGCAGATGACGTCGCGTACTAGGCATTTGCATACTCTGAATACATAAACTTATGGGAAAGATTATATATGGGTGGGACCCTCCTTCATGGGCAACCCTTGAGACTCCTTTCAGACCTAAGTACTGTACTGTACAGGGAAGCTGTCTAAGACATATTACCTAAGATAAAGTAAACCAACAAGATTATGGTGTTACTAAGTCAACAAGGATATGGCTCAACTAAACCAACAAGAATATGGCTGCTCACCTTAACCCAAGAGGACAACAGGCGAATTGTCTCCTGCACCACTCAGTTTTGGGACAATCCGGCATCAATTCACCATCACTGCAATAACAAGACAATTTGCCTTCATTAATGAAGACAGCTATGGGTGACGCTAGAATAATTCAAAGGTGACTACAGCAAGGAAGAAACCAGTTAATTAAACCACCAGTGATGGAGAGTGGAGACTTGTCTATGAGCCACTTCCTGGGGATGATCAAAAGGATGATGCAGTGTCTGAGGTGTCAGAAATAGATTTTGAAGAGTGTATGAACGCAGTGAGTGCATTAGCTAGTGAAAGTGTCGGAAGTGCTGATGATGAAGGTGGTGTGTCGAGTGGTGCAGGAGAGAATTCGCCGTCAAGTCAGTTCACTGTCAGACAGTTCCCCGTCAAAACATGGATGATTCCCCGTCAGGACAATTCGCACCCTGGACAATTCCCCGTCATTCTATAAATACAGTATACTTATTATTAATTAATCAATACTTTAATAACCATCAAAGTCTATGTTCATTAGTGTAGGCTTTGGATATTAGTTATTAGCTGCACCTTTAGTCAATATTGACTAAAGGTGCAACTAATTAATAATATCCAAAGCCTACACTGTTGAACATTGACTTTTATGGATCCCCCTAAAATATACAGTAGTTATTAAAGTATTGATTAATTAATAATAAGTATACTGACAGGGAATCATCCATGTTTTGACGGGCATCTAACGGCATACTGACTTGACAGTGAATTGTCTCGGAACCCTAGCGTGCAACTCCTGCACCACTGGACACACCACCTTCCTTACCATTCTAATCACCAGCACTTTTGACACTTTCACTAGCTAATGCACTCACTTCGTTCATAAACCTTTCAAAATCTATTTCTGACATCTCAGACATTGCATCATCCTCTTGATCCTCCCCAGGAAATGGCTCATCGACAAGTTTCCACTCTCCATCACTGGTGGTTAGTGCTTCTTGAGGTGGCAATGTCACATGCTCGGGGTAAACTCCGGATTTGGGCCACTCTTTGTTGCCGCCTCGCCTATTACTAGTTCAATTCACATCACTATTAAAAAATACACTAAAATTTGATAAAAAATAGGTCCTCGTGTACAATGAGGATCGCGTACTCTGAACTCGTGGTCTGTAGGGAGCAACTGTACTAGGGCAGACTCAAATACTTTTGTTCAAATGTGCGTACAACCATGTCCATGTATATACGGACTTGACATTTTGTGCCAGTATTGGTTTGTCCTTATATATACAGACATGGTATTCTGTGCCAGCACAGGTTTGTCCATATAAACATGGACAGGGCATAGAATGGGTTAACACTGAGAAAATATTTAAGGGAATATGATTGGAGAGAATTTAATGAAGCAAAGGATGTGGAAAATAATTACTTTTAATTTGAGGAAGCATACATTGAGTTACTGAGAGGAGCCTGTGGAGTCACATGAAGAGACAGACTGACAAATGAGGAAGTGAAGGAGTGTTGCGGTTTAGATGTGGATATGATAGGAAAAGTTAGGAGAAACACCATCCATCCATCCATCCATTGCCAGATGCCATGTATCCCAAACGGGGTGGTCAAGGGCTTAGAGTTAATTGTTTTACAGGGAGGGGCACTAATCCTCCACCAACCCCACTTGACACGTAGGGATGCCAACAGCATCTGGTGTTCCCAGGCGGTCACCCATCCAAGTACTAACCAGACCCAAGAAACACACTGAGGTGATTTGGACATGTGGAGAGGATGGAGAATGACAGACTGACAAGGACAGTGTATGTGAGTGAGGTGGAGGGAGGAGGAAGCCAAGGATGAGATGGAGGGATTGAGTCGAGAGGTATATGAGAGAGGGGGGTGTGAGCTGGGAGCAGGGCAGTGAAATGGCGGGGGACAAGGTGACATTGAGACGATTTGTTTATGGCCACCCCTCATGGGATTAACCTGAGGCGTCCCATCAACATATGAGTACGTCGCAACGTTTTGTCACAGCTAGACCCATCAACGTACCAGTACGTCGCGCAATTGCAAGGTTCATAATTTGCACAATTTTCAATTTTCACGCGTGATTTTTGGTACATATACATGGGACACCTTCCTCTACAAGGTGCCAGGCAGGGACAGTGCCTTACCCTGCATGACCTCCCCCACCCCCCCGCATGCCATTGTCTCGGCAATTCACCTGTTACCAGTGACCTGGGCAATAAAGACATTCAGGGCCAGAGTGATTTCCCAATCGATGACAATGTGGAGGACAAAGTTACATAGCATTAGAGGAAGAAACAGAAATGATGATCAGGTAATGTCGCCAATAAAGGTCAGGTATATTGATGTGTTAGTGAGTGAAACAATACTTATATTGCTTATATTACTGTTTGAAAACCAATATACCCTTGTACTACATATAAATTCGTCTATCTATCTATCTATCTATTGCCAGACGCCACAATCCCGTACGGGGTGGCCATTTGACTCTGAGTTATTTGTTTTACAGGGAGGGGCACTAACCCTCCACCAACCCACCTGACACAGGGAGCATGTATGGTTTGGTTATATGGTTACCACCCAGCGTTGTAAATGGTACCAAATAAATAAATAAATACCGTTTATGAGTGGTGTGGAATAGTTACCCTCCCATAGAACTCGTTTTCTTTGGAGCCAGCCTGATAGAAAACCCAGTAAGGTAAGGAGTAATGCTACCTGTATCGAGTAATTTAAACCTCTGATGAGCAATTTCTCTATGAATTTTCAATGTTTCTCACCAAAAGTGGAGGTTTGAGCCAAAAAAAATTTTTTTCCAAAATTGGTCAGGATTAGGGGGAGTCAGTGATGGAAAATCGGTCGGGACGGGGCGGGTTAAGGTGTCTGGCAAAAGATAGATAGATAGACAGATAGATAGGTAGATAGATAGATACATTGAGGGCGTTAGTAAATATATTTCTAAATATGGATAAACTCTAGAAGGAAATGGAATGGTTTACTGGTAGATGTAAAGTTGCAGTGGAAAAGAGGAAGAGCTTGGAATATGGTAAGTACTGTAAATCTATGAGTAAATCAGCATGGGAGAGAGAAAAAAAATTTAGAAATGATTATGTGGGAATTAGAAGAAAACAAATGGCTAAGTATGAAAAGAATATCATGGATAAGTGTGGAAGTGATCCAAAATTGTTTTACAGGTATATAAACAGTAAAATAAAAACTATAGATAGAATTGTAAAGAATATGAAAGAGAAGAAGACATAACCAAGATTATGAATGAGAAGTTCCAGTAGCATTTGAAAAGGAAGAGGATTTTCAGAGATTGGAAATGAATCATGAGAATGTGGTAAATAAAATAAATGAGGTTAAATTTGAACCTGAAGAGCTTTTGGAATTGATGAAAAATATGGATGTAACCAAAGCCTTGGGACCTGGTAACATTTCTGGTCAGATAATCAAGGATTGTGCTGAAGAGTTAGTTAAACCAACATATGAGATAATTAAATGTTTTCTAATGGAGGGAGAAGTGCGAAGAGATTTGAAGGGAGCAAATATAGTATAGTACCAGTATTTAAGAGTGGCAACAGGAAAGACCCTTTAAACTATAGACCAGTGTCTCTTACAACTCTAGGCAATTTGGTTTCAGAGAAGATATTTCATGTATCACATACAGTGGAATTTCGAATTTTGACGGGCATGGGTGCCTAAAAAGCACCGCGAAATTCAAATCATCGAAATTTAAACTGAACTTCTTATGGGAAAAAATTAGCTTGGGTCCGGGACCTCCAAATCTAACTAAGTAAAATCATGATTTTTTGCTCACACCCCCTGTAAATTTTATGAACTATTGTGACAAGCGCTCATGGGCCCTTTGGGCCCCTTGCACTTGCTCCTACAGAGGGCTTCCGCTCTTATATGCTGTTCTAGTGTGACATTGTCACTATCGACCCTCAAGGCGACCTAAAAGGTCCCATGATGGTCCGTTTATGTGCTGTTCTAGTCTAACATTGTCACTTGGATTTTTTGCAGCTAACCAATTGATCGTGTTATTTGCAGCTTCGGTAATGGAACCCAAGTTGTCCGAACACAAGTCCGAAATACACACACAGACACACGGCTACTGCTAGGCCTATAGTATATATTAGTTCTACCTATGGGCAAAAAATTCTACGGAGATCCTATGCAGGGTGCCGGGAGTAGCGTTTTTTGGTCAAAATGCGATCGCTCATTAAATATGGTTAAAGTTTTTAGTCGTGATGGGACCAGGTTTTTTCACATTAGCTAATTTTTTGCGATTTTTGTGCCAATTTTGGTGCAATTTGAATGTGTAGTTTTGGCTGCCCAAAATACACACACACACACAGACACACGGCTACTGCTATAGTATACAGTACAGGTATTAGATTAAGTAATTGTAGTCCTGCACTGTATTGCCATACTGTCAGCAAGTGTATACTTGGTGTATTTCAGCCCTTTTCTGTATTGCCATTTCTCCTTTAGCTGTGTCCATGTTTTGACGGGGAATTATCTGACGTCAAATTGACTTGTTGGTGAATTGTCTCGGAACCACATCTTCGTATGCTCCACATATGAATAAGAGATGTTGATTTTCATTCTCTTCTTGACACATGTCACATGTTAAGTTAGGCTCATACTTTTTCTAATAATTTTACTTCACTTCTATCATTTTGGTTCGCATCAAAAACATTATCTTTGCTTGTTTTGGTTGGAGTCTGGCTCTGAGAGCATCAAAAAATGCGATTTTGCACTGAAAAGTGAGGTAGGTGGACCACTCCAAAACGTATCAAAATTCGAATCGTCGAATTCTAAACCGTCAAAATTCGAAATTCCATTGTACTTGCTGAGTTTTTATGACAGAATTATTAATGTGTTACAAGAAAGAGATGGGTGGTGGATTGTATTTATTTGGATTTCAGGAAAGTGTTTGATAGAGTACCACATGAGGGGTTGATTTGGAAATAAAGAAATAATGGTGGCATAGATGGCATTTTATTGAAATGGATTAGGAGCTACCTCACCAGCTGACAGATGAGAACTATGATTAGAGACAAGTTTTCAGTATGGAAGGAAGTAATAAATGGAGTGCCCCAAGGGGCAGTTTTATTCCCCTTTATGTTCCTGATATATATAAATGATATGCCCAATGAAGTTTGATCATATATGAATATGTTTGATGATGATGCAGAAATCATGAAGAAAAATTTAGATGAAAATATTTGTAGAGTTGCAGGAAGATTTAGATCAACTACATAAATGAAGCCAATTATGAAGATTGATTTTAACACAAATAAGTGTAATGTAACTTAGGCAGGCATAAGTAAGAGAAGATTAGATTGAGATTACAAAATAAAAGATGAAGATATCAACAAAACTACTCAGGAGAATGATTTGGGTATAACAATACAGCAGGGATTATCACCAGGGATGCTTATAAATAAGGTAACTAGTGGAGCACGCTGTATAATCTGTTGATGAACATAACAGCATTCTATAATATGAGTGAGGAAATGTATATGAAAATAGTAATACCAAGATAAGACACCATACAGTTTGCTGCTGTGGTCTGGTCTCCCCACTTAAAGAAATCCATAAATAAATTAGAGAAGGTATAATGAGTGGCTACAAAAATGTTACAGTGTTAATAGTATGTGCAGTATGAAGAGAGATTTGAGTGGTTGAAATTGACTACATTACAGGAAAGAAGAGAAAGAGGAGATATGATAATGCTGTATAAGTGTACACATGGTATAGAGAACATTGGTATAAAAGATTGTATCATCAGGGATGAAGAGTCGGTGGGGGCGCCATCATCCACTCACTCACTGTAGTGCTACTCTAGTCCAGGGTGACTCCGTATTAAATGACAAGCAAAATGATTTCCTATAAGGCAGGAACTCATTTAGTATGCTTAGTGGTAACCATATAACCAACCAATATGTGTTCCCTACATATCAGCAAATGGGTTGGTGGGGGTTTAGTGCCCCTCCTTGGAAAACAACTAACCAAAAAGACAAACAAAATGCCTCAGACAGGGACCAACCGCCAGATGACGACCAAGGACCATACAAAGGACTTGGTGCAGATTCCAGTGTGGAATGTGAGGGTGTAAATGACGAAGTGCAAGACAGAAAGATTGTCCAGGTGCTTGAGGATGCAAATATGGACATGACTGGTACCAAATGGAGAGGTGAGAGTGTGAGAGAGTGGGGGTATGGATTGAGTATATGTGCAGGAGTAGGTGAGAATGAAAGGGCAAAGGAGGGTGTATGTATTGTTGTGTTCAAGAGATGGAAGGATAATACAAGAGGGTATGGATCTGTTCCCTCAAGGATTGTGTGGATAGGAATACAAGTGTGGGCAATTGTGTCTGTATATGAGCCAACGGAAGACCATGTGAGCAGAGTGAAAGAAGAGTTCTGGGCAAATGTGGAAGCATGCATGGAAAAGTTTGAAAGGAGAGAGAGAGTGTTTTTGATTGGAGATATGAATGGAAAAGTAGGGAATATGAAGGTGAATGGAGTACTTGGTGAGTAGGGTGTGCCTGCTGAAGTCAGTGAGGATGGTAGTGGTCTGGTGGACCTTTTTGCAGAAAAGGGGTTGTTGATAGCAAATACCCTCTTTAGGCACAAAATGATCCACAGGTATACATGGTAGGTGATGAAAAGGGAGGGTTGTGAACTGAATGAATGGAAGGCGATGATTGATTATGTGTGTTTGGATGAGAGAATGAGAAGGTATGTGCAGGATATGACAGCATACAGAGCTTGGGGGAGTGGACTTTTAGACCACCACGTGGTGCTGGTGAAAGTCAAGGTACAAATGCAATGGATAACTAGAAGGAGAGAAAGGCAGGAGGAAGTAGTTCATACAAAGAGAGTAGAAAGGTTGCAAGAGGATGAAAATAAGGCAGAATATAAGAGAGAAATGAAGGAACGGTTGGATGAATATGATTTGGAGCAGATGGGTGAAGTGGGAGGTGTGTGCAAGATATTCACAGAAGAAATCTGTACAGCATGTGTGGTGGTGTGTGGGATGAAAAGAAGTCAAAAAGGGGTGCAAGGAACAGCATGGTGGAATGAAGAGGTTAGACAAGCTGTGGTATAAAAGAAGAAAGCATGTAGTGAGTGGATGGGAAGCAGAGACATTGAGGAAATTAAGAGATGGAATAGCGTTGTATGTAGAAAAGAAGAGAGAGGTGAGAAGATTAGTAAGATAGAGTAAGAAGGGAGTGGATGAGGAAATTGGAAGGAATTTGAGCATAAAGTTGAGGGAATGTAAGAAAATGTTCTGGAAGGAGGTAAAGTGAGTAAGACAGGGTGATAAAGAAAGTAGTAGAGAAGTGAACGGTAAAAAAGGTAGATTGCTAGTCGAGAAGGGAGAAAATGTGAGCAGATGGAGAGAACACTTTAAGGAGCTGTTAAACATAGATAATGAGTGTAATGCAAGTATAAGTGGCTGGGGAATGTGTGGGAGAAGGAGTTAGATGAGAAGGGGGAAAGGGATCAGTAGGATGGAAGTAGTAGAAGCAATGAAGAAATTCAGAATCAGGAAAGCCACAAGAATTGATGGAGTGTGTGGTGAAATGCTGAAGCATGAGGAAGAGATAATGAGTAGAATGGATATTGAAAATGTGCAGATTGGTCTGGGAGGAAGGTAGAGTCTTGGAGGATTGGAAGTCATGCATAATTATTCCCCTGTACATAGGAAAAGGGGAAAAAGTAGCGTGTGGTAATCATAGGGGCATTTGTGTTTGACTGATGCTGCTACTGTGAGCAGGGCAGTAGGCAGGATTCAGGTGGGGAAGGCAGCAGGTGTGTCAGGGTTGACTGCTGAAATGCTGAATGCCTCAGGAGATATTGGAGTGGGGTTAGTCACTGATCTGATAAATACAATTATGTATGAGTGTGTTTTCCCAGATGATTGGCTGAAGAGTGTAATTGTAAATGTGTACAAGGGAAAAGGTGATACCTGGGAGAGAGAAGTCATAGAGGCATAAAAGTTCTGGACCAGATAATGAAGGTAGTGGAGAGTGTTCTTGAAGCTATGATTACAGAAAGAGTGAATATTGATGAAATGAGATACAGTTAGGTTTATGCCAGGCAAAGAGACCACTGATGCCATATTCATTGTTTGACAAGTTCAGGAAAAATAGATAGGAAAGAAAAGGGATTTGTACTTCATATTTGTTGATACTGAGAATGCCTTTGATAGAGTCCCTTGGGAGGTGGTGAGGTGGGCAGTGAGAAAGCTTGGAATCAAGGAGTGGCTGGTTAGGGTGGTTATGGCCATGTATGTGAGTGCTCGCACCCAGGTTAGAGTGGATGGAGATTTGAGTGATGAGTTTTCCATGAATATTGGTGTGCATCAGGGGTCAGTCTTTAGCCCCTTGTTATTTATCATAGTGCTTGAAGCCCTCTCAGGGGACTCTAGAAATGGATTCCCACGAAGATGCTGCATGCCGATGATTTGATGTTGAATGCTTAGAATAAAAGGGAAGTGGAGAGATGGTATGGGGCACATGGACTTGAGAGTAAATGCAGATGAAACAAAGGTGATGGTATCTAGGGTTGGTGGTCGTATTGTCAAAGCAGAGTGAGAATGGCCATGTGTGGTTTGCCACAAGGACATGGGAAGTAATTCTATCTTGTGCAGTGTTTGTGATAAGTTGATGCATAAGCAGTGTAGTGGTATTAGAGGTGGTCAGCAAGGTAATACTGATTTCATGTGTGTGGTGTGTCGGGGAGAGCATGTAGCGATTGTCAGGCGTAAAAGGATTGATCTTGGTGGTGTCTCGAGTGTGTGGAAGAGTTTTTTTCTTACTTGGGAGACATATTATGTGCTGGAGGTTGGGCTGGAACTAGCTCTGTTGCTAGAATGAGGGCTGGTTGCAAGAAGTTCAGAGAGCTGTTGCCTCTCCTGACATTTAGAGGGCCATCCCTCTGTGCTAAGGGATCTTTGTATGTGGCATCCCTATGTGCTAAGGGGTCTTTGTATGCAGCATGTGTTAGGAGTGTGATGCTGTATGGTAGTGAGACCTGGGCAGTAAAGGAAGATTCGTAGGCTCAAACATACAGAAATGACAATCATTAGGTGGATGTGCAGTGAGTCCCTGCGTGCAAGGCCTAGGGGGGCTGGCTTTATGATGGAAGAGTTGAATGGTAGGATAGGACTGGAGTGTATTGGTGTTGTGATGAGGAGAGGTGGATTGAGATGGTTTGGGCATGTGGAGAGGATGGGGGATGATAGCTGGGTGGAGAAGGTAAGAAGTGTTAATACTGGGGGTGGGGTTGCAAGGGGTAGACCACAAAAGACGTGGGACAAGGTCATTAAGTGTGACCTCAGGGTTAAGGGACTGAACAGGGAGGCTGCCATAGATCGAGCAGCATGGAGAGCTGCCATTAGGTGACCAAGGCCGACGCATGCAAGCATGTTGGAGCCTACAAAAACGAAACAAAATGAAATAGGAGAGCAATCAAAAGATCATCCACAAAGTTCTACATTCTTGAGGGTTGAAGGAACATATCTCTCTTGAACACTGAGGTGTCAGTGTACAGTATACAGTAGAGTTAAGCAGTCATTCATTTACACCCTGCAAACATATTATCATCCTTCGTTCCTCCTATTTACCAGTCTTGTCATATGCATTTTTCAGAGTATATAAATGCCATTGACATTTTAGTTTCTCTCATGATATATTTAGTATGTGCCTTACTGCTGATATTTGATTTACACATCCGCTCCTAATGGCTGAACTGCAACCACCCTTTTATCACATGCCAAACATTCTGATATCTTCCTTGTCTTGTCTGTTAATATATCTTGCCTCATGTAAACATTGCTATCAATCTAACTCCTTTAAGCTAGTAACTTAGTTCCATTTCAGTGTAGCCAATATCAGATGATTTTGTTCAACTTAGGACAGAAATTTTAAATTGATGAGGTTATCTAATTAACCTGTCCAGTAAACCGAATAACATCAACTGGAGGTTTCAGAAATATATTCTACCGGTACTGTAAAAAATTGTCTCTGTATTGAAGGAGTTAACATATTTTCTGCAGATGATCTACGGGACCTATTGTGAATGCACCAATTACCGTAACTGTATGACCTCTGATGGACAAAAGTGTTCAGGACATGGGAGCTGTGAGTGTGACAAGTGTATCTGTGACAGCGGCTGGTCTGGACTGCATTGCGAATGTCAGGAGGCTGTGGACATGTGTTTAAACCCAGGTAAGTTGGTCACTTTTTTTTTGTAAGCAGGTAATTCATTTTAGTTAGTTGTGTATCTTCAGTGCTTCAAAGCATTCAGAGCCACACCACACACACTCAGGGAGCAAAATAAAAGTCAGTCATAGTTGTTGCAAGTTTCATCGTCACTGTCAATGTCATTTTTTTAATACTGTGCTGTAGTACATAATTATTATCCATCCATCAATCCATCCATCATCCAATCCTATGTTGCCCCATGAGAGGCATAGGAGCCTGGGGCTAGGCAAGTTGGTCCTGACATTTAAGATGAGAGTGACCAGCCTCACTCATCCCTGAATGGCTTTTTTTTTTTTTTTTTTTTTTTTTAAATAAAAATAATGAATGGAGGAAGGAAAAACAAAGGAAAAAAAAATAATTTCATGTGCCTGAAGTCATCCTCCATTCATAAAATATTTATAACAATTGAGGTGCTTGGAGGGAAAACCAGGTAAGCGCCACCCCGGCCAGAAACGGAGTTACATATACCACTTTATTCCCCAAATCCTCTTCTACCACTACAACAAGGGTTTAAGTGAAAAAGATGTCCCTAAGGTGGTTGAAAATTATGATTTTTAAAGGGCTGTGAATGACCATACTGCTATTGATAGCCAACCACTCCATGACATTACCATTAGGTCCATTTTGGCTTGGTATTTTCTTCTCCCAAGTACTGCATCCTTGGAAACAAACATCATGTCCGGTTTTCCTTCTTGAGTTAAGGCGATTTTACCATGGTATTCATGTCAAAACACGCACTTATTGTAAGCCACATGTATGTGAGGCTAAGAGTGAGAGGGAAAACCAGGCGAGTGCCACACAGCAGGAGGTGGCTGCAAGACGCGTCAATCGCATGGCTCGACGCGTACCACCAAGCTTTTTTTTATGACACCACCATAAAGGCACATGTCCTTACTTACCTACTGACATATTTTCAGTCTCAATATCTTATAGCTGACCTACAATAACACATATTATGGGTAAAAGTACTGCTACTTTGTTGTCGATTGTTGTCTAACAAGAGGATAAAGAAGATGTTATTGAATTTTTTCATTTAAAATACCGTAAACTGGGGTGAATTCGGATGATTTTTTCATTTTTTTGTGCCATGTAATCTTGTTTTTAATTCAGTCCAAGATCTTAAGTACTGTATGTTGAGCTGGTCCACTAGGGTATTGAATCATAGCAGTACAAAATTTAAAATGTTTCATGTATAATTTTAGCAAATATAGTAATGGGTGTCCGAATTTGTACTCAAACTTTGGTGAATTCGGACACACTGTATAAATTCGTACATAAATAGAAAATGAATGCATATGACTACCCTGGGTTCCCAGTTTAGTCTCGGACGTATGTGGGGCCATTTCAGACGCTCTGGGGCTTTTAAAAAAATGTTCTTCCAGTACAAAAACAATGCCACTCCCTGACAAAATAAGCTAATGACTATAATGAGATATGAACACAACAGCAATTTTATTTTTTTCCTTGGTTTAAATAAAACATATTAGAACACATGTAGATAAGATAAATCTAGCTACAAACCTTAGTACTGAATATGGAACAATCATTTCTTGACTAATAATTTCGTTTTTGGAAGACTGATGGATTATAAGTTACAGGTGATATTTAACATGATTATTTGGCTTTACCAGTTTTTTGCTTGCCTTTTTCACTACGATAAGGACCTTGATCTCCACCAGATTTTTTCTTAAATGTTCGAGTCATTGGGTGACCTTGTTTAAACAGGTGGTACCATAAAAGCTCAAGAGTATACCTGTAAATGATACATATGAACCCAATTACACACAGTATCCACATCTGGCAAATTATAAGCAATTGTTCATTGTAAAAAGTGTTACTTTTTCGTTCATACTCCCCCTGTCCGAATTCACCCCATGTCCGAACTGACTCCAATTTGCATTAAAATTTTAAAAATTTCATTAAATGCCCAGTTAAGAGATTAATTGAGAAGATAACGCCAATCACTTACTTTGCACTTTCACACTACGCATGAAAGTACATCCGGGCACCGAAGATTTTCCTGCATCTATTCATTAACATTTCTGCCAAAGAAAGTTTGCCAATGTTACAAATTTTATTCTTTTTACATATGTTTGCTTTTTAGTATATATTTGGTATGTGTCACATGATATATTAAGTACAGTATCTTTATACACGAAAGTACAGTAAAGAATTACAAACAGTTGGGAGCAAACAGATTTCTAATATGTTTATTCATTAATTATTAATTAATTTAAACAACTTTTATTGCAATAATATCCGAATTCGCCCCGAGTCCGAATTCACCCCAGTTTACGGTACCACTAATTATCAGCGTCTGAGTATCATTACGGAAAAGTAGATGAATTAGGCTACATGGAAAAAAAAAAACAAGAACAGAATATCTTCATTGGTTGAAAAGTTATGTCATATTTAAAGTACACAAACTTTAACAGCATTTTTTTCTGTTTTCTTTTTTTGGCGCTTACCTGGTTTTCCCTCTAATGGCCTCAATTGAATTTACATGAGGATATAAAGGAGCATTGTGGTGTGGATGTGATAGGAAGCGTTAGAAGGAACACACTGAGGTGGTTTGGCCATGTGGAGAGGATGGAGGGTGAAAGACTGACGAAGAGAGTGTATGCAAGTGAGGTGGAGGGGGGGAGAGGGAGGGGGAGGCTGAGGATGAGATGGAGGGATGGGGTGGAGAGGTATATGACAGAGGGGGGTGTGAGTTGGAAGCAGGGCAGTGAAATGGCGGGGGACAGGGTGACGTGGAGGTGATTTGTTTGTGGCCACCCCGAACGGGATTGATGCATCTGGCAATAGATAGATAGACAGATAGATAGAACTTAAATTCAAGTGGATTAAATGTATGTGGGAAGTAACTCCCAGGAAGGGAATTCCAGAGAGTAGTAGTTCTGGGGATAAATGAATTTTGATAAGCAGAGGTTCTGCATTGCGGGGGAGAGAGTGTGAGTTCGTGGGCGCTCCCAGCTGCCCGAGTACTTCGGGAGAAATGTGAAGGGGAGGCACAATTTAAGCCAGTTTGCCAGAGCACTTATGGTGAAAATATTGATAAAATAATGCTAAAGAAGCAACATCTCTACATACTGATAATGGAGGAAAGTCCTGCATTATGGCAGGATTATTGGTTAATCTAATGGCTTTATTTTGAATTTTGTCCAACTGCCTCAATGCAACCACTCCACATCCACTCCACAGTGGTGAACAGTATTTGATCTGAGAATGCACATGACTTTCGTATATTGTGGCCATCTGCTCATAAGTGAAAGACTCATGAACTCTGTACTTAAGTCCCAGTTTTTTAGAAGCATTTTTAGCAAGGGATTTAACATAAGCTGTCCAGCTTAGGTTGGGGTTTAGAGTAACACCTAGGATATCAATTGTAGTGGATATGGGAATACTGACATCATGTAAAATTATGTGAGAGTCTGAGGGATTCTTCCTGTTGGAGAAATTAATGTATTTCGTTTTCTGAACATTAAATGAGACCAGTTTTTTTTTTGTCCCCATTGATTAATATTAGAAAGGTCCTGGTTCTGAGAAATTGCTGTGTTTATTTGGGAATTTATAATACCTAATTGTGTAAAGGAGGTACTAAATGTGAAAGAAATATGAAGGGTCGAGTCATCAGCATAAGAGTGTATTGGGTTGCGCGTGACAGATAAGAGGTCATTAATATGAATGAGAAAGAGGTTTGGCACCAAAACTGATCCTTGAGGTACACCAGCATTTATGGAATGAAACTGAGAATAAATTCCATTTACCATGACCCATATTTTTCTGTTATGAAGATAAGAAGAAATTAGAGGAACCAGTGATGCAAGGCCATAGTGTGACATCTTAGACAATCAGGTCTGGTACCATACTCTGTCAAATGCTTTTGAAATATCAAGTGCTACTGTGTGTGTTTCACCATGTTGGTCTATTGTTTTGTTAAGCTCATGGGTAAGAAGGCAAAGAATATCCACAGTTGGACATTCTTGTCTAAATCTATACTGCTGATCATTGATTAATTTATTGATTTTTAGAGTCTTGACTGTGTTTGTTAATTAGTGTCTCAAAAACTTTACCAAGAACGGAAGCTGTTGCAATTGGTCTATAGTTTGATGGATCAGAAGTTGCCCCCTTTTTAGGAACAGGATGGATATTTGCTTCTTTCCAAGAGGCTGGAAAAATTGAGGTATGGATGCATAAGCGCAAAAATTTTGCTAATACAGGAGCCAACACTGAGGAGCAATTTTTAAGTACTATTGAAGGAATTTCATCTGGACTAGTAGCTTTGTCTGCTGAGAGATTCTGTAATACAGCTTGTACATATCTGGTGTGAATCATGAAAGGTGGTATTTGAGGGGAATCAAAATCAAGTACAGGAAAATTGTGATTTTCTGTATTTAGGGTTGAGTTTGTTGAAAAAATGTCAGCAAGAAGGTTGGCATTAAACCCCAACCATCCCTTTGATTTAAACCTACAGAGACTCAGTCTGATTGGAGTGCCATAATTACCCACTAAACCACCAGGTGTTATAATTTGGTTATATGGTTACCACCCAGCATAGCAAATGGTTTCCTGGTGTACAGGAAACCATTTGGTTTGTCACACAGTGTAGAGTCACCCAAAGGCAGTAGGAAGAGGAAAGAATGAAGGAAAGATAAACAGAGGAGGAAGTGTAAAGTCACCTGTAGGCAGAAGGAAGAGGAAAGAATGAAGGAAAGAAAGACAGAAGAGGAAGGAAGGAAAAGAGAAAAGGGCAGACACCCAAAGCAGCACTACATTGAGTGAGTGGATGGTGAGCATCCCCACCTACCACCAATATAATTATTATTACTGTTATTATTAACCCTAAACATAAGTGGGATGAGTAGGACCTAGAAGCATGGGAAAAACTGGAGTAGGTAACAAAGTTCAAGTTAATCATAGTTGTCATCATCATGATGATAATCCTCCTCCTCCTCCCCCTCATCATCATCATCATCATCATCATCATTATCATTATTGTCAGAATTGTAATACTGTAGTACCATGTATTTATTATGGCTATTATTATTGAGCCTACAGGTGAATGGCATAAATGGGATCCAGAAACAGGGAAGAAATTGCACAAAAGAAACTGATCAAATGAAATTACTTGTGCTTCTCTTGACTCATTATTGAAGCTTTTAAATTCTTGGCACCAAGCCACAGGCAAAAGCCATCCTCATGTTTAGTTGAAAAGTTTCTAGAAAAGGGGAAGAAGTTGTATGTGGCCTTCATGGATTTGGAGAAAGCATATGGCAGAGTGGATAGACAAGGAATGTTGAAAATATTAAGACTATATGGAGTAAATGGAAAGCTGTTGAATGCCATGAAGATTATGTATGAGATTGCTAGGGCTGCAGTGCATGTAGATGGTGAACTGAGTGAATTTTTCTATCTCAGTGTTGAAGTGAAACAGGGATGTGTCATGTCTCCATGGTCATTCAAGTTGTATATGGATGGAGTTATGAAAGAGATACAAGGTAGCATAGGGAATGTTGGAGTGACTGTAATGAGAAAGGGCAGTGTTTGGAAACTTCCTGTTCTGTTATTTGCAGATGATACTGAATTGTTGAGTAATGAAGAAGGGAAACTGCATGGCTTGGTGAGTGAGTTTGGGAGAGTATGTAAGAAATGGAATCTAAAGGTGAATGTCGGGAAGAGTAAAATTAAGGTCTCTGGGACAACGTCACTGAAAGCACAGTGAGGCTAGATAGTGAGGAATTGGAAAATGTGAGTGCATTTAAGTATTTGGGTAGTGTAATGAGTAAGGACGGAAGTCTAGAGGATGAAATGCTTGAAAGGGTACAACAGAGGAGAAAGGTTGCCAGTTCTTTGAAAGCAGTGATAAAAAATTGGGAAGAGAGCATGGAAGTAAAAAAAAAAGTCACTGAAGGATTGTATTGTAAAAGCCACTCTAACGTGTGGAAGTGAAGCTTGGACCTTGTTAGAAGGACACAAGTCAAGAGTCAGAGCAGTGGAAATGAGTTACTGTATTTGAGAGGAGCATGCGGAGTTACATGGAGAGACAAAATGACAAATGAGGAAGTCAAGGAGCATTGTGGTGTGGATGTGTATGTGATAGGAAGTGAAGGGGCATTGTGGTGTGGATGTGTATGTGATAGGAAGTGAAGGAGCATTGTGGTGTGGATGTGTATGTGATTGTGTAATGGGGTCTATAAAAGCCTATGTTGCTTAGAGGTGAAGTGGGGATCCTCTCTTTGGCTCAGTGGTAATGTGCGTACATGATAAGCACGAGGGCCTGAGCTTGAATCTCGGCCAGGTGAATGTGATTAGTTTGTAGGGTTTCAGTTCGGTCATTACTGTACATTGGTTGGCAGTGGTGTGGGATATGAGGCGAGGCTTGGAGGGCAATGATGCTGTTGGTTAGCAGACAGCGTCCTAGCCCTTACATCCCGGGGATGAGCTGTTTGGTGTGTTTTGCAGTGTGCCCAGTGGTGGCCTCCGATGCTACACTACCGTGTGCTCGAAACTCACCAAATTAATCACCAAAGGGGAGAAAAGAGTGATGTAATTGGGTCTACAAAAGCCTGTGTTGCTAAGAGGCAAAGTGGTGATCCTCTCTTTGGCTCAGTGGTAACGTGCATGCCTTTGAAGCGCGAGGGCCTGAGATTGAATCTCGACCAGGACAGTGTGATTAATTTGTTAAGTTTCAGTTCGGTCATTATAATAGAAAGTATTAGGAGAAATACATTGACGTGGTTTGGCGATGTGAAAAGGATGGGAAGTGAGCGACTAACTAGGAGAGTACAATAGGGCCCCCATTCATGCGACAATTTGGTGGACAAACAAGCACGCATGAATGGAACCACAGGCAAAATGGGGAAAATGGAGTTTGGTGGACAGACGATCCCCACTTTTGGGGTTAGACTTATTATTACCTGTTATATTCACACTCACATGGACATTAATACTCCTCCATTATAAAGAACAATGATATTTATTCAAACTAAGGTACAATAATAAACAAAGAACAATGTACAAATGGTTGTTTACCGTAATGGTTGTATACCGTAGCTATGCGCTGCCAGCTGGTGGCAACTCCATTCATCCACTAGTGATGGGCAATACTCACTTTTTCTGGTAATCGATTATTTTGATTACTTTTGTGGTCAGTAATCGATTAGTAATCGATTATTTTTTATTGCTATACCTTAAAATAGATAGTACGTGAATATATTGGTATAAAGTACAGTATAAAATTTTATGATCTTGGTGAACTCTCTCTCTCTCTCTCTCAGCCCGGTGCCAGTCAGGCCACCACAGCCTCGCATAAAATGATGGAGTGCATACATAATTGCTTTTCTCCCCAAAATTTAGGCCACTATGTGTAGTGAGCCACATAAAATGAGTTAATTTTGCATAAACTGATAATTATTGAATTAATATTTTGCCGCTTCCATAAATGGAGAAATGCATAAACTGAACATGCATAAATGAGGGCCGTACTGTATGTGAGTTACATGGAAGGGGGGAGAGGGAGGTGGAGACTGAGGATGAGATGGAGGGATGGAGTATATGAGAGATGGGGGTGCGAGCTATTGAGAGAGCAGCAAAATGGCAGGGGGCAGGGCGGCATGGAGACAATTTGTTTGTGGCTATCCCTTACAGCATTGAGACATCTGGCTGTAGATAGCTTTGTTCTTCATTTTTGAAAGTCAGTTTTGCAACACTTTTGAGGTAATAATAATAATAATAATAATAATAATAATAATAATAATAATAATCTGGTCTTTTGTTTCTCAGAAGGGCCACTTCTTCCATTGGGAATTCACTAGTGCTCGACACACATATACATTATTTTTACAATTCCTGTACAAGCATTGTGACATCTTTCAAATACAGTAAAAGCTTCATCAGTTAAAAAAAAAAAAAATGAAAACAATAATTAAACTGTATTATCATCTGCCATAGTACCTCTTTCCAGGTCATAGCATTTTGAAAAAAGAAAGGCTTTCAGCTGTCTCTTAAAGGATTCAGCAGACGAAAGTTGTCTCATGGACAGTGGCAATCTGTTTTATAATCTAGGGGCTCTATACACAAAAGAACAATCAGAGAAAGATGACTGGTGAATGGCTCCAGGCTCATCAAGATGCAAGGAACCTTCTTCACTACATCACATCACATCTGGGTGTGTCATGGGAGTTTTAACAATTCAGCAAGATACTTCGGTTCACCAAACTTATGAACTTTGAATGTAATAAGACACAGTTTAAATTCAATTCAAGCCTTTACTGGTAACCAATGCAGCTCAATTAGGAACGGGGTAATCGACATTCTCGGGGGGAGACCAAAGATAAGCTATGCTGCCCTGTTCAACACAGACTGAACTTTTGTAAGTACTGTATATTATTTGGAAGACCAATCCACAGTGAATTACAATAATCGACACGAGAGAAGACCACTGCATGGACCAGTGTTAAGAGGCAATGTACCATATATATATACACACAACATATACATATATTCACTACACCCCTACGCAGACTTACGCATGGCACCATGCAAAGACATGCAGACTTACGCATGGCACCATGCAAAGACATGCAGACTTACGCATGGCACCATGCAAAGATGATGCCCTGGATGTTTATCTTCAAGATTATAATAAACAAAAAAAAATTAAAAATCATTTTTTGCACACCACGGGGTGGGATAAAAAAAGGTAATTGCACAATCCACGGGTTAAAAGACCCATCCTTAACTGGTTTGAGAGAGATGTAGTCAGTTTTTTAAATGGTCAAAATTCGTGTTTTCAATCAATCTATTCCTATGAGAGATCATAATTGGACAGTCTCTACTTGATCCAAAATGGACAACCAACTGTGAATTAGAATTAGCTAATTGATGTCCCAAGAAAGAGCAGTTGATGCATTTGGGAGAATTTCTGTTACTACAGAAATCACTCATTTATGCGGATATAATAGAGCCAAAAGAATGTTCGGGTAGTGGCAGCATCCGGATGATGAACACTATTCTTCTACCACACCGAGACCCTGCCTATACCCACCGCCAACCTATACCTAACTTATTTGTCCAGCACCTATGCTTAATTTGGCAGTGTTTTCCGGTCATTCAGGCATATTTAGACATCAAAACACACATAGGCATATCAAAAATAATGGTAAACATCAAGAAATGTTAGGAGGAACACACTGAGGTGGTTTGGCCATGTGGAGAGGATGGAGAGTGAGAGACTGACGAGGAGAATGTATGTGAGTGAGGTGGAGGGGGGGAGAGGGAGGGGGAGGCCGAGAATGAGATGGAGGGATGGAGTGGAAAGGTATATGAGAGAGTTGGGTGTGAGTTGGGAGCAGGGCAGTGAAATGGCGGGGGACAGGGCGACGTGGAGGCGATTTGTTTGTGGCCACCCCATACGGGATTAAGGCATCTGGCAGTAGATAGATAGATAGATAGACCAAGAAAACCATGCAGGAAAACCACTGAAAACCAAAAAGCATCCTACCTAAACACTACTGTATGTACAGTACCCCTCCTTATTTTGGTAGTGTTTTCAGGTCATTTTGGCATATTTTGGCATCAAAACATGCATAGGCATATCCTTAATAATTTTCAACACCAAGAGAACCATGCAAAAAAAAAACAGTGTCAACCAAAAAAAACAACAACCAAAACACTACTCTATGTACAGTACCCCTCCTATTTTTGGCACTGTTTTCAGGTCATTCTTCCATACTGTGACCTTGAAACACACATAGGATTATCCAAAATAATTTTCAACACCATGAAAACCATGCAAAAAAAAAACACTGAAAACCAAAAAACACCCTACCTAAACACTACTGTATGTGCAGTACCTCTTTTATTTTTGGCACTGTTTTTGGGTCATTCTGCCATATTATGGCCTCAGAACACACATAGGAATATCCTAAATACATTTTAGCACCAAGGAAACTATGAAAGAAAGCTAAAGCTACTTGCCAAAAAACATTCGGTTGGGGTACTTACCACCCAGTGCACCGCCGCCAGGCTTCGTAGCTTGCCACCTCCAGCAGGTGTAGAGTTGTCCCATGTGGTCTAGTGGCAAACAGTAGTGCCTGACAGAGGTCAATAAACTCATCATCATCCTCAACCTGCTGGAGCTGGGCAGTGACTGGTGATGTACAGTACTGTGATGGTGGCCTACCCACCTCAGGAGACTCTGAAGACAGTCGCAAACTTGCGTCTAATGAAGACTCGGTGGCTTTCAACATGCATGGTTGTGGGTCCAAAGGTAAAGGCGGGAAACGAGCTGGTGGTGGTGGTGGTGGTGATGAGAATGGGCTGACACTCGTGGGTGTTGCAGGCTTGAAGAATGAGTCGATGCTGGTCTGATAATAGGACCAATCATTCTGCCAGAGGATTCCAGTGTCCCAGACTGTCCGCAGCTCCATCACCAGGCGGAGCGTCACCAAATCCCTGTCACAGTGTAGGTACTCGGCATACTCCAGTGTGCCCTCCAGGTAACCACGGAGGACACTGAGACAAGGGACTGAAGGAGTTGCGGTGGGCTGTGAGTCAAGGTCCTCATCCTCATCCTCGTCAGTCCTGCTGTCCTCTTCTGTGCCAGCAGAGGCAGCAGCAACAATCTCCTCATCAAACATGGTCTGGTAACCAGGATCGCCACTGTCGTCGTCCAACCAGTCCTGCACATCATCAATGTTCACCTGCTCTCCTGCCTGTCTAAGGCAACCGTGGAAATCATCCACATCAAACCCCTTGAAGTCATGCTCACTGTCGAGTCCCTGCAGGAGACAAGACCAGTTGCTTTCGAGGGTTTTGATGGAGAATTCCTTCCATGCATTCGCCCAGTTGAACATGGCAGAGTTCATGTTGTAACGCTGAAGATTCTGCAAGGTCTGCTCCCCGCATGTGTCCTTCACTGCGTCCTCATCCTCCAGCACCATCATCACCTCATTCAGAAACCTCTGGCGGTACAGTCTCTTGGCAGCCATAATAACACTCTGGTCCGTTGGTTGAATCAGAGCAGTCGTATTTGGTGGCTGAAACATGCACCTAATTGCCCATCAATAGCAACCAAATCATTCTCAGATGGATGCGTGGGAGCACTGTCCAGGAGCAGGAGTGCCTTCACTTGGTCGCGAGCGATTCCAAGGACCTCTGTTTGATGACGGATAACCTCCTTGACGAAATGTCTGTGGAACCAATCTCTGAAGATCCAAGCGGTAAACCAGGCCTTCACAGAATGGACAAGAGGCAGGCTGTCCAACCCACAGAGACAGTGTGGTTGTTTTACACGTCCAGCAACAGCAGGTTTGAGGCGGTGTGTCTCATTAGCATTGCACAGCACAAAACAGAGACACGTTCTTTGGACAACTTCCGACCCTGCACAGACTCCTCCAGTTTAGCCAGGGAGCCAGCCCCACAAATTTTGGAAAAAGCGGCCCTGAAAGATAAACTTTTTTATCTTATATTTTTGTAAGCTGTAACATTCCAGGAGCACGGAAAAGTAAGATACTAATAAAAATCTCATTGCAAAATCCATAAAATGAAGCATAGGTTAGAAGCGACTCTTTACGGCAAAAGTATTCAAGTAAGAAACACACTATCTGCAACACTGTAGTGCCATAACCTCATAGTATTAGTTTTGCGGCTTGAATGCACTAAATACCCCTTCATTATACCCACTGCAACATGGTAGTTCTGTAAAGCAAATATATTTTCAAATTTTATTGAAAAATACATACCGAAATATGAGATTTACTGAACAAAATATACATGTTTCTGACTAGTGTGTCTAAAATAACTACCAGGTACATTGTATCACATCTTTCATAAAAAAATGTCAAACTACTGATGTTCTTTGAACAGAGAAATACATTAGTAATTATATCTATGGCAACCCAGGCTCATAAAGTGCATCAACTGACTGTTGTCTCAGACCCAGAACTTTGCTAACTGTAGCCTGTAACTTGAACTGACTTTTCCATAGTGGGTGAGTTTCTTTGTGATTATCACACCTAAAAACATAACTGAATATGAAAAATATAATGACATTATCCCAAATAACAGACACTCAAAAAATGAATCATCATATGGCTATTGTCACACACAGAACTTTGTTATTATATAATGAACTGTCTTTATTAAATCGGTGAGTTTCTTATGTCTTTGTTATGGTATGTTAAATGCGTAACTGAATGTGAAAAAAAAAAGAAAAAAGTAATGACATCACCTCATATCAACAAATCCTAAATGATTCTTGGGCCTCAGTACGTAAGCATTTATCAGCTTTACCAAGGCATGTACATCCTATATAGCACAATACTTGTGCTTTTGTGCATAGCCAGTTATGTAAGCACTTTGATACTTTGCACTTGCAAGAAGGTGGTGTTGCTGATGTTCATTTTGTTGGTTTGGTCATCATTATGGGTTGTAGTATGCCACTGACAACTCTTCTGCCATACTGGGTGGCAGGTGGCAGAGAAAATTTGCACATATGGGCTCGCTTGTAAACAATAAGTTGGTACAGTGCACGAAGTAAATGCTGATAAAATGCATCTTCAGTAGGAGGTAAGTTTCACAGTTCAGTTCTGCTTGATGCAAAAACATGTTCCCTCAACACTTTTAGGTCTTCAGATGTCTTGGCAACATAAAGCTTGACCATAAAGCTCTTGCTTCTTTAACCTGTGGATTGTGAGCCACAGCTCAGGCTGGGTAGTGTCACGTTGCGAGCCACAGCTCAGACTGTGCTGGCCATGCATCACCATGAACAACTTGACCTCTATGCAAACTTACACATGGCGCCAAGCAAAGATGGAGAGAGAGATTTTTTTTCTTTTCACCAGATGATGCCCTGGATGTTTATCTTCAAGTTTATAGTAAACAGAAACAAATTTTTATTTGTTTATTTTTTTCATTTTTTCACTACTCCTGTACGTAAGCTTATGCACGGCCCTATGCAAAGATGGAGGGAGAGAGAGTTTTTTTTTTTTTCACCAGGTGATGCCCGGGATGTTTATCTTCAAGTTTATAATAAACAAAAACTAAAAAAAATAAAACTTTTTTACCCTTCGTTTTTTGCACACCACGGGGTGGGATAAAAACAAGGTAATTGCGCAATCAATGGGTAAACAATGCCGTCTGTTAGATCCAATTCAGCACCACTTTCACCATAATTTTATATCTCTGAAAACTGTCCAGCTTTCTGTAAAGCTGTCTTGGCTGCCTTCCTTTTTCCACGATGGTAAATGTCACTCACATTGTCACCTCCAGAAATACCGTAAGCGAATATCAGGGCACGTGCAAGGGTCTGTTTTTCTGTTTGATATTTATGTGACAACAACTGTACAGGTTCATGCACTGATAAATACTTATCCAGCTTCTGGATCCACATTTCTGTCACAGACTGTAAATGGCAGTAGTGGTACATGGACAGGACAACAATGTCTGTGTCTGTTGCTTGGACTACAACATGTGACTGTTCATGAAGTCTAGTTGCATATGCAAGAGGAACTATTATACAGGTATCTGATTCGTGTTCTTCACATCTGAGCTCTTCAATTTCTTGAACACTGTCTCTACTAATCCTTACAGTCTTATCTTTGCTGGAAAATGTACCACCAAGGACAAGGGAGATACCTTTTGGTATAACGGTGTCTTTTTTGGCACAAATCATCTGTGATATGAAATCCAGCAGACTAGCCATGTTCCTAGAACTTTTCATAAGGACTTTCCAGTTGGGAATGCTAACATTTTCTGCTGGTAAAAATTGTGGTGTGCTGGTGTTTCCACGAAGAATATTTTCATCACCCTTAAGACTTTTTTCTCCTGAAAAATCATAACAATCGCCAACAATGTGGATTTCGTTGACTCCTTTTGGCTTCATTTCCATTATCTTTGCTGCATATCGTTTATCTAAATTACCAAAGGTTTTAGAACCAAAAGTTTGGAACCTCTGTATAAATGCCATGGCATCAATAATATAAACAGCTGGTAACTCAGATGCAGGTAACATGTCTGTTTGGGTGACTCCATCACTTTCAGCCATGAGGTGTGCAGTAAAATTGCACTTATTGCCTTTGGTAATGGCAAAGCTGCTAGGAAACTTGGGATCAGGTTGAAATTGTGAGCTTGGATAAGGTGTCCATTCATGTGAAAATGCTTCCCTTTGAGTCGCTTCATCACTTTTCTGTATGAAGCATAAAGTTCTTGTGACTGCTGATTCTTCTTGGTAAACTTTCAGAATTGTTTGCTTTTTGTTCAGACTGGTTTTCTATTGCTGTGGAAAGCCTTGTATCTCAGGAGGAATAATCTTTGCAGGTCCTGTTTCTTGAGCTTTTTTCATTGCTGCAATGCCTTTTGCCTTTTGTGAAGATGATATCATTTGATAGATTTTTCTCTTCAGTAGCAATGATCACCAGTGTTATTCACAGAAGCACTTTCAGCCGCATGCCGGCTATTTTTAGCCCTATGGGTCACACTAGTGCTGGTCATTTTTCGACCTTTTTTTTGGGGGGGGGGGGCTAAAATTATAGATTTTGATGTGGAAACAACGAATTTCACCATTAAAATGCTCACCAAGGCTCGGAAATGAGTTTTATTGAGTCCTGCATACTCGTGTACAGGTATAGTGGCTCTCTCACGCTCACCACGTACGTGAAAGACGTTTTTTTATGTAAGGTATACTCAGGTATTTATGCTGGGAAGGTATAGCAATGTTCAGTACACTTTTCTGATTACAGTAATCACTCCAATATCCGGATCAATAGAGCCATCGGTAGGTTCGGATATTGGTTTTGTCCGGATATTGGGCCCCAGCTTATGGACTTGTACTTACGGACCCTAACACAGAGAAACACCTATACAACTCCCTCCGGACATGCATAGCACCTATTTAACACCCAAATCACACCAATAAGGCACATAAATGACTGAAATAAATGCAATAGACACATAAAATGTGGGTTTAGAAGTATGTTCATACATTAATAAACATTCTGGTACTTATGGACTCTAACCGAACCTAACCTAACCGAACCTAACCGAACTCTGAAAAACACATTCCTACTGCACATGCATGAGGTAAGTTTAGTATGGAAAGAAGTACAGTATGACACTTTCTGGTAAGTATAGTATGGGAAAAAATACAATATGAAACATTCTGGTAAATATAGTATGGAAAATAGTACAACATGAAACATTTTGGCTACTTACAGCAAGTCCCTGGCCACCTCGATGAATAACCGCCTCCTCTCGGACTCTGACAGTAAGAACGATTTCCTGAAGCACTTGCACTACACTCTTCCTGAAGTCTTGCACTGAACTTAGTCACTAACACACAGAAGTCCGTTCTTTTCACAGTGTTCACTTTAGTCCAAATAATGTTCCATTAAATTTAAGTGTTGCACATTAACTTTTCCCAAGTTTTTTTAAGTTTCCAAAGCCAAAACAAAGAAGGTTAGTTACGTTAAATTTCTTTTCTACTTAGTCTTTTCTCCCAACTTGAAAACCTTAACACAACACACCGTTTTTTTCACTGCACAACACTCAAAATTCCCGTGTGGTCTAGTGGAGAAGTTCTTGCTGTTTATTCACTGTCAGAGCCCGAGAGTATCACTGGCAGGCGTCCAAGGGGTGCATCGGTGGGTAGTGGTGATGGCGTACCGACTACAGAAGACTCTGAAGACAGCCGCAAACTCACGTCGAGCGGTGACTCCACTGTAGCTGATGTGCTGGGCTGTGGCTCGGAGCATGAGGGCCTGTCTTGGGGAGGCAACGGAGTGGAACCAGGGCTTGGCACAGCGGGGGTCACGGGCCTGAAAAACTGTCAATCGTTGACTGACGCAAGGACCGACGATTCTGGCGATTGATGATGCGCTGCCGGAAAGCACGCACTTCCTCCACGAGTCCCAAGGGCCCCATCTCCCTGTCGCAGTCCGGGTGTTCCAGGTAGTCTAGGACGAACTCTAGATGTTCCCGGAGTACGCTCAGCTTGGGGATGGCTGGAGTAGTGTCCTGCTGGGCGGAGTCTGCATCATCATCGCCTTCGTCGTCGGAATCTTCAAGTTCGGGACTGACACCAGCAACCGAAGACGCGATCTCGATATCAGACAACGTCTGATACCCAGGATCGCCCTCGTCGTCGTCCAACCACTCACGAACATCGTCCACATCAACATCGTCGCCGTGCGTAGAAGCCGTGCATGGAAGTCATCCACGTCAAACCCTAGGAAATCGTACTCCACATCTGTTCCGAGAAGCAGACGAGACCAACCATTTTCAAGAGTTTTCACAGGGACTTCCTTCCATGCACTAGCCCAGTTGTACAGCGCAGACTTGATGTTGTAGCGGCGAAGGTTTTCCAAAGTCCGCTTGCCTCGAGTGTCACGTCCTTCCCTGCGCTCGTCCTCGTCCTCGAGAACCACCATCACCTCGTCCAGGAACTTCCGACGGTGCAGGCGCTTTGTTGCCACGATCACTCCTTGGTCCATTGGTTGAATGAGAGCAGTCGTATTAGGTGGCAGAAACATGCACCTAATACGGCCATTCTCAGCAACCAAGTCCTTGTCGCACGGGTGGGCAGGTGCATTGTCGAGGAGAAGGAGAGCCTTTACCTGGTCGCGAGGAATTCCCAGTGTCTTCGTCTGGTAATGTATGACCTCCTTGACGAAGTGATGGTGAAACCAGTCTTTGAAAATCACAGCTGTGAACCATGCTTTCAAAGAATGGTACCATACGACAGGAAGGACATCCATCACCCCACGAAGGCACCGAGGCTGCTTTGCACGGCCAACAATAACGGGCTTAAGCCGGTGCATGCCGTTAGCATTGGCACAACACAAAGCAGATATCCGTTCCTTAGAAAGCTTGCGGCCAGGTACACGCTTCTCCGTCTCATCGGCGAGAGTGTTCGTTGGCACCGAGCGATAGAATAGGCCAGTTTCGTCAGCGTTATAGACTTGACCGAGAGTGAGGCCCTCCCTGTCGATCAAGCCTTTCACCTTGTGCCGAAACTCGTCCACTCCATCCTCGTTAGCGTCCAATGCTTCGCCATGTGCTTTACGGTTAGTAAGGCCATGTCGCAACTTGAACGCGAAGAGCCAACCCTCGGATGCCTTGAAGTCTAGGGCGTCGTGAAGCCTTGCAAACTTCTCAGCAGCAGCCTTCAGCTCCGTTCCACGTACCATCACACCAGCTGCACGTTGCTGTCGATACCAAATCAACGTGGAGCGGTCGATCTCTGCATACTTGGGAGTAAACATAACCTTCCTCTCCACGTTGCGTTTGCTTCTCGACGAGAAGTCAGCCGTGTACTGCATGAGCTTGTCTCGGGAACGCTTGATATCAAACAAAGTCGACCGGGCCAGGTTGAACTCGCGGAGAATGCGAGAGGAAGACCAACCCGCATCAACCTTCTCCAATATCTCCCGTTTCTTCTCCAGAGTCAACACCACTCTCTTCCTTTTCTCAGGAGGCGGGGCCATCATCACACACACTAAGAGTAGGGCAGAGAGCAGCAGGAGGCCTTGCAGCAAGTACGGCACCACCACAAAAGCGAGCACGTGGGCAGCCATGACGAAGAGCGTAGGTCTTGTCGCGGTGAGAGACAGGCGGGAAGTGGGGAGGATGCAGCGGCGCTCTATCGGACGTCGGAGGAATGACGAACCAAAACAATGCTCTCACGCGGCGCGCGCGGCAAGTTCAAATTACGGACGGCAAAAAATCGATTTTTTTTCCAATTTTTTTGGATTTTCGGACCATTTTGGGAATGTTTGATCCCAGGACGATAAGGTTCGGTTAGTGGGGATGTTCGGTTATTGGGCGTCCAGATATTAGAGGGATTACTGTACTTATTACTACAGCATCTATCACAATTTGCGTGTCTTTCTCACTGTGAATTAATTATCTTACACTTACTTGAAGATAGGGACAATCTGACTTCATTACGTACAGTCCTGGCACTTACAAGAAGGTATTTACAACTTGACTGCACTATATAGTCCTTACACTTACAAGAAAATATTTACAACTTACACCTACATTAAAATATTTACAAAATGCCTTCACTATGTACAGCACTGGATGAGGCACACAGGCAGAGTGAGGCACAGCGAGCGTGAGGGGGGGAGCGAGTGAGTGTATGGCCTTGACAGCCTGGGGGATGGTAGAGGAACAGTTACTTTACACGCCTGCCAATTTTTACCCGCGAATCTTGAAAAATGCGGTCACAGTGAAGTTTTTTATTTTAAATAGTTTTAAAACGGCACTGGCACGCGGTGGGTTAATCATAGCAATTGAAACTATGCGCTTCACTTTTTCAATCAAATCAGCATCCTCTTGGGTTTGTTTATTTGAACCTCCATAATGGCTTCCAGATGTCCCATCTATGTGAACCATACTTTTCACTGCTTCTGAAACTTTGGGTAATATTGGTCTAGCCTTGATGTATTTGTCATGAGCAGCTTGGTTTTGTGAGATGCCTTTAAATAAAGATGTCTTTCCTTCCTTATTATATGTCTGTTCCAGGGCTAGATCAGTCCATGGTCCACAGAAGGCTCTTTCAGATTAATGCACAGTAAATTGTCCCTCAGAAAACTTCTGGAAAACATCTGGATGAGTGACTTCTAACATTTGCATGTCATACAGATATGCCGGCATACTGTTGAAGTATTTGAAATGTTTGGATGGGGCCATAGATGGGATCATGGACTGCACCTTTTTCAAATGATCATTTCGTGAGCCTGACCTCTCAGCTATAATGTATCTCTTTGCAATATACACTATCTCCACAAACATGGAGCACAAATTGGAAGTTGGGCCTAGAGTATCAAAAGATGTTACGCAGAGTGGATGAAGAGCCTGTTTAACCAGATGCATTTTGATTAACATAGTTTGCTCCTACAAAGTCTTGTCATATATATTTTTATTATCTAGTCACAAATCTGAAATGCATGAAAAAAAAATAATAATCTATCTGTTGAGGTACAATTAGGCGAGAAAAATTCTTAAATGTCATTGTCTTTCCATATTTCTCCCTTTACAAAAGTAATTTTTTGGCATAACTTATGTTGTAATTCATATCCTTTTGCAATTTTATATGTCGTACCTACAGCCCAACTGGCGGTCGTGGACCAAATTTGGTCTTAATCTGAGCATTCAAAGTTAAGTTTTTAGCAAATTTGTAATTTTGGGGGAAAAATCATGATTTTCACATTAAACGCTTCAAGAAAAAATAGTTTTGCAGTGTTTTTTGATACACCTTAGATATCCTTGTTAATAGTTAAGGCACTGCAAAAAGTTTACCTGCCTGGTCCAACAAAACCCCTTTTTTTGCACAATAGCCTCAAGTGGCTCCCTGACTACATCCTCAGCCAGGGTGTGGGTGGGCAAGAAGCGTTAGAACAGACCAGTTTCGTCAGCATTATAGACATGACCAGGGGCAAGGCCCTTGTCCTTGATCAGGCACTACACTTTCTGGCGAAATGTGTCTCCGCTGCTGCGTCCAAGGCCTCACCATGTACCTTACGCCCAGTAAGTCCATGACATAGCTTGAACCGAAAGAGCCATCCCTCAGATGCCTTAAAGTCGTGCATGTTGTGCAGGTGTGCAAACTTCTCAGCAGCAGCCTTCACCTTGGTCCCATGCACTAGCACACCAGCACCACGTTGCTGATGAAACCAGTGTTGACCGGTCGATACTGGTGTGCTGGGCCTGGTCCATTACCTTCCCATCGCTGCGACTTGTGCTTTTGCCAAAGTCCTGTCTGTACTGCATATGTTTGTCACATGGCTTCTTGATATCGAACAGTGTTGAATGGGCTAGAACATATTCGCGAAGAATGAGTCCTGTGGTCCAGCTTGCATCAACCTTGCCCAATATCTCACGCTACTTCTCCAGACTCAGACCTTCCTCTTCTACTTCTTAGGTGGTAGTGGGGCCATCACCACACACACAAGAATACAGCAGAGTAGGACCACAATCCGAAGAAAGTAGGGAACCACCACAAAAGCAACCACAGTCACAACCATCGTTGCAAGCAGAACCACTCATGAGGGGCAGAAAGGCAGGAACTGAGGTGCAGGTTTCTGTTCACCGGTAAGCAGTGCAGTACAGCACTTCCGTATCACACCCAGCGGTTGCTTTCAAGCACAGAGGAAGCAACGGCATCAAACTGATATCTGCCTACATGGTTCATTTCCATTTGCCCAGTCAAGGGTTAGCACGTGATGGCAATAGCAGATGACCAGTAGATCACCACCTCAGGCAGTGTATAACTAATGCGGCCTGCCAGGTGACTCTGACCATTTGGTAGGGAAGCGGACAGGTGCACGTGGTGGGGGGTTTCTGCACTAATCCCGGAGGCTGGGGGACTCCCGCCATTCAGAGTAGGGCCAGATGGGCGGTTTTACCGTACATTTATTTGTGGCTCATGGTCTGTGTTACATGTGTGGTGTTCACTGGTATCCCTCAGCCAAGAACAACGCTCGCCTTCTCCGTTCAATAATAACCATAGAATTTTCTTGAACATTTGCTGAATGTGTTTCTCGGGCAGAATTACATAGGTTATCTTTACCAAATCTTACCATACCTAACCTATCTCAATAGGGCTGCTTGGGTAAGGTGGCTGACTGTATTGAAACGAATACTCATACTGAGTACTGTCATATACATTGGTACAGAAATTAGTGTACTGATATTCTTATTGTAATCATAGCGTGTGAAGGAATCTCTCTTTGTGTGTGTGGTTTGTGTGTGTCTCCCGGTGGATGCGCAATTTTTGACCTTCGATAGAGAGACAGACGGATGCTGTCACTGAACGTGTACTCATGGCTTATGGTCTGTGTTACACTCGCAGTGGCCACTGGTACCCCTCAGCCAGGAACCACACTTGTTTCGTCCTTTCAAATAACCATAGGATTTTCTCAAACATATGCTCAATGTGTTTCCCATGCAAAATTACATAGGTTTGCTTTACCTTACTTTACTTTACCTTACCAAACCTAACCTATCTCAATACGGCTGCTTGGCAAAGATGGCTGACTGTGGCATTGGAACGAATACCCATACCGAATGGAAGTGTATTGTACTGTACATACAGTACTGTACACAGTGCAGTACTGTACTATCATATGCAGTGGTACTGAAATTGCTTAACTGATATTGTACTCAGCGTGGGAAGGTCTCTCTCCTTCTCTCTTTCTTTGTGTGTATGGTGCAATTGCCTCCTGGTGGCTGCGCAATTTATGCCCTTCGGTAGAAAGGCAGACGGACACTGTCACCAAACATGCACTTGTGGCTTATGGTCTCTGTTCGATGGTGGTGGCAGTAGGGCAAGACTGAGCCAAGTGGCCACCCAACTTTTGACGTTTGGTGGAGAAGCAGACGGGCGCTGTCACCGAACATGTACTTGCGGCTTGTGGTCTGTGTTACACACACGGTGGCAGTGAGGAAAGAGCTAGCCAGGTGGCCGTACGATACTAGACATGGGTGGGAATGTGTAAGGACGTTTTGACACCACTTGCGGGTTACAGTCATATTGCTTGGGTGCAGGAGGTTCATTGGGAGTGATCTGACGAGCGCACGACTTTGACCATTCAGTACAGGGGCGGACGGACATTTTAGCTCTGGTTGTTGGTTACGGACTAATTCCTGCTCACGGCTCGAGTCCAGCGGCTACGATATTGAATGTTTGGACATGTTGGCTGGCTGACCAGCCAGGGCACTTTTACGTCTGGATAATAACATGTAAATTCAGATAATTGAGGGATCCCTGTACACTCCTTAGATTTATGGGCTTCAGCACAAAAAACACATGTAGGTTCATCATTTTTTCTAGAACATCTCACAGAGATATGACCAAAACCCAGACAGTGATGACACTGTGTAACCCAGAATCTGTCAAAAGCACAGCATCATGTCAGATCCACATAGGTGTAGTTGTCCTGTTCTACAATGAAGGATCTCACCTCTGGTGACATCTTCAAGACAGTGGTTTTAGTGTCATTCCTTGTTCTTGTGAAGAGAAGGTTGAGGGTACAACCTTGATCAATGAGCAACTTAATTTTATTGTGTTTATTCAGAATGCTTGGGATGGTGTCAGAGTCACCCAGGGAAGAGGAAAGGCCTGTTACGGTCATTTTGGCTGCATTTCTTTGGCTCTGATTTGCAAAAAGTGCCATCAGAGCCAAAATGATCACTCAGTACCCCAACAGCATCACCTTTGGCCTTGGTTGATGGAAACTTCATTACTAGCCCACCAGCACTGGTCTTAAGGCAGCTATCAACCGGTACCAAGTCAGGTACACCTCTGATTTCTTCTGGTCCCATTTGACTTGTCAGAGTGTCAGCACCACTCTTTGGTTTTACAATCAGTACCTGTTGACTTCGAATGGCTTTTTTTTTGGCCATGAGCATTGATCTCAACCACGCCCTCAGGCAGAGCCTTCCATCCCCCCACAAGAGACCCCCAAATATCACCCACATATGATTTGGCCTGGTCTTGGGTGACGACCATGGGTGATGAGACCATGGTTTCTAGTGCCTCCAGTATGTTTGAAACATCTTTGATCACCTGAAAGATCAGCCCAAGAACCTCTTCTACCAACTCCTTCTTAGTGACTCTGCTTCCTCTACCAGCCAATACCTCATCTGCTGTTGCAACACATTGGCTTCACAGCCAGCGAAAGTCCAGCTGGTGGCTCTTCTTCATAAATGGATAATCATTAGCATCTGTACTTTCACGTGCCAAATGAACCCACTCACTGCAGTAGGCACACTTCAGTGCTTGTGCACTTTTTGCTACAGACCTACTGCCGTGAGGGAACTGGTGTTGTTTGCTCATGGTTAGCAAAAATAGAAAAAACAAAACAAAGACAAAATGACAACAACAGCAGCCAAAAATATATATATAATACTACCAGGGATAAACCCGGGTAGCGCTCCCTCTATTTGTGTCACCCAAATTTAGGGGGGGAAAAGAAAACCAAAAAACACAAATGGAACAGAAATTAAAAAACAGGGTGTCTACGAGTCACCACGAGCAGGTGGGATATGACTTGACTACCCTTCTAGGAAAGGTAACCCAAACCAAGGTACCACAAAAGTGCTGAGATGGTATTTGACAACTTTTCCCAATTTTAGCTTAATGCCAGCAGCAAAAATGTCACTTAGGCAAGACCTCAATGATTACGATACTGCCACTGCGCAAAAAATAATTTGCCTTATGAAACTACAATCTTGCTTCATTCACTCATTTCAGTCCTTCATCATTTTTTTCACTTCCACTGCATCCAGTGTTCATCTTGGCCTTTCATATCACCCACCTACAAACTCACTCACTCATGAATAAACTTATGTCTTTTGCCATTGAATCAGTCAGTTTCTTATTTCTCACATTTTAAAAAAGTCTGTACAGTACACAGTAATCTGCTTGCCAGGCTGACTGAGAGGATGGCCAGTCAGTAAATCGCTTCACTTGAAAGATGTGTTATTCTTTGTATTTTTTTTGAGAGGGTAGTGTCTGGAAACTCCCTGTACTGTTGTTTGCAGATGACACTGTGTTGTTAAGTGAAGATGAAGGGGAGCTGCAGGGCTTGGTGGATGAGTTTGGGAGTGTGTAAGAAACAGAATTTAAAGATGAATGTAGGGAAGAGTACAGTTATGGTCTTCGAGAGAAGTGAAGTCAGTGAATGTACAGTGAGGTTGGATGAAGAAGAAATGGTAAATGTGAGTGCATTTAAGTACTTGGGTAGTGTAATGAGTAAGGATGGAAGTTTAGAGGGTGAAGTGCTTGAAAGGGTACAACAAGGAAGAAAGGTTGCTGGTTCCTTGAATGCAGTGGTAAGAAACAGGGAAGTGAGCATGGAAGTGAAAAAGTTACTACATGACAGTATTGTGATGCCAACTCTAACATATGGAGGTGAAGCTTGGACCTTGTTGGAGGGACAGAAGTCAAGAGTGAGAGCAGTGGAAATGAGTTATTTGAGAGGAGAATGTGGAGTCACATGGAGAGACAGACTGACAAATGAGGAAGTGAAGGAGTGTTGTGGTGTGGATGGGGATTTGAGAGGAAGTGTTAGGAGTATTGAGGTGGTTTGGCCATGTGAAGAGGACGGAGTGAGAGACTGACGAGGAGAGTGTATGTGAGTGAGGTGGAGGGGGAGGGAAGGGGAGGGGGAGGCCAAGGATGAGATGGAGGGATGGAGTGGAGAGGTATATGAGAGGGGGGTGGTTTCACAGCTGGGAGCAGGGCAATGAAATGGCAGAGGACAGTGCAGCATGGAGGTAATTTGTTTGTGGCCACCCCTTATGGGATTAAGGTGTCTGACAATAGATAGGTAGATAATTTTTTTTTCTCTTCAAGGAAGAAGGAACCAAAGGCCAGGAGCCTGCAAATTGTTCCCTCCAAGAAAAAGCAAAAACAAGATAACAGCAAGCCAAATTCAAGATCCAATCATTTCAAGATGTCTGGACACATTGTTTATGAAAGTGTGGAGATCATAGGCAGTAGGAAATACAGGCAGAGGGAGACAGTTCCGGAGTTGACCTGTTGTATACATGAAGGACTGGGAGTAAGTGTTAATTCATGCATTAGGGAGTTGGACAGAAAAGGGATGAGAGTTTGTTAGATGGGTGCTATGCACCCGTCGTAGTGGTGCAGGGATGTAAGCAGACAGTTCAGAGGAGCAGTGACCATTGAAGTAGCAATAGAAAAGAGATAAAGATGCAACAGTGCAGCAAAGAGACAGAGGTTAAAGGGAGCCAGTAAGAGGAGGAGAGTTAATGAGACGAAAAGCAGTTGACTCCACCTTGTTGGGAAGAGCTGCATGTGGGGAGCCTTCCCATATGTGAGAGCTGTACTTTACATGGGCATATAAAACCCTGCATACAGTAAAAGTCCAATTCTTCGGCATCCAATTCCCCGGCAAATCTGACATTTCGGCAGTTTTGAGAAATAGTCCCATTTACGAAAATCTCTGATTGTTCAGCAGATTTTCCGATTTTTTTCGTCCCCTCTACTGCTGGAGACTTCTTCCAGCAGCAGCAGACTCCAATCAACCCCTTCTATTGTACATATGTAAATAAGGAACCTACTATAAGTTTAGGTAAGTGCATGTGAACTTGTAGGCCTACTGTATCATTACATTTATATACAGTATGTTCACTAATTTCTTTATTTTTCATATTCATGTATAGTACTGTATTCATTACAGTATTGTACAGTATCGAACAGTATACAATACTCTCTCCAAACACATTTGTAATGATATGAGTAGTGATGATAATGTTCACCGAAACATATAAGGTACTGAGTGGGTAGGGTTTTTGATAATTCGGCAATTTTGATATTTCGGCACTTGCCTGGTCCCATAGATGCCGAAAAATAGGACTTCTACTGTATAAAGTCAACAGCTGTGCAAGGGTAAAGAAGACACAGAATCAGCTTAACACACCTAATCTCTTGGAAGCAGGTTTTACAAGTGAGGTAATATGATCCATCCAAGATAAATCCTGAGAGAATGAAATCCCAAGTGTGTATAAAGATGATGCAGGATTGAGTTGGATATTGTTAAAAAATAGAGGGTACTCCTGCAGAAGATTTTAACAGGTTGTATGATGTTAGGAGTTTTTGATGCATTGAAAACAAGATTACTTTTACCCCAATCAGAGATACAAGCCATATCAGACATTAGGTGTGCCATAGTTTCATCCCTTGTTTGTTGAAGTAACTGCTGAGATGGATGTTGCAGTAAGCAAATGGAAAGGTGAAGGGTGAAGTCATCAGTGTATGAGTGGGTAGGGTAAGATGTACAGCTTACAAGATCATTGATGAATTGAGGGAAGAGAGTTGGCAAGCCCTGAGGAAGATCACTATTGATAGCTCAAGGAGAAGAATGATGGACATCTACAAAAGCAGCAGTAAAACGACCAGAAAGGAAGCTAGAGATGAAGGCACAAATAGAAGGATAGAAACTGTAAGAGGGCTTTATAGAAATGAAAGATTTATGTCAGACTCGATCAAAAACCTTTGAGATAACAAGAGCAATGGCCTAGCTTTCCCCAAAGTCCTGAAACGAGGATGATCAGGAGTCCGTACAGCACCTTACCCGTATCCCTGACCGCCTTGGAAAGAGCTCCAACATACTTGACCTCTTCCTTACAACTAATCCTTCTGCTTACACTGTTAATTTTTTCTCTCCGTTGGGCTCCACCGATCACAACCTTATCACCTTAACCTGTCCTATTGCTCCGGTACGGCCTGCAGACCCTCCAAAGAAACGTCGTTTGTGGCACTTTGGAGCTGCGGATTGGGAGGCCCTCAGGCAGTACTTCTTTGATTTTCCCTGGAATGATTATTGCTTCCATGGCCGGGAGCCATCTGGGTGTGCCTTGCGCATTACGCAGGTTATTCTCTCGGGCATGGAAGCATACATTCCTTTCTCATATCCTTTGACTAATGCACGAAAGCCTTGGTTTAATCATGCTTGTTCAAATGCTGTCCGCAGCAAGGAGAGGGCCTATAAAAGGTACCAGAGCCAACCCACCCCTGAATCATCTTTTATACGTTTCTGCCCGGAATCGTGCTAAGTCTGTTCTTCGCTCTGCTAAAAATAATTTCATCCGTACTAAATGCTCTCAGCTCTCTAACTTGAATTCTTCCCGCTCCTTCTGGCACATTGGCAAAAACCTTTCTAACGACTTCACCTCATCATCCTTCCCTCTTTTTTTTTTTTTTTTTTTTTTTTTTTTAAATGTGTCCAACTCTGGGCATAGGCTTCACAGCCTGCTTTCAAGGCCCAGTAGTCCTCCTTCATCTTATACACCTCTGCATGTCACCCCTTCGGCGCTAACACCAACCGTCCATACTGAATACATGCTAGGACTGTCTCGTACAGGACTGGTGTGTTGGTATTAGTGGGGGTATTTTAACATGTCGGCAGGTCTTCTGGTAGATCGGTAAAGTCTGTTTTTATTAAATTCGTATCTTTAAACTCTTCCCTGCCCCAGTGAGGATTTGAACCTGGGTCCGGCAGGACCGCAAACCACCTTTCTACCGACTGAGCTCTGTAGCTATTTCTTCTACTGATAAAGCAGATCTCTTTGCTCAGACTTTCTCCTCCAATTCCACCTTAGACAATTCCGGTGCTGTTCCTCCATCACTTCCCCCCTCTGACTTCCTCATGGCTGACATTAAAATTTCTTCTGCTGATGTATTTTCTGCCATCGTTTTCGTTTTCGTTTTCGTTTTTAAAGGCTCCAACATGCTTGCAAGTGTCGGCCTTGGTCACCTAATGGCGGCTCTCCACGCTGCACAATCCATTGCAGCCTCCCTGTTCAGTCCCTTAACCCTAAGGTCACACTTAATGACCTCGTCCCATGTCTTTCTCGGTCTACCCCTCACAACCCCACCCCCAATATTAACACTTCTCACCTTCCTCACCCAATTATCATCCCCCATCCTCTCCACATATCCAAACCACCTCAATCTACCTCTCCTCATCACAACACCAATACACTCCAGTCCCATCCCACCTCTCAACTCTTCCATTGTAAACCCAGCCCCTCCAGGCCTTGGACGCAGGGACGCACTGCACATCCACCTAATCATTGTCATTTCTGTATGTCTGAGCCGACGAATATCTTCCTCCTTCACTGCCCAGGTCTCACTGCCATACAGCATTACACTCCTAACACATGCTGCATACAAAGACCCCTTAGCACGTAGGGAGAGCCCTCTCAATGTCAGGAGAGGCAAGAGCTCCCTGAACTTCTTCCAGCCACTTCTCACCCTAGCCACAGAGCTAGCTCCAGCCCTACCTCCAGCACACAACATGTCTCCCAAATAACAAAACTCCTCCACACACTCAAGAGATTCACCAGCAAGTTCAATCCTTTCACGTCTGACAATCTCCTCCTGCTCACCCCAGCACGCCGCACACATAAAATCAGCATTATCTCGCAGTCCACCTCTGATACCACTACATCTCTTATGCACCCATTTATCACACATACCACACAAGATGGAATTACTTCCCACGCCCCTGTGGCAACCTGCACACTGCCACTCCCCCTCATCTTTGACAGCACCGCCACCAACCCTAGACACCATCACTCTTGTCTTATCTGCATTCACCCCCAAACCCCCTTGCCCCACACCATCTCTCCACTTCCCAAACCCCTCCTCCGCCTCCCCCTCATTTTCTGCAATCAACACCAAATCATCAGCATACAACAACTCCCACGGGAGTCCGTTTCCAAAGTCATGCGAAAGGGCCTCAAGTACCAACATGGGACTCAAGACTGACCTCCGATGCACACCAACATTCACGGAAAACTCATCACTCAAATCTCCATTCGCCCTCACCTGGGCGTGAGCACCCACATACATGGCCACCCTAACCAGCCACTCCCCCAAGCCAAGCCTTCTCATTGCCCACCTCACCACCTCTCCAGGGACTCTGCCAAAGGCCCCCTCCAAATCAGCAAAAATAAAATAAAGATCCCCTCTCCTACCAATATATTTTTCCTGAAGCTGTCGAACAATGAATATGGCATCAGTGGTCCCCCTACCTGGCACGAACCCAAACTGCATCTCATCAATACTCACTCCTTCTCTAATCATACCCTCCAAAACTCTCTCCATTACCTTCATTATCTGATCTAAAAGCTCTATACCTTCACAACTTCTTCTCTCCAGGGCATCACCATTCCCTTTATACACAATACTAATAAGGCATATGGACCTGATGGAGTCCCTCCTGTTGTTCTCAAGAACTGTGCTTCTGTGCTTACACCCTGCCTAAGCAAACTCTTTCACCTTTGTCTGTCAACTTGTACCTTTCCTTCTTGCTGGAAGTTTGCTCTTATTCAGCCAGTCCCAAAGAAGGGTGACCATTCCCAACCCTCTAACTATCATCCAATTGCTTTAACATCCTGTATCTCAAAAGTTTTTGAGTCTATTCATAACAGAAAAATTTTAAAGCATCTTTCTCATCACAATCTTCATTCTGATCGTCAGTATGGGTTCCATCAGGGACGCTCCACAGGCGATCTTCTCACCTACCTTTCAGACTCCTGGTCATCCTCCTTTCGGGACTTTGGCGAAAGCTTTGCCATTGCACTTGACATCTCAAAGGCTTTCGATCGAGTCTGGCACAAATTTTTAATTTCCAAACTGCCCTCTCATGGTTTCTATCCTTCTATCTGTGCCTTCATCTCTAGCTTCCTTTCTGGTTGTTCTATAGCTGCTGTTGTAGAAGGCCATCATTCTTCTCCTAGATCTATAAACAGTGGTGTTCCTCAGAGCTCTGTCCTATCACCAACCCCCTTCCTTTTATTCATCAATGACCTTCTAAGCTGTACATCTAACCCTATCCACTCATACGCTGATGACTCCACCCTTCACCTTTCCATTCGATTCCCGCAACGCCCATCTCAGCAGTTACTTCAACAAACAAGGGATGAGGCTATGGCACACCTAATGTCTGACTTGGCTTGTATATCTGACTGGGGTAAAAATAATATGGTTGTTTTTAATGCATCAAAGACTCAGTTTTTGCACCTATCAACCCAACAAAATCTTCCACAGGTATACCCACTAATGTTTAATAATATTCAGCTTAATCTTGCATCATCCTAGAACATGCTTGGGGCTTCATTTACTCTGGACTAATCTTGGAAAGATCATATTACATCTCTTGTAAAATCAGCTTCCAAGAGACTGGGTGTGCTAAGCCGACTGTTCCTTCTTTACTCCTGCACAATTGTTGACTCTATACAGGGGTTTTATCCGCCCCTGCGTGGAGTACAACTGTCATGTGTGGGAAGGCTTCCCACATACAGCTCTTCTCAATAGGGTGGAGTCAAAGGCTTTTCGCCTCATTAACTCTCCTCCTCTTATTGACTCCCTTCAACCTCTGTCTCTTTGCCGCACTGTTGCTTCTTTATCTCATTTCTATCGCCACTTCAATGGTCACTGCTCCTCTGAACTGTCTGCATGCATTCCTCCACCTCTATGACGTGCGCGTAGCATCCGTCTAGCAGCAAACTCTCATCCCTTTTCTGTCCAACTCTCTAATGCAAGAGTTAACTGTTACTCCCAGTCCTTCATTTATGCAACAGGTCAACTCTGGAACTGTCTCCCTCTGTCTGTATTTCCTGCTTCCTATGATCTCCAGTCTTTCAAACGCAGTGTGTCCAGGCCTCTCGAAATGATCGGATCTTGAATTTGGCTCTCTCTTGTATTTTGTTTTTCTGTTGGAAGGAACAGTTTTGTGGGCTCATTGCCTTTGGTTTCTTCTTCCTCACATAAAAAAAAAAAAAAAAAAAAAAAAAAAAAAAAAGGTGAGATCACCAGTGGAATGTCCCTGGCGGAACCCACACTGACGATCAGAAACAATGTTGTGATTAGAAAGATGCTTTAATTTTTTTTTTTTTTTTTTTTTTTTTTTTTTTTTTAAAAAGAATAGACTCAAAAACTTTTGAAACACAGGATGTTAAAGCAATTGGGTGATAGTTAGAGGTCTGGGAATGGTCGCCCTTCTTTGGGAATGGCTAAATGAGAGCAAACTTCCAGCAAGGAGAGGTACAAGTTGATAGACAAAGGTGAAAGAATTTACCTAGGGAGGGTGAAAGCACATAAACACAGTTCATGAGAACAACAGGAGGGACCCCATCAAGCCCATATGCCTTGTTAGCATTGAGGTCAGTGATGGCAAAAAATACGTCAGTTGACAAAATTTTTTTAATGTCAGCCATGAGGAAGTCAGAGGGCGTAAGTGATGGAGGAACAGAACTGGAATTGCCTAAGGTGGAATTGGAGGAGAAAGCCTGAGCAAAGGTTTCTGTTTTATCAGTAGAAAAAATAGATACAGAGCCATCAGAGTGAAAAAGAGGAGGAAAAGATAATGAGGTAAAGTTTTTAGAAGGGTATTTGGCAAGGTGCCAGAAGGAGCTGGAAGAATTTGAGTTGGAGTTTTCAGAGCATTTAGTACAAATGAATTTATTTTTAGCAGAGCAAGGAACAGACTTAGCATGATTTTGGACAGAAACATAAAAGAGATGAGATTCTGAGGTGGGTTGGCCTTCTCCTTATTGTGGACAGCATTAGAACAAGTGTGATTAAACCAAGGCTATTTTGCATTAGTCATAGGATATGAGAATGGAATGTATGCTTCCATGCCTGAGAGAATAACCTCTGTAATGCGCAAGGCACACTCAGGTGGATCTCAGCCATGGAAGCAATAACCATTCCAGGGAAGATTAAAAAAGTACTGCCTGAGGGCCTTCCAATCAGCAGCTCCAAAGTGCCAGAACTGTCACTTCTTGGGAAGGTCCAGAGACCTTACTGGAGCGATAGGACAGGTTAAAGTGATAAGGTTGTGATCGCAGGAGCCCAACGGAGAGGAAAGATTAACAGCATAAGCAGAAGGATTAGTTGTAAGGAGGAAGTCAGGTGTGATGGAACTCTCTCCAAGGCAGTCAGAGATGTGGACAGAGTGCTGTATGAGCCGCTCTAGGTCATTAAGGGTAGAAAAGATGTAGGCTTGTTCACCAGGTGGATCAGTGAAAGGAGAGGAGAGCCAAAGATGGTGGTGAACATTGGTATCTCCTAGAATGGAGACTTCAGGGCAGGGAAAAATTGATAGGATGTGTTCATCTTAGAAGTAAGATAGTCAAGGAATTTTTCATAGTCAGTAGAATTAGGGGATAAGTAAACAGCACAGATGTATTTAGTATGAGACTAACAGGGGAGCTGAAGCCAGAGAGTAGAGAATTCAAAAGATTCAAGTTCAGGAACACGAGTGCAAGATATGTTGTTGTGTACTTATACATAACAGCCACCTTTGGCTTTGAAATGAGTATAGAGAAAGTAGGAGGATACAAAGAAGGGTTTGCTATCAGTCGTATCAGGCTGCTGAGCCTCGGTGAAGAAAAGAAGATGAGGTTTAGAGGAGGAGAGGGTGTGCCTAACGGAGAGAAAGTTAGAGGAAAGGCTACAAATGTTGCAGAAATGAAGAAGTGAGTCAGACAGTGGTTCCAGGCATCTCACTTGGTCGTCACCGGGAGAGGGGTGGATGGTGGGGGCTTTGATGGTCCCTCATCCTGGGGACATCGAGGCTTGGTGATTGGACCCCATTTTAATGAAATTTTAAATAGGAAGTGTAATTTGTTATGTGCATGTGGTTTGGAGTTGACGGCTAGAGGAACATATTTGCAGAGCATGGTGGTGTACTCTGTGTTACTGAAACACTGAAAAATTCAGCAAAGGAGGATGGTCAGAAGCTAGTCCTGAAGGCTGATGAAACAGGAGCTCCAGCTCTCCTTGTCATCAGCTTTCCATCCACCTTGGGAGTACCGCCCTGCTCGACTGGTGCTACAGTCTACTCCCTTCAGATTATATATGTTCAGCTTAGGAGAGATTTTTCAAGCTGGAGGTGTTAAATGCAGTATTCATTGATTCATTCAGTGCAAGAGATCTTTCCCGAATTGAATAAACTGTTTGAGAGAATGGAATAAAAAAAAAAAAAAAGATTGAAGGAGTTACGGCTGAGTTTTTATTGCAGACAAAAGTCTGTTATATCTGGTGTCATAACACATTTCTCCAGCTAAGAGAAAATTTCAGATAATTTAATGTACACTTTGATATACCTAGCTAAATGGAGAATTTCTCAGAATTAATGTGTTCCATTGTGACCCAGATACCGGTGACTTGTGCTCTGGCCATGGTACATGCACTTGCAACAAGTGTGACTGCCATTCACCCTACACTGGCCGCTACTGTGATGACTGCCCACAAGGAGAGAAGGTACTGTACAGTATATTCATTGCCGAGGATCTATATGCCAGATTAGTCCTCTCAGTTAGTACAACTCATGTAATCAGTTCCAGGTACAGTAATGCCAGATTTTATTTGACTGAGAGTGAGTCATAGGAGCCTGAGTGTTACAGCTGAGTCCAAGTCATACAAACCTGGATATTAATACTGCACTGTCACCATTAACCCTCTCATGATCAGGTCACATTAAGTATTGTTACAGGTAATGCTAGTTTTATTTAACTGAGTAAGCCATAGAAACCTGAGTGTCCACAATTCTCTGTATTTACCTTGTGGTGGAGAGGAGCCTTCATGTGGTGCCACCATTCCTTGGTTGGAGAAAAGTAGGTGTGCCTTGTCTGGGAATGAAACCTCCTCATCTTACCACATATCTGGCGAGGAGGACCCTGATCCAGCCTGGCAAGGTGCCATCTGTGTGGGGGTAACTGCTATGCAGTTTTTTACACTAAGGAAAATGACTCTCTGGTGGTCATTTCCCTGCTTCTCAGACTAGCTGGAGACATTGGAAGTAATCCCGGGCTCCAAACAAGATACATAGCCCTGTTTGCTCCCTACCCCATCACAAGTGCAGGACAAAGACATGGATCTGTTCAGTGCACTTCTTGTAGAGAATGGATCCAAATCACATGAACTACACTAACATATGCCAGACAACACCACACCACATGGGTGGGTGATAGGTGCATCCCATCCACAAACATTCCTGTCACACCAAACACAGCTTTCCCCATCCCCTCCAACAACCCCCTGCTCACACAACCACAGATCTCACAACTCAGTCCCCTTACAAACACTGCACCTACAACACAGACACATACCAGATGTACACCACTTCACACACACATAAATATATTACATCTAAATATTATTGGACTCTACGGAAAAGACATCAGAAATATAAAAATTCCTTCATGATCACGACATACTCTTAGCACTCTTATAAGAAACAAAAAATGACACACACAAAGACTGCTCACAAAACTACTCAGACAGACCTGAGGGCCATGGAGGAGGCCTCATTACACATGTTTGCCTATTGGTCCTCTACAAAGACAACAAAAACAGCACACTCTTTCAGAATTACACAACAGTAGAAGTACAGTCACTCAGTGTCGTCACAAACAAGGAATCAAAATTTTCAACATTTGCATTCCCCCTGACATCTTTACTAGCACAATACAACACTCAGCCCCCCATCCCCCCAACCAACCCCACAACACAGACACCTAACTCCGTCATTGCTGGGGCATTTAATGCTAAACTACTGCCTCGTTCAGGCACAATCAAAGCAATTGCCAAGTCCCCGACATTGTTTCACAACTCACCAACATGTACAGCCACATTGACATCTCACATCTCTCAATACACCCTTATCACACACAAGGCAAATTACACCCTCCATCCCCAGACGTCACATTCTGTTCACCAACACTTACACTCAACATCACCTTGGCAAACAGAACCCAAATTCACTTGATACAGATCATCTTCCTATCCTTATCACCAGAGAAATACAATCCAAACCAGAGCAATCATGCCTCATGTACACTAAATACAAGGGGTAGAATTAACTAATGAAAGAGACTAAACACTTCATGAAAATAAAAAGAACACACTCATAACCATCATTAACCAGCACATTACATAGTTCAACATCATACTTTATGCAGACAAACACCACATTCTACGAGGCAACAGAAAACATTATAACCCAAATTTTACACTGGAGATTACATGCCTGGAGACAATGGGACAGACTTGAGCACAACTCCCCTCTCCTAAACACTCAAAACACCATCACAAGACTCCAAGAATCAAACAGTGAGATCAACAACAAAACTGGCCTGTACAAAGAAATCTTAGAAGGCCTTTGTGACAACAATTAATCACTCCACAGACCTCTCTTGGCCTTACAAAATACTTGTACTTAATGGTATCACAAAATAAAAAGCATGTGCCATGAAGACTCAGCAGTATCACTAAATAAAAAACTTGCACCTCAAGGATCCATGTCACCATCACAGTCAACACACCCCTTCCTACAAAGAACAAGCTAGCATACTCGTGAACCACAAAACATACATAAGTCACTTAATATCATCACACGGTAAGTCTGAAAAACAACCTTCTCAACATAGGCAGTCCTTTCCACCTGATCACAGTGCAACCCCCTTCATTCCAGAACAGACACATAACACTACTGTATTAAGAAAATATGTACTCTTCAAGCACAGGGCCAGATGGCATCAGCAACCTACACCTGAAACATTTAGGACCACAAGGCATCCAGGCCCTCACAGACACCAGCAACTACTTGTATGCATATTGCAGCATTCCCAGTAATTGGAAACATGGAAATATTTTCACTTAAACCAAAGAAGAACCCAACACTCCCTTCTTCATACAGACCCAAAGACTAATTAGCACACCATCAGAAATAACTGACTGCCTCTTTCTCAACAAAGCCACACCCCATGTACCCCTTGCTTGTTCACAATGTGGATTTGGAGCACTACACTTTACAAAATCCTTACTGACTAATCTCACACAACAAGTATCAGACAATGTCAATTTTGTGACACCTCCACACCACACACTTATCACAGCAATAGATATTAGCTAAGCCTTTAATGCCTTCCCCAGACACAAACTAATCACCAAAATACACAACACAAGCATGAACAACACTGGCTTGCTAACTGTTTGTCTGGTAGACAGGCACATGTTACTTTCCAGAGCAAGGCGTCAAGAGCACGAAAAATCCTTAACAGAGTTCCACAGAGGATTGTTCACTCACCCACTCTCTTCAACCTATACATGCATGATATTTCCACACCCCAACCACCCACAAACATTGCCTCACATGCGGATGACCACCACAACAACTACACACCACACTGCAGATACAGCCTGCACACTCAAGAGAACTAACACAACACACTACAGACTTGGGTTGAGGACAGCAGGCTGATGGTCAGCCCAGCCAAAACCACCACTGCTTTCATCACCAGCAGTAAATATGAAAACAGGTACTCTCCATACATATCACACTTTACAATGTATATGTGCCACACACCCACTCCAATAAGATCCTTGGAGTGACATATGACACCAGACTCACCTTCAAGGATCATCAACAGGCAGTGCACTCTCAGACTCAATGCACTTTGGGCAACTACAGGACTAGATTTTGGCCAGCAAAAAGAAACACTTTCCTTACCCTACAAACTATACATTAGATCAGTGATGTCCTCCCCCTCCCTGGCATGGACTCCCATCTTATCTAATGCTCACCACAGCACTTTTCAAACCATACAAAACAATGCCCTTTGCATCACCATTGGCTGCACCAAAACTACTCCACAGCTCACCTATACTCTGAAACTAAAGTCCTCCCTGTCTGAGATACCTTGATATGAGAGGCACACAGTTCTAGACAGTTCTGTGCAGCAGCCTGTGCCATTACATAAAACCCTTGTTATTTCATGACATAGACAACACAATCACCACACAAATGTTATCAGACTCTTTACAGCAGTATCCCACCTTCAGACATTCCAACACTAGAGGCGGTGGCTCAATCGGTAGAGAGGTGGTCTGCAGTCCTAACAGACCCAGATTCGAATCCCGGCTGGGGCAGGGAACAGTTTGAGGATTTGAATTTCATTAAATCAGGCTTTACTGATCTACCAGACGACCCGCCGACATGTTGTAAAAATACCCCCGCTAATACCAATACACCAGACCTGTATGAGACAGCCCTAGCATGTATTCAATATGGACAGTTGGTGTTAGTGCCAAAGTGGTGACATGTAGAGGTGTATGGTATGTAGGAGGACTACTGGGCCTTGATAGCAGGCTGTGAAGCCTATGCCCGGAGTCGGAAAAAAAAAAAAAAAAAAAAAAAAAAAAACTACATACTCACTTCACATGCAGGCCAGTACAGCCTCACTCATACCACTATATTATAAGCTCCCCATCCTGACATCCTACCATCAGCAGGGCTGGATCCATTATTTTATCAAAGGGGGGGCGTGATTAGCATTTTCATATATATATATATATATATACTGTATATATATATCTATCATTTATCTATCTATCTATCTATCTATCTATCAATAGCCCGACGCCCTAATCCCGCAAAGGGTGGCCACAGACAAAACGCCTCCAAGTCGCTCTGTCACCCACCATTTGACTACCCTCGCTCTACCTCATCCTCGGTCTACCCCTCCCTCCACCTCACCTACATACACCCTCTTAGTCAGTCTTTCATTCTCCATTCTCTCCACATGTCCAAACCACCTCAGTGTATTTCTCCTAATCTTCTCAACCACATCCACCCCACAACATTCCTTCACCTCTTCATTTGTCAACCTGTCCCTCCATGTCACTCCACATACTTCTCTCAAGTAACTCATTTCCACTGCTCTCACTCTTGACTTGTTCCCCTCTTGCAAGGTCCATGCCTCGCTTCCATACGTCAGTGTAGGGATCACAATACTGTTATGCAGTGACTTCTTAACTTCCATGCTCACTTCCCAATTTCTCATCACTGCTTTCAGTGAACCAACAACCTTCCTTCCCTGCTGTACCCTTTCACGCACTTCGTCCCCCAAAGTTCCATCCTTACTCATCACACTACCCAAGTACTTGAATGTACTCACACTCTCTATATCCTCACCATCCAACCTCACTATACATTCTGTGACTTCATTCCTATCAAACACCATAGCTTTACTTTTGTTTACATTAACTTTCAGATTCCTCCTCCTACACACTGTCCCAAATTCATTCACCAAACCTTGCAACTCCCATTCATCTTCACTCAACAATACTTTATCATCAGCAAACAGCAACACCGGAATCATCCAAATCTCACCCTCATTCATTAGAGCCACCCCTACATCCACTGCCCTACCCTGCACCTCCTTTACAACCCCATCCATGTATATATTAAACAACCATGGAGACATCATACAACCCTGTTTCAGTCCCTCATTGAGATCAAAGAACTCACTCAGCTCACCATCCTCTTGCACCATAGCCCTAGCTCCTTCATACATACTCCTCACAGCATTCAACAATTTCCCATCCACTCCATATATTCTTAATACCTTCCACATACCTTGCCTATCTGTTCTGTCATAAGCTTTCTCCAAGTCCATGAAGGCAGCATACACTTTCTTTCCCTTCTCTAGATACTTCTCCACTAAACATCTTAGAACAAATATCTGATCTACACACCCTTTTCCCTTCCTAAATCCCCCTTGTTCTTCTCCAACTACCTCCTCTGTCATATGCCTAACCCTATCAATGAGTATTCTACCATATATTTTACAAGTCACACTAAGAAGGCAAATACCCCTATGGTTACCACATACTTCTCTCTCCCCTTTTCTTTATATAAAGGAACAACTATACCTGATTTCCAGTCCTCTGGAACTCTTCCCTCTTCCCAAGCCAATCTACACAACTTCCATATCCACTCCACAGCAACCTCACCCCCATACCTAAGCTTTCACCACACACTCCATCAATTCCTGGGGCCTTTCTCAACTTGATCTTCTTCACTGCTTCCACTACTTCCGTCCTACTGATCTCTTCCTCCCTCCTGTTATCTCTTCTTCTCCCAGCCATTCCCCAATCACTTTTACTCGCATTACTGTCACTCTCTACATTCAGCAATATATATATATATATATATATATATATATATATATATATATATATATAGATAGATAGATAGATAGATAGACAGATATATTTATATATATATATATGTTTTATATATATATATATATATATATATATATATATATACTGTATATATATATATGTTATTTATTTATTTATTCATTTATTCAGATCTCTCTGATCTGCATCTTCTGCTCACACTAAAACAAATGAAGTGATCATTGATCATTCACTTTGTAATCTGTTTTGGGACAATAAAAAGGCCTAGGTTTCACTGAATTCTAGTGAGTTCCATATTGTAACTATCTGCAAGGAGTCCCAGCAGATTGATATGTTCAGACACTTAAGATACTTAGACAAAGCAGGGGTAAAGATGAAACAATATGGAAATAGTTAACATACCTGTATAAGATTAGTGACATGAGTCTGATCAAAATTATTGACGACAAATGACGTGAACTTGCCTTTTTTGCAAGCAAGTCAGTCAGTGAGATTTGGCACTTGGATGACAATCACTATTAATAATGAGCTGCAAATCACTATTTCAAAAATAAATATCCCATTCAGCCCTGAAAAAGTATATAAAATTTTTGTTACACTTATATGATTCATTCCTTTTACACTGAAAGTATACCACACGCGGTGATCACCACCATTACTCTACTAAGGATTTATAAAAATGCGAGAAAATATATTAGGCCTAACTAAAAATTTTCGTTGAAAATTGAACTCACGAATAATAGCAAAGAAAAACTTCTTGTCAGCAAAACTAAAAATGAACAAAGGTGTAATTTTGTGTGATAAGCAATATGCATTCCTCTTCTAGTGTCATTTTCACTGAGGTTATCAGTATACTGCAAAAAGGCTTACATCTGTGTCACCGTTATCCGACATGACTTTCCAGCTGGCTAAGTTCAAAATTTAGTTATATGACTAAAAATCTGCCCTTCACGTTATTACTGTCATAAGCTGCCAACAAGGAAGAATACACTGAGTTTAATCTGTATGTGTTTCTTTATATGCAGAGTAAAATAAGCAATTATAATACTTCGCACAAACCAAAAGGATCGCCAAATAATGCACACACACACACGTCACCAGGCTTACCACACAACTGGCAACCTCAAGACAGACTGGAGTAGTGTTTACTATGTAGATGTTTCATTTTCATTGATTAGCTGAGAAGCATGGCCGACTTAGGCAGCCAATTGTAAATTAGCATCCTGGTCGGTAAAATTCTGAGGACCACAGCTTCCCACTCTATCCAGTGTGGGATTTTTAAAGTGCTCAGTATATCACGATCCACATACAAACTGAAATATGACATATGTTAATGGCGTACACCACTGTCTTCTTTACTTGAAGCTATAAGGTCACCAGTACTGAAATTCGACTTGCCACGGCCAAGTATTACACAATTAGAGGCTGAAAATTTTAACGAATTTTGGTATAGCATCAGAATGGCAGTGTAATTTGAGCCAAAAAAAAAAAAATGAGAAATTTGCATAAAAAAATTCATATTAGAAATGTTCATAATATTTCCCCACCTCTATCTCCACCTTGGAACCTTATAGTAAAAAAATATATATATTGGCTTCTGAAAAAGAGGGAGGCGTAAGTCCCCCCCCTCCCCCCCCCCCCCGGATCCGGGCCTGATTAGAGTTGTCCTTAAATAGATATGAACAAGTTCATCTTGCTAGGTTTAGGTCAGGACATCACCCAGGCCTCCTCAGCCACCAGCTTATCTTTGGGTTGGATGGAATTGCAGATGCACATGCCCAGCTTGTACAATAGGCCCACATAACACAATGGAGCACTGCACAGCAAATGCCACACTAAGATCCAACACATTGATGGTGTAGGAAACCTATGGAACAGTCCCATAGGGACAGTTTCTTATTTGTAGTTGAGTCTGCCCTGTCAGATGGATCTAGGTTGAGCAATAACCTTGCATGGAACTGATTACAGTTAGATTTCATATTAAGCACAGTTTTAAATTTTTACCTTTTTTTTTCAATTTACTTGGGCATGCCATTGTTTAGTTCTCCCACTGTTGTATTTTCTCTCTTCTTGGTTCCTTAACCCATGTTTTGGGTGAGAAAAGAGATCAAGAAGATGACAGTGACAAAGATAATAATGACAATTTGAAGGCTTTCTTATGTTTGTTAGTTGAGGCATATTACATCGATACGATAATTGTGGTAGGTGGGGTAGCTCACCATCCACTCACTCGATGTAGTGCTGCTCTCGGGTGTCTGCCCTTTCCTCTCCAGCCCTCTTTCCTTCCATTCTCTTCTGTCTTTCTTTCCTTTATTCTTCCCGTGTCCTTCTGCCTACGGGTGACTTTGCACTCCCTCTTCTGTCTTTCTTTCCTTCATTCTTTCCACTTCCTTCAGCCTGTGGGTGACTCTGCACTGAGTGACAAGCCAATTGGTTTCCTGTGCACCAGGAAACCTTTTACTATGCTGGGTGGTAACCATATAACCAAATTTTGGCGCCTGGTGATTTAATGGGTAATTATTGCTCTCCAATCGGATTGAGCCGGTGAAGGTTTATATCCAAAGGGTGGTTGGGGTTGATTGCTCATGTAATGCCACTCAGGGATGAGTGAGGCTGGTCACTCTCATCTTAAATGTCAGGACCAACTGCCTAGCCCTGGGCTCCTATGCTCCTCCTGGGGCAATGTAGGATTGGATGATGGATGATGATGATGATGGAATGATAAGGAGTCTGGATGTGGGGGTCATAATTGTTTATATCTGTTCACCATCAGAATTGTACAGGGAAATGTGAAGAGTATAAGGACTGTGTGCAGTGTCTGGCCTTTGGGACAGGACCCCTCCAGTCACAGTGCCAGGAGCATTGCCAGGGAAAGATGATTGTGGAGAAAGTGGAGAAGATTGATGGTGAGTTTATCCCATTAAGCTTTTCATTTTATTTTTGCCATTTTCCTTTTCCCCCTCCACCTTTTCCTTTCCAAGTTTAGGCGACTTCTGAATTGGAGGGATTTGATACAGTTTCCACAAACCTCAAGGTCCTTCTAAGCTTGAGAAACAAAAAGCCATTTAAGGTAGTAAAAACAAAATGAATATGTTCTCAGACTGAAGGAGTTAAGGTATACAGTATATGCACTGGGGAAGGGTGACAGGTGGTGAAGTAGTGCTACAGATGGCCTGCGTATTCATTTTTTAATCATAAACCCTGAGAGGCTTTACACTCAGTCCTGAAGAGCAGTTGATAGGGATGGGTTAATGAAAATAATGGCATTAGAGAAGTTTTTCACAAGAGATATATGTAGAAGTGTAAGAGGAAGTAAAACAAAAATCCATTCATTATCCTTAGCTATTTTCTCATTGTCACTTAGGGTGGAGACATCTTAACCCCATCAGCACAGTGAAATTCTCATACTTTAATTTTTCTACTGCCACATGATGTTATGAAGTTTTGGAGTGTTTTTATGAACTGGAGGACAGATATGGCATTCATTAACCCAATATATGTGTAAGAGGCCTTTCCTGAAGTGAATCGAATAATCTGAAAATAACAAGGAAACAGCAAAAATAAACTCAGAAAATATATCACCAAATTGAAGAGCTCAAGCATGGCTCTGGAGCTGTTCGGTGTTGTGGGTTCAGAAATAGAGAAGGAAACCAGTTTCGTCACCTTGCTATTAGAGTATGGTGGAGTTACAAGACTGTTTGCATTAGAAATGGTGGGCAGCATTGTGGCAAAATCTGTAGACCAGTATGTGGAATGGGGGGGAGTTACCACTTTTGGTTGCCATCCATTTTAAGTGCCATTTATAACACAGTAAACATAGGTAGTACTGCAAACTATATACTGACTCCCCCAGCAAAAATTTTGACAAATGAAAAAATTGTAAAGTACATCTGTCAAAAAGAGTATCGTTGGGCATGGGGTTGATAGATCTGAGGCTAATTGAGCATTGTTACCTGACCAAAGTCTGTATGATTGGTACCATGACATTCTCAGCCTGTAGGCATGAATGAGTTTATCTGTTCTCGAGGAATGTGAATGTAATGATTCTTCACATGATATATTAAGTGATTCGTAGGTGATGTAGTAACTGCAAAGGGACAGGCACTAACATCGATGTTGGTTGCATCCATGCCATGATGGCTGAATGCAGTGATTGGAGTAGTAGGAGTTTACACTACGTACTACAATGGGTCAGAAGTCAAATGCACAGGTGCTTAATTCTGATACCAGTATTTCTTACTTGCTGCTCTGCATTACAGACTCTTGGTTGGGAAAATGAGTTTTGCGATGTTTATTTATTAATATATATATGATAATGATGTTAGTGATGATGATGATAATTGTTATTATTATAATAGTATATTATTATTATTATTATTACCGGTATTATTATAAGTATTAGTAGTAGCAGGATGGAAGAAATGGAAACACTGAAGAAAGTCTAAATGGGGAAAACCCCAGGAATTGATAGAGTGTGTGGTGAAAAGCAGAAGCACGGGGGAGAGGTAATAGTAGTATGGATATGAAAGATGTGCAGATTGGCCTGGAAGGAAGATAGACTCCCAGAGGATTGGAGGTTAGGTATAATTATTCCTCTGTACAAAGGGAAAGGGGAAAGAGAAGTGTGTGGTAATCAGAGGCATTTATGTTTCTGGTGTAATAGGAAAAGTACAATGCTCCCTCCTATAACGCGGGTAATGTTGACTGGCCACAAGCCGTGGCATACTTTTCCACGTTATATGTTCTGCTGTATATGTTTCCATTATAAAGGGCTAACCTAGACTGGACTTTTTCCAAAATTGCCCTTTTCACCCCAAATCCCACCCAAATCCTCCAAAAAACACCCCGCTGACATTCACTCTGGTACTTATGCACAGGAAGTTATTAAAGATACGTAAGAAACGTCCCTAGACATTACAGTAATAAAAAAAATTTAGGTCACTAACCTGTCTGGCTCTGACAGTAGCACCAATGCTCTGTACCAAAGGAGTTGCTACCTCAGATGCAGACACAAGATGGGACACCAAAAAATAATGAAAGACGCCCCCACCGGCCAATGGGGGTACATATGGATGTGACGTCATGCAACCAGTCACATTTGACTGCTCGTCTGACATTATCGCATGCGGCATTTGACTTTCAGCCGGCCATTTTAGCTCTGATGCCCAACAACTTGCTACGATATACAATATCTGTGTGTGACCGAGGTATATATTTTTTGGTCACACTGTAGGTGACCATGTAAGTACAAATCTGTCTTATAGGATACCACATTACAGGAGGGAGCATTGTATGTGGTAGGATACTAACTGACAGAGAGGGAAATAACAGAGGAATTAGTTGGAGAAGAACAGGGATGTTGCAGGAAGGGAAGAGGTTGTGTAGATCAGATATTCATCCTGAGGTGTTTAGTGGAAAAGTATCTAGAGAATAGAAGGAAATCATATGTGGCCTTCATGGATTTGGAGGAAGCATATGTCAGAGTTTATAAACAAGGAATGTGGAAAAAGAAATAAAGAAAATATTAAAAATATATGGAATAATTGGGAAGCTGTTCAATGCTGTGAAAAGTATGTTTGAGGGTGCAAGAGCTGCAGTGCATGTGGATGGTGAACTGAGTGAATTTTTCTATCTGAATGTGATTGAAACAGAGATGTGTCATATTGCCATGGTTGTTCAGTTTGTTGATGGGTGGAGTTATAAATGAGATACAAGGTAGGGCAGTGGATGTTGGAGCAACTCTAATGAGAGAGGGCAGCATTTGGAAACTTCCTGTTCTTTTTTACAGATGACACTGTATTGTTATGTGAAGATGAAGGGGAACTGCAAGGTCTAGTGAATGGGCTTGGAAGAGTATGTAAGAAGTGGAATCTAAAAGTCAATCTAGGGAAGAGTAAAGTTGTGGTCTTTGAGAGAAACTAAGTCACTGAATACAGAGTGAGACTGTATGGTGAGGACATGGAAAATGTGAGTGCATTTAAAGTCTGTACCTGGGTGGTGTGATGAGTAAAGATGGAAGTTTAGAGGATGAAGTGCTTGAAAATAGGGAGTAAACATTGCTGGTTCATTGAAAGTAATGATTAGAAATAGGGAAGTGAACATGGAAGTAAAAAAATAAGCCATTGTTTGATAGTATTGTGATATCCACTCTAATGTATGGAAGTGAAGCTTGGACCTTGTTGGAAGGACTCAAGTCAAGAGTGAGAGCAATGGAAATGAGTTATTGGTGTGGAGCATGTCGAGTTTCATGGAGAGTCAGACTGACAAATCAGGAAGTGAAGGAGCATTGTGATGTGGATGTGGATGTGGATATGGTAGAAAGCCATAAGAGAAATACATGGAGGTGGTTTGGCAATGTGGAGAGAATGGAGAGTGAGAGACTGACAGGGAGATTGTATGTGAGTGACGTGGAGGGGGAGGCTGAGGATAAGATGGAGGGATGGAGTGGAGAAGTATATGAGTGAGAGGGGTGTAGTTAGGGGGAAGGCATCGAAATGGCAGGGGACAGGGTGACATGAAGGCAGTTTGTTTGTGGCCACCCAGTATGGGAGTTGGGCATCTGGCTAGAGATAAATAGATAGATAGATAGATTGATAATCATTATTATTATTATTATTATAATCATTATATTCTGGCAGGGAAGTGTAGATGGATATGGTGGTGTGAGTGTGCTCACTGAGGAAAAATGGATGGAATGTGTCATGAATGTAATGAAAGTGAATGAGTAGCTTATAGCAGTGAAAATATTGTCTGGTAAACTCATGATTTTGTTTATATCGGTGTATGCTCCACAGGCTAACATGAGTGGTGTAGAAAAAGATTGATTCTGGGTTGACTTGATACATGGTAAGAGGTATAAGGGATAATGAGATTGTAGTTTTGGGAGGGGTGGTCATGTGGGTGAAGTAGCTCAAGGATATGAAGGGGTACATGGGGGATGTACAATTGCACTTATGATTCCGTGAGACACCTCTGGCGGAGGGTGTTTGGCCCGCTTTACTCTTACTGAACGACAGGTAGTTGAGTCAGACTGCCCTACCAACACAGTGAAGCTGAAAATGGAACTGCTTCTTATAGACGAGAGATCATGAAACAAGAGATGGGTGGGATAATAACAATAATGATGGACAGTATCATTGCACATATGGTAATACAACACAGAATAATTTTACTGAAATAATTCCACCTACTGTTGATTACATATAGTGGGACCATTGCAGAGGGCAACCGGAAATTATCAGAAACCTTGTCTCCTCCGTGCCGGATAGGTTAAATACAATAATTAAGAAAGAGGGAGGCTGGGCGATATATTGGATACCAATACTTTGATGCTGTAAAAGGTGTGACATTTAAGTAATGCATTTACTTAATTATGTATACCCACACTCTAGTAGAAAGAATACAGCTAATAATATATATATATATATATATATATATATATATATATATATATCCATCATCCAATCCTACAGTACATTGCCCCATGAGGAACATAGGAGCCCGGGGCTAGGCAGTTGGTCCCGACATTTAAGATGAGCGTGACCAGCCTCACTCATCCCTGAGTGGCACTACTTGAGCAATCAGCCCCAACCATCCCTTGGATATAAACCTTCTCCGGCTCAATCCGATTGGAGCACAATAATTACCCACTAAACCACCAGGCGCCAAAATTTGGTTATATGGTTACCACCCAGCATAGTAAATAGTTTCCTGGTGCATGGGAAACCATTTGGCTTGTCACTCAGTGTAGAGTCACTCACAGGCTGAAGGAAGTGGAAAGAATGAAGGAACGAAAGACAGAAGAGGGAGTGTAAAGTCACCCGAGGCAGAGGGACAAGGAAAGAATGAAGAAAAGACAGATATGGTGTGAGGAATAATTTTTATTTCTATTCATCTTCTTGTAGAATATTTGTGGGGGCTATCACAATCATGTTACCGTTTCATTATCAAGTTATTACATGAAAGGAGAAATGATTTCCTATCCCTGCAGTAAATTTCTTTGCTTTGATTGTCTCAGTATCCCCAGATACCATTATTTGTCATGCAGATATCACTGATAACAAGAGTAGAACACTTGATACGTGTAACAAATATAGCATTGAAATGTTATTACATGATCCACTCAGTGTGATGAGGGGACTAGGTCATACAACCACGATACTGTAAAATATCCATACATTTCTATAATACGTTTATTATCGCTAATTAACTAATAGGCAAACCCACAGTGTGTAGAGGAATTTACTAATGAATTAAGAACACAGTATCATCTGCAAACAACAGTACAGGGAGTTTCCAAACACTGCCTCCCTCAATAGGGCCACTCCAACATCCACTGCCCTACCTTGTATCTCTTTTATAACCCCATCCATATACAGATTGAACAACCATGGAGACATGACACATCCCTGTTTCAACCCAACCTTCAAATAGAAAAACTCACTCAGTTCACTATACACATGCACTGCAGCCTTAGCACCGTCATACATACTCTTCACAGCATTCAGCAACTTCCCATCTACTCCATATATTGTTAATAATTTCCACAGTCTTTGTCTATCCACCCTGTCATATATTTTCTCCAAATCCATGAAGGCCGCATACAACTTCTTTCCCTTCTCTAGACACTTTTCCACTAAAGATCTAAGAATGAATATCTGATCTACACAACCTCTTCCCTTCTTAAAGCCTCCCAGTTCTTCTCCAACTAATTCCTCTGTTATTTCCCTAACTCTCTCAATCAGTATCCTTCCATATACTTTTCCTATTACACTAAGAAGACAAATGCCCCTATGATTACCACACACTTCTTTTTCCCCTTTCCCTTTGTACAAGGGAATAATTACAGTCATCCCTAAACATTCATGGTTTTAACATTCACGGTTTTCAATATCTGCGGATGGCCACAGAAAAAAATATATATATATCTCATTGAACTCTGCTGACACAGTTCGTGGATGTTTTAGTACAGTAATGGCATTATCCAGTGAATGAAATATACTGTAACACTCTTCCCTTTGGAGGGAGTTGGGATGAGAACAGTTGTCAGATGAGACCATGCAGGAGTACACTATTCATTATTTTTAACTTTTTACTGTTCTTGTATTAAATAAAGTAGTTGATTAATGTTCTTGTATTAAATAAAGTGGCTGTAAACATGCCCATAGTGTTTTTCTTTAGTTATATAAGGAAATAGGGGGGTCCAGAGGTGTTTTTAAGGGAGGGCAGCAGATATCCGCGGATTTTTAACATTCGCAGATGTCTCTGTTACCTAACCCCTGTGACTCTTAAGGGATGACTGTATACTTGACTTCCAATCATATGGGACTTTACCTTCCTCCCAGGCCAATCTGCACATCTTCCACATCCATTCTACTACTATCTCTCCCCCATGCTTCAGCATTTCGCCATACACTTCATCAATTCCTGGGGCTTTCTCCATTTTGACTTTCTTCAATGCTTCCACAACTTCCATCCTACTGATTTCTTCCTGTCTTCTCACCTCCCTCCTTCTCACAGCCATTCCCCAGCTACTTAAACTCACATTACTTTCATTCTCTGTGTTCAGCAGTTCATTAAAGTGTTCTCTCCATCTGCTCACTTCTTCTTCCTTCTCAACCAGCAATTATTATTTTTATTATTATAATTTTTATTCTTATTGATATTGTAGATACGTACTGGTATATGCAATGTCATCTGTTTATTTTAACAGCTTTATTATAGTCTATATCCTACTGGGTGGTAGGTGGTAACGACTGTAGTATCCTTAGGGATTCTATGGAGGGAGGGAAGCCACAAACACCCTTGCTCTTGGGAGGATTTATTCTGACTGTCTTGCTAACCACGAGCCTAAGTACATTATTGACTTAACAAGCCTAAACATATTATCCTTGGTAAAAATAGCATAATCAATAAACATAATTAATGAAAGCATATTTACAGAAGAAATATGTGCAGCATGTGATATGGTGTGTGGAAGGAAGAGAAGACGGAGGGGGGTGCAAAGAACAGCGTGGTGGACTGAAGATGTGAAACAGGCTGTGGCACAAAAGAAGAAAGCATACAATGAATGGATGAGAAATAAGGGCGTGGAAGAAGTTGAGAGGCGGAAGAGAGAGTTATATGTGGAAAGGAAGAGAGAGGTGAAAAGATTAGTAAGAGAGAGTAAGAAGAGAGTGGATGAGGAATTTGGAAGGAATTTCAGTGTAAAGTGGAGGGACTGTAAGAAAATGTTCTGGAGAGAAGTGAAAAGAGTAAGACAGGATGGAAGTGAAGTTAGCAGGGGAGTGAAAGATAAAAATGGTAGATTACTAGTGGAGAAGGGAGAAAAAGTGAGCAGATGGAGAGAACACTTTAAGGAATTGTTGACCGTAGAGGATGGAAGTAATGCGAGTATAAGTGGCTGGGGAATGGCTGGGAGAAGGAGGGAGGTGAGAAGACAGGAAGAAATCAGTAGGATAGAAGTTGTGGAAGCAATGAAGAAAGTTAAATCAGGGAAAGCCCCAGGAATTGATGGAGTGTGTGGTGAAATGCTGAAGCATGGGGGAGAGATAGTAGTAGAATGGATGTGGAAGATGTGCAGATTGGCCTGGGAGGAAGGTAGAGTCCCGGAGGATTGGAAGTCAGGTATAATTATTCCCTTGTACAAAGGAAAGGGGGAAAAAGAAGTGTGTGGTAATCATAGGGGCATTTGTCTTCTTAGTATAATAGGAAAAGTGTATGGTAGGATACTTATAGACAGAGTTAGAGAAAGAACAGAGAAATTAGTTGGAGAAGAACAGGGAGGCTTTAGGAAGGGAAGAGGTGTGTAGATCAGATATTCATTCTTAGATCTTTAGTGGAAAAGTTTCTAGAGAAGGGAAAGAAGTTGTATGCGGCTTTCATGGATTTGGAGAAAGCATATGGCAGGGTGGATAGACAAGGATTGTGGAAAGTGTTAAGAATATATGGAGTAGATGGGAAGTTGTTGAATGCTGTGAAGAGTATGTACATGTACGATGGTGCGAAGGCTGCAGTGCGTGTGGATGGTGAACTAAGTGAATTTTTCTCTTTGAAAGTTGGTTTGAAACAGGGATGTGTCATGTCTCCATGGTTGTTCAATCTGTACATGGATGGGGTAATAAAAGAGGTACAAGGTAGGGTAGTGGATGTTGGAGTGGCCCTGGTGAGAGAGGATAGTGTTTGGAAACTCCCTGTACTGTTGTTTGCAGATGATACTGTGTTGTTGAGTGAAGACGAAGGGGAGCTGCAAGGCTTGGTGGATGAGTGTGAGAGAGTGTGTAAGAAACGGAACCTAAAGGTGAATGTAGGGAAGAGTAAAGTGATGGTCTTTGAGAGAGGTGAAGTTAGTGAATGTACAGCGAGGTTGGATGGTGAGGAATTGGAAAATGAGTACGTTTAAGTATTTGGGTAGTGTGATGAGTAAGGATGGAGGTTTGGAGGGTGAAGTGCTTGAAAGGGTACAGCAGGGAAGAAAGGTTGCTGGTTCCTTGAAAGCAATGATAAGAAACAGGGAAGTGAGCATGGAAGTGAAAAAGTTACTACATGACAGTATTGTGATACCAACTCTAACGTACGGAAGTGAAGCTTGGACATTGTTGGAAGGACACAAGTCAAGAGTGAGAGCAGTGGAAATGAGTTATTTAAGAGGAGCCTGTGGAGTCACGTGGAGAGACAGGCTGACGAATGAGGATATAAAGGAGCGTTGTGGTGTGGATGTGGATGTGGATGTGATAGGAAGCATTATGAGGAACACACTGAGGTGGTTTAGCCATGTAGAGAGGATGGAGGGTGAAAGACTGACGAAGAGAGTGTATGTGAGTGAGGTGGAGGGGGGAAGAGGGAGGGGGAGGCCGAGGATGAGATGGAGGGATGGGGTGGAGAGGTATATGAGAGAGGGGGGTGTGAGTTGGGAGCAGGGCAGTGAAATGGCAGGGGACAGGGCGACTTGGAGGCGATTTGTTTGTGGCCACCCCAAATAGGATTGAGGCGTCTGGCAATAGATAGATAGATAGGCAGACTATACTATACACTTACATATCAATATATATATATATATATATATATATATATATATTATAACAACGATCATCATCCACTCAATTGATGTGGTGCTGCCTCTTTCTTTCTTCACCTTCATCAATGTTTTTCTCTGTCTTCCCTACTTCCTGTTTCTCCCATCTTTTCTGCCACATTTCATTACTCGTCTTTCCTTTTCAGTGGCCTTGCATTGAGTGACAAGCCAAATGATTTCCTGTAAGCCGGGAAACCATTTACAGTGCTGGGTTGTAACCATATAACCAACCCATACGCTTTCCCTACGTGTCAACAAGTGGGTTGGCAGAGGGTTACTGTCCTTTCCCATAAAACCACCAACTCAAAGACAAACGGCCATCCCTTACGGGGTTATGGTGTCTGGCTATAGATAGAATATATCCTACTCAAATTTATGTTGACATGTCTCATTTGTGGTGTTTCAAAACAGTTCCATTAAGCTGTATTGTTGTACAGTATTCACTTGCCTGTGGCTTGTATATAGTTCCTATTTCTAAACATCTAACAACAGACACCTACAGCTTTATGGAATTCTTGCTATGCTAAGAGGGATCTAATTATCTTACATGAATCATCTTTTGCTCACTCCAGTCCCATGCTGTTACTGATATGGGACACAGGCATACCAAGTACTAATGAGGCTCTGGGAATCATAGCAATCTGTTTGTCAAGTGTTCACAAAGGAACAACGGAAAAAGTAATGGTACATATATTTGATGGGTGTACATGTTGTGTGCATCACACCCGAGGGTCACAGTTGTAATAAATATCACACAGCTAATACGTTTTAATTACAGTCGAAATAAGACAGCTTGTTTGTAACTTGTGTGGGAGGTGGAATGGAAAAAAATAACCCATACTCTGCTTAATTTAACCTGGTCTGAAATTGCTCTCTCGCTATCTTGAATGCTGAGTGTAGCAAGAAATTAGTAATATAATATGATGGTGGTCCATAGTGCTAAGGAAAAAATGTCCAGGTGCAGTGTTGCCTTATTTAGTTACAGTATCCTGCCATTGGAGCTGTTGAGAAGCAACTGTAAATAGCCAAAAATATATGCCAAACAAAGGTAGATAACAGTCGTGAGTACTATGAAGGAGTTTGATTGCTGACCAAGTAAGTAGGGATTTACACTATACAGTATATATATATATATATAATATATATATATATATATATATATATATATATATATATATATCTATTGCCAGACGCCATAATCCCATACGGGGTGGCCATTTGACTCTGAGTTATTCGTTTTACAACCCTCCACCAACCCACTTGACACGTAGGAAGCACGTATGGTTTGGTTATATGGTTACCACCCAGCGTTGTTAATGGTTTCTTGCCTTACAGGAAACCATTTGGCTTGTCACTCAATGTAAAGTCACCTGTAATGGAAAGAAAAGCATTTAGTAGTGACAGGAAAGATATATATAAATATATATATATATATATATATATATATACATATATCTGTCTATCTATCTATTGCCAGACGCCATAATCACGTACGGGGTGGCCATTTGACTCTGAGTTATTTGTTTTACAGGGAGGGGCACTAACCCTCCACCAACCCACTTGACACGTAGGGAGCACGTATGGTTTGGTTATATGGTTACCACCCAGCGTTGTAAATGGTTTCTTGGCTTACAAGAAACCATTTGGTTTGTCACTCAATGTAAAGCCACCTGTAACGGAAAGAAAAGCATGAAGTAGTGACAGGAAAGATGGGAGAAATAGGAAGAGAGGAGGGCAGGCACAGAAAAAGAATGATAAAGGCTAAGGAAGAAGTAGGCAGCACTACATCAAGTGAGTGGATGATGGTTGCCACCACCTACCACTATACATATATACTGTATATATATATATATATATATATATATATATATATATATATATATATATATATATATATATATATATATATATATATATATAAATATAAATATATATATATATATATGTATATATATATACACATATATATATATATATATATATATATATATATATATATATATACAGTAATCCCCGTACTATCTGGATGCCCACTTTCCAGACACCCCACGTACCGGACATTTTGGTCCCAGGATTCAATATTCCCCAAATTGGCCAGAAAGCGCAAAAAATTCGAAAAAAAATCCAACTTTTTTCCCCCGTAATTTGAACTCAGCGCACGCGGCGCGGACCAGTTGTGTTTTGGTGCGTAGTTCCGCCACCATCCGCTAGAGTTCCCCTGCATCCTCCCCACTTACCGCCTGTCTCTTGTTGCGAGTGCACGCTCATCATCATGGCCGCCCAAGCGCTCGCTTTTGTGGTGGTGCCGTACCTCCTGCAGGCTCTGTTGTTGCTCTCCTGCATCTTGTTAGTGTGTGTGATGATGGCCCTCCTGGCTGACAAGAGGAAGAGAGTGGTTTTGACTCTGAAGAAGAAGAGGGAGATATTGGACAAGGTGGACACGGGATGGTCAACCTCACACATCCTCCATGAATTCAACCTGGCCCGATCTACTTTGTTTGATATCAAGAGATCCCCCGACAAACTCATGCAGTACATAGCTGACTTCTTGTCGAAGAATAAACACAACGTGGAGAGGAAGATGATGTTTACTCCCTGGTATGCTGAAGTCGACCGCTCCATGTTGATTTGGTATCGACAGCAACGTGCTGCTGGTGTGCTGGTGCGTGGCATGGAGCTGAAGGCTGCTGCTGAGAAGTTCACAAGGCTTCACAACACCCCAGACTTCAAGGCATCTGAGGGTTGGCTCTTTGCGTTCAAGTTACGACATGGCCTTACCAACTGTAAGTCTCATGGCAAAGCTTTGGATGCCAACGACAATGGAGTAGAGGAGTTTCGGCACAAGGTGAAGGGCTTGATCGACAGGGAGGGCCTCACTCTCGGTCAAGTCTACAACACTGACGAAACTGGTTTATTTTATCGCTCTTTGCCAACGAACACTCTAGCTGAGGAGATGGAGAAGCGTGTACCTGGCCACAAGCTCTCCAAGCAACAGATATGTGCTTTGTGTTGTGCCAATGCTAATGGCATGCACCGGCTTAAGCCCATTATTGTTGGCCGTGCAAAGCAACCTCGGTGTCTTCGTGGGGTGATGGATGTCCTTCCTGTCATTTGGTACCATTCTTTGAAGGCATGGTTCACTGCCCAGATCTTCAAAGACTGGTTCCACCGCCATTTCGTCAAGGAGGTCATCCATTACCAGATGAACACACTGGGAATCCCACACGACCAGGTAAAGGCCCTCCTCCTGGATAATGCACCTGCCCACCTGTGCGACAAGGACTTGGTGGCTGAGAATGGGCGCATTAGGTGCATGTTTCTGCCACCTAATACAACTGCTCTCATCCAGCCAATGGACCAAGGAATGATCGTGGCAACAAAGAGGCTGTACTGAAGGAAGTTCCTGGACGAGGTGATGGTTGTTCTCGAGGACAAGGACAAGCGCATGGAGGGATGGGACACGCGAGGCCAGCGGACTTTGGAAAACCTTCACCACTATAACATTAAGTCTGCAATCTACAACTGGGCCAGTGCATGAAAGGAAGTCCCTGTCAAGACTCTAGAAAATGATTGGTCTCGTCTGCTTCTCAGAACGGATGCAGAGCACGATTTCCTAGGTTTTGACGTGGATGACTTCCATGCACGTCTACGTGCGCACGGCGACGATGTTGGTGTGGACGAAGTGCATGGGTGGTTGGATGACAATGAGGGCGATCCTGGGTATCAGACCACGTCTGATATCAAGATTGCATCTTCAGTTGCAAGTGTCAGTACCCAGCTTGAAGATTCCGATGAGGACGGCAACGATGATGCGGACTCCTCTCAGTGTGACACTACTCCAGCCATCCCCAAGCTGAGCGCACTCCAGGAACACGTAGAGTTCGTTCTTGACTACCTGGAACACCTGGACTACGATAGGGAGATGGGGCCCTTGGGACTTGTGGAGGAAGTGCGCACATTCAGGCAGCGCATCATTAATCGCCAAGATCATCATTCCTTGTGTCAATCAACCATTGACAGCTTTTTCAGACCCATGACCCACGCTGTGCCCAGCCCTGGCTCCACACCATTGCCTCCCCAAGACAGGCCCTCATCCTCCGAGCCACAGCCCACCACATCAGCCACGGTGGAGTCACCACTGGAAGTGAGTTTGTGCCTCTCTTCAGAGTCGTCTGCAGTGGGTTGTCCATCACCACATCCCAGCGATGCACCTCTAGGCCACCTGCATCAGCTACTCTCAGACTCTGACAGTGAATAAACAGCAAGAACTCGCCACTAGACCACACAGGAATTTACAGTGTTGTGCAGTAAAAAAAACAGTGGTAGTGTTAAGAAATTAGAATTCTGAGTGCAGAGACTTAAGTGCAGAGTGCAGCATTGATTTTATTGACTTTCAATGGAGCGCAAATTAGATTAGAGTGTGTAGTGTTAAGAAATTAGATTTATGAGTGCAAAGACTTAAATGCAGACTGCAACACTTATTTCATTAAGGTGCAATGGAGCACAAGTAAGACTAGAGTGCACAGTGTTAAGAGAATGGAATTCTGAGTGCAAATGACTAAGGTCAGTGCATGACTTTATGTACAGTATACTGCAGGTGCTTCAGGTACTCCTTTTTACTGTCAGATTCTGAGAGGAGGAGGGTTATTCATCGAGATGGCCAGGGACTTGTTGTAAGTACTCAGTATGTTTCATATGGTACTGTATTTTCCATACTTACCTCTAAAACCTCATTTCACTCTTTAATGTTCCTTCTTGGTGTGAATAGGGTCTTAGGTGCTATGCATGTACAGTAGGGAGGTGTTTTTCTGAGTTAGGCTAGGTTATGGTCCATGAGTACCAATCCAGGAGCCAGGGACTTGTAAGTACCCAGAATGTTTAATATTGTATAAACTCACCTCTAAATCTGGTTCTTTTGCATTTATTTCAGTCTTTTATGTCCCTTATTGGCATGAATTGGGTCTTAAATAGGTGCTATGCATGTCCAGTAGGGAGTTGTCTAGGTGTTTTTCTGATTCAGGGTTGGTTTGGGTCCATAAGTACAGGTCCAGGAGGCTGGGGCCCACTATCCGGACGGGACCACTTTCCGGACATGCTTTTGGCTCTATTGCATCAGATAGTAGAGGAATTACTGTATATATATGTATGAATATATATATATATATATATATATATATATATATATATATATATATATGGTGGTAGGTGGGGGAGCTCACCATCCACTCACTAGATGTAGTGCTGCTCTCGGGTGTCTGCCCTTGCCTCTTCTTCATCCTCTTCTGTCTTTCCTTCATTCTTTCCTCGTCCTTCTGCCTATGGGTGACTTTACACTCCCTCTTCTGTCTTTCTTTCTTTTATTCTTTCCTCTTCCTTCTGCATGTGGGTGACTCTACATTGACTGACAAGCCAAATTGTTTCCTGTACACCAGGAAACCATTCACTGCGCTGGGTGGTAACCATATAAACAAATTTTGGCGCCTGGTGGTTTAGTGGGTAATTACGGCACTCCAATCAGATCGAGCCAGTGAAGGTTTATATCCAAGGGGTGGTTGGGATTGATTGCTCATGTAATGTCACTCAGGGATGAGTGAGGCTGGTCACTTTCATCTTAAATATCAGGACCAACTGCCTAGCCCTGGGCTCCTACACTCCTCATGGGGCAATGTAGAATTAGATGATGGATGGATGGATACACTGTGTGTATATATATATATATATATATATATATATATATATATATATATATATATATATATATATATGTATGCATATACAGTCATCCCTCAATTATCCGTCATAATAGAGCCAAAGGCATGACCGGATATGGGCAGTGTCTGGATATGGAGCAATATCTACCCATACCCAACCTATATGCACAGTAGCCCTCCTAATTTGGCAGTGTTCTGCAGTCTTACGGATGTTTTTAGACATCAAAACACACATTGCAATATGCAGTATAATACTAAACGCTGAGAAAACAGTGTGAAAAATATATATACATGCAAAACCTTACCAATATGTACAGTACCCATCTTATTTTCAGTAGTGTTCAGAGGTCATTCGGCTGTTTTTAGACATCAGTGTACACATTGCAGTATGCAGTATAATCCTAAGCACTAAGAAAACAATGCACAAACAAAAAACAGACAGACAAACAAAACTACCAGTATGAACAGTATGCCTCCTAATATTGGCTGTGTTCTGCAGTCTTTCAGGAGTATTTAGACATCAAAACACACATGGGAATATCCAATGTAATGCTAGACACCATGAAAACAATCCATTAACAACAAAAATCCATAAATATCCTACGTGTAATGTACATTACCCCTCGTATTTTGGCAGTGTTCTCCAGTCTTTCAGCTGTATTTAGACATCAGAACACACATGGGAATATCCATTGTAATGCTAGACACTAAGAAAACAATGCCTAAACAACAAAAGTTATTGTTTCATTTTTTTTTATTCGTTATTGAAGGCTCCAACATGCTTGTATGCGTCGGCCTTGGTTACCTAATGGCAGCTTTCCACGCTGCTTGATCTCTGGTGGCCTTCCTGTTCAGTCCCTTAACCCTGAGGTCACACTTAACCCGTGGATTGCGAGCCACAGCACAGGCTGGGTAGTGTTGTGTTGCAAGCCACAGCTCAGGTTGTGCTGGCCGTGCATCATCGTTAACTACTCGACCCCCACACAAACTTATGCATGGTGCTATACAAAGACAGAGAGAGAGAGATTTTTTTCTTTTCACCAGATGATTCCCTGGATATTTATCTTCAAGTTTATAATAAACAAAAACTAAAAAAAAAAAAAAAATCTTTCATTTTTTGCACACCACGGGGTGGGATAAAAAAAAAGTAATTGCGCAATTCACAGGTTAAAGACCTCGTCCCAGGTGTTTTTTGGTCTGCCCCTCGCACCTCCACTCCTAATATTAATGCTTCTCACTTTCTGCACCCAATTATCATCCCCAGGGGCATACCCAGGGGGGGAGGCCCCGGGCCCAGGCCCCCCCCCTTAGCTCTCTGGGTCCTTTAACCCGCCGCGTCCCGGAAACGTGAATTCACGTCCTCACATGATGTGCACTCATATCCCGGAGACATGAATTAATGCGGCAACATTGCAAGGTCTCTAATTTGCACAATTTTCAATTTTCGCGAGTGATTTCGCGAGTGATTTTTGGCACGTATACACAGGACACCTACCTCTATTCCTCTACAAGATGCCAAGCAGGGACACTGCCTTACACCGCATAACCTCTCCCCCTCCCACTGCACCCCATTGTCTCGGCAATTCACCTGTTACCAGTGACCTGGCCAATAAAGACATTCAGGGCCAGAGTGATTCCCCAATCGATGACAATGTGGAGGACAAAGTTTACATAGCATTAGAGGAAGAAACAGTCAGAAATGATGATCAGGTAATGTGGGAAAAAAAGGTCATGAATGGTGATGAGTTAGTGAGTGAAACAATGCTTATAATGCCTATATTACTGTTTGAAAACCAATATACTCTTGTACTACATATAAATTCATACCAAGTAAATAAATAAATACTGTTTATGAGTGGATAAAATAGTTACCCTCCCATAGAACTCGTTTTCTTTGGTGCCAGCCTGTTAGCAAATCCAGTCAGGTAAGGAAGTACTCATACCTAGATCGAGTATTTTAAACCTCAGGTGAGCGATTTCTATGAATTTTCGATGTTTCTCACCAAAAGCGGATGTTTGAGCCAAAAAAAAAAAAAAAAGGTCCAAAAATGTTGGGACTGTGGCGTACCACTGCCCAGAAAACATCAGGATGGGGTGGGTTAAAAATTTATATATATTTATTTTGACAACAGCAAAACATCAAAAATTGGCAAGTACAAACATAGAGTAACACATGAGCCAGCAGCTCTCTGACTCTTAACCTGCATGTGACCTCCCGGTAATTATCGGATTACCTGACCTCACCTCACTACGGGCCCCTCCCTTAGAAAATTCCTGGGTGCACCCCTGATCATCCCCCATCCTCTCCATATGCCCAAACCACCTCAGTCTACCTCTTCTCATCACAACACCAATTCATTCCAGTCCCATCCTACCTCTCAACTCTTCTACTGTAAACCTAGCCCCCCCCCCCCCCAGGCCTTGCACTCAAGGACACACTGCACATCCACCTAATCATTATCATTTTTGTACGTTTAAGCCTGCAAATATCTTCTTCCTTTACTGCCCAAGTCTCACTACCATACATTATTACACTCCCAACAGATGCCACATATAAAGATCCCTTAGCACACAGGGAGAGCCCTCTTAGTGTCAGGAGAGGCAACAGCTCCCTAAACTTCTTGCAACCACTCCTCACCCTAGCCACAGAGCTAGCTCCAGCTCCACGTCCAGCACATAAGATGTCTCCCAAACAACAAAACTTTTCCACACACTCAAGAGACTCATAACAAGTTCTTTTCTTTCATGCCTGACAATCTCCACCTGCTCTCCCTGACACACCGCACACATAAAATCAGCATTATCTCGCAGTCTACCTCTAATACCCCTACATCTCTAATGCACCCACTTATTACAGGCACTGCATGAGATGGAATTACTTATCAATCCCTTGTGGCAAATTACACATGGCCACTCTCCCTCATTTTTGACAGTACCAACACTAACCCTGGGTATCATCATCCCCCATCCTCTCCACATCCCCAAACCACCTCAGTCTACCTCACCTCATCACAACACCAATACATTCCAGTCCCATCCTACCTCTCGACTCTTCCATTGTAAACCTAGCCCCCCCCCCCAGACCTTGCATTCAAGGATGCACTGCACATCCACCTAATCATTGTCATTTCTGTTCATTTGAGCATGCAAATATCCTCTTCCTTTACTTCCTAAGTCTCACTACCATACAGTATTACACTCCTAACACTTGCCACATATAAAGATCCCATAGCACATAGGGAGAGCCCTCTCAGTGTCACAGCTTCCTAAACTTCTTCCAACCACTCCTCACCCTAACCACAGAGCTACAGTAGCTTCAGCCCCACCTCCACCACATAACATGTCTCCCAAATAACAAAACTCTTCCACACACTCAAGAGACTCACCAGCAAGTTCAATTGTTTCACAGCTGACAATTTCCACCTGCTCTCCCTGGCACACCACACACATGAAATCACCATTATCTCACAGTCTATCTCTAATACCACTACATCTCTTATGAACTCACTTATTACAAACACTGCACAAGATGGAGTTACTTCTCACATCCTTGTGGCAAATTACACATTGCCACTCTCCCTCTTCTTTGACATTACCAGCACCAACCCTAGATTGGTTTTATCTGCATTCACTCTTAAGTCTCTTGTCTGCCCCTGGGGCCTTTCCATACAGCCAGAGATCAGTCAGAGTCAGTCCATGTCGGCGTGAGTAGGGAGTTTTCTAGCACATGGATAGATACATATTCTAGCCTATTCGCTTAAGGAAAACTTACCACACAAATTCATCTTTCACTACTGCATCGAATTCAATGGGCTTTTCATTTATAACACCACACAAACAGTAGACAGCATATTCAACAAAAGGAAAAAAATCCAAATACAAAGTTGCAAGGAGACAGACACATGAGGAAGCGAAGGAGCGTTGTGGTGTTAATGTGGTATGTGGACGTGACTGAAAACGTTTAGAGTAATACTGTATGAGGGTTTGGCCACGTGGAGAGGAGGAAGAATGAGAGGCTGACTAGATGCAGTATGAGGTGCAGGGGGAAGGGGGAGGGGGAGACCCAGAATGAGATGTGAGGAATGGGCGAAGAGATATGAGAGAAAGGGGGTGAGCTGTAGGGAGGTCAGTCAAATGGCAGAAGGCAGGTGGGATTTAGACTCCGGCTATAGAGAGAGAAACTTTCCACCCTACAGTAGCTATTCCTGCATATGCATGAGGCGTGTCGGATGGCAAATTTTATTTATAGACCTAGGGGTGGGGTGGGGCATGGGTAAGCCAGCTATTCATTCATCTGTTATTAATTCAAAGGTTTTAAATCATGAGGTACTCATGTAGGAAAGTAAACAGGCCCTGTAAAATGGTTTCTTAAATTATACCAGTCACTTGATTGTCATCCTTACCAAGGCCAATAAGACTGACTCAAATCAATTGATCTCGTAAGTAGGCCTCAGGACGACGGACAATGGAATGGGAGTCTTCATTTGCAGCTTATTAACAAGAGATTACTTCTGCATGAAAATCCCGTATATCCATCTATCTATATACCTAGGCTGCTTCCCCCAAGGAAAGGGAGGTAGCCAAGACAGGACGACTCACTCCCCATTTACTCATCCATTCAAACACATTCATTCACATCTTAGCCCCAAAGGGGAGAACGGACAGATCCTCACCGCACCACACCGCACAAGGGTCAATTGCACAATGCAATCAGTGACATCCGTAGCAGGGCCCAACAGCAGAGCTGGTTTACCCCTGCCACATCATAACAGACCCATCCCCTTACCCACACCTGACCTGACTAGCTGATCAGACCAAATGCGGGAGAATATCCCCTCAGGGCTGCGTCATCACTTATTCATTCTCAATTTCTCTCCATTTATTTCTGTCACGCACAGCCACTCTTCCTTGTTCAACAGACATCCCTCTCGCATCCAGCGCTCTCTTCACACTGTCCATCCATCCTATTCGTGGTCTTCCTCTCAGCCTTACACCTCTCACATCAGATCTAGTTATCTTTTTCACCAATCATTCATTATCCATTCTCTCCATATGCCCAAAGCATCGCAACACCCTCTGCTCAACTCTTCCAGCCATCTCCTGAACAACTCCAGTTCTCCTTCGCACTTCATCATTTCTCACTCGATCCATATGAGTCACTCCACACGTACTCCTCAGACGCCTCATCTCCATTACATTCAAACTTTTCCTCTCTGCTACATCCGTATATGCATACAGTAATCATTTGCAGATAGTTTCTTTTCATGAAAGAATGAAAAATGTGGGGAAAAAATCACTAATACATAATCGATGGCAAAAAATACAATATTTACTAGTTCTTCCTCCAACTATATGTTTTCTGTCAACAGTGTAAACATTGTGTTCGGCGGGAACGTTACTCCATCTGTAATATCAATTAATTTTAAATTTATTCGGTAACTATTGAACACTCATTTGTTCATATTAGGGTCTTTACCAGTTGCAAAATTGCATACATTACATATCACTGTCAGTAGTTAAATCGTTGCTATCAGAAGAGGAAGGTTAAGGACTACTTATCTCTGTGCTGATTAGGTCACTGCTGAGCCCCTGTACCCCATACCATCTCTCGACTTCCTAAATCTTTCCTTCAACTCCCTTTAATTCTCTGCAATCAACGCCATATCATCAGCATACAACATCTCCCATGGGAGTCCATTTCTGAAGTCATGTAAGAATACTTCAAGTACCATGATAAACAACAAGGGACTCAAAATTGACCCCTGATGCACACCAACATTCACGGGAAACTGATTGCTCAAATCCCCATTCACTCTTACTTGGGTGTGAGCACCCACATACACGGCCGTAACGACCCTAACCAGCCACTCCTCTGTCGCAAGCTTTCTCATTGGCCACTTCGCCACCTCTCTTGGGACTCTGTCAGAGGCCTTCTCCATATCAAGAAAAAGAAAGTACAGTTCCCTTTTCTTTCCTGTACAGTATATTATTCCTGAAGCTGTCAAACACTGGATATGACATCATTGATCCTCTTGCCTGGCATAGGCCCAAACTGTATCTTATCAATATTCACTCTTTCTCTAATCATACCTTCTAGAACTCTATCCATTACCTTCATTATCTGATCTAATAGATGTATACCTCAATAATTTCCTCTTTCCAGGGCATAACCCTTCCCCTTGTACACATTTACAGTTACACTCTTCAGCCAATCGTCTGGGACAACACACATATATATAATTATATTTATCAGGTCTGTGACTAGCCTCACTCCTATATCTCTTGAGGCCTTCAACTTTTCAGTAGTCAACCCTGACACACCTGCTACCTTCCCCACCTGCATCCTGCCTATTGCCTCACTCACGGTAGAAGCATCAATCAAAGGCCAAGGGTCAAACACTGGATCTGCTGGCTCCAAACCTTCCCTGTTCCAGTCAAACTCCTCATTCAGCAACTGGCTATAATGCTCTCTTCATGCATCTTTAATATCCTCATTGTTCACCACTACCCTTCCTTCATCATTCTTCACACACTTCTCACCTACAGTATCCCGATTCTCCCTCTGCACCTGATTTGCCACCTTAATTATCATATTCTTCCTTTTCACACGATTTAGGTTATCAAGTAAAAGTCTTTGTGACTCAGACTTCGCCCTGTATACCTCTCTTCTAGCCCTATGCTTGGCAGCCAAGTGTTCCTCATCCTTCTTCCATTCCAAGAAAAACCTTATTATCTCCTTATCTGCAGCTTCTATACCCTCATCCCACCACCAAGTTACTTTATGTCTTGGTGGGCCTCTTGTCCAGCCACATACTGCATCAGTAACTCTCAAGAGGTTGTTCTTGAGGGCTCTGTACTGTTCATTAACACCTCTGTCAACAGCTTCCTTTTCAGCCACCACTCTCCTCATCTCACTACAGAAAGCATCCCTTATTGCTTGGTTTTCCAAGGTGCATAAGTCCTCTTTTTTATCACTTGCTCTTTAAGCACCATGTCACATACAGTAAAAGTCCAATATTTCATCATCCAAATCCCCGGCAAATCTGACATTTCGGCAGTTTTGAGAAATAGTCCCATTTACGAAAATCTCCGATCGTTCGGCAGATTCTCCGATTTTTTTCGTCAGTCTTGAAATTCTCCATGAGGCTCGCCAGCTAGCTACCCGCCTTTACCCGCCTTAGTGAGTGAGATAGTGAAAGTGATGGAACGAGTCTACCACTGCCATGAAGCTCAGAGGCTAGCTCTTTCTCCTATAGCATAAAGAGAGGACAAACATGTAGTGAGTCTAGCATGGGAAAGAGAATCTGTTTCGCCATTCTTCCGCCATTCTTCCGAGTTGTTGCTGTGCTGCTGCCGACTTCTCTTGATTCTTCTGTGTGCTTTGTGAACTTCGTACCGAAATACCTCTGAAATTACTATTCGAGTGTGCTGTAAGCACCGTAACATCAGACAGGACCTTTGTAACACCTGAGTGGACCAGCCGTGTGTTGTGAACAGTATAAACATCTTCTGCGTGCTTTGAAAATGGCCTCCACGTGTGGAAAGTTAACTGGTGTTAGCAAGAAGCGTACACGTAAGATGTTGACTATTGCTCGGAAAATTGAGCTGTTGGAAAAATTAGAGGCTGGCATGAGTAGGAAACAGATTATGGATGAGTTTAACGTAAGCTCCTCTGCTCCCTCCTCTCCATCACCAACAGCAGTCTCTGAACCTCAAGCTCTACTGCCGCAGCAACAGGGAGAAGAGTCCTTAGAGCCTGTTGCAGGACCCTCTACTGCTGGGGACTTCTTCCAGCAGTAGCAGACTCCAATCAACCCCTTCTATTGTACATATGTAAATACGGAACCTACTATAAGTTTAGGTAAGTGCATGTGAACTTGTAGGCCTACTGTACCATTATATTTATATACAGTATGTTCACTAATTTCTTTATTTTTCATATTCATGTATACAGTACTCGTCAGAAGTATTCAGCGTTGTCCGCCGGGCGCGCAATACTTATGGCCCAAAAAGAATCACCCATTTTGGGGGGTAAGAATTGAGCCACAAGTTTGAGCTCCGAGCATGACGTCACGGTAGCCTGAGGCCTTCCGACACGCTGGTTGGTTCCCGCCTCAGTCGCCCACGGGCTGCCTGAGAGAGAGGAACTCCGCCGAGTGTCCCTCTCAAAATGCGCCATTTTTTACCGAGTGTCCCGCAGTGTTTTGGCCTTTAAAACTTTGTTATGGCACCTACCCGTGAACTATCGAGTGAAATCATATCCCAGATCATTGCTCTAAAGGAGGCAGGCCACCAGACAAAGGAAATTAGTGAATTGGTTGGTGTGGCACGATCGACAGTGCGTCGTTGGTGTGCGCGGTTTCGGAAGGAAAACAGTGGTGAAGTTCCCACAAAGAAACCGAGGTCTGGTAGGCCTAGGAAAACTTCCCCAAGGTCTGTTAATGTTTTAAAACGTGCAGTGGAGTTTAATCCTCGTGTGAGTGCAAGGAAAATTAAGGAGAGCAACCCAGAAGTGTTTGGTGAGGTGTCAGTGAGAACAGTGTCTCGTAGGGTGCATGAGCTTGGTTACACAAGTCACAGGCCTGTGAAAAAGCCTCTTCTCTCTAGCAGCCAGAGAATTCGTAGGCTTGCCTTTGCTAATAAATATCTAAACTGGGGTGAGGAGCAATGGTTGTCAGTGTTGTGGTCTGATGAGGCAACGTTTAGTGTTACCTGTAACAGAGGAGCACGCAAAGGTAGTGACCCACTTGACCCACGGTATGTAGAAAGCACAGTTAAACATCCTGATTCACTCATGGTATGGGGTTGTTTCTCAGGGAAGGGTTTGGGGAAACTTGTTGTACTTCCCAAGAACCTCAGTGTGAATCAGGATGTTTACCTGGAGCTTCTGTGTGATCATTTACCAGACTCCTTCGAGCTAACAGGTGCACGAGTGTTTCAGCAGGACGGTGCACCTGCTCACAAGGCCAAATCGGTCACCAATTGGCTTCGTGACTGTGAGGTATCATTCATGACAGACTGGCCAGGAAATAGCCCAGACCTCAACTCGATTGAAAACCTCTGGTACCTCATAAAGAAGAGTCTCCAAGGGAAGGACGTGAGCTCTCTGCCTAAGCTGGAAGCCGCCATTCGTGACTCCTGGGACAAAATACCGCTCCAGCACCTCAGGAGCCTCGCCCTTTCACTTCCAAGACGTCTCAGGTCCGTGAAGAAACGTAAAGGCTACCCTACGAAGCACTAAAGGTAAATAAAATGCATTATTTATATGTTTTTTCAATGTTGAAAGGTTTGTTTCTCAGGAGGGACGCAGGGCGCTCCATACTTCTGACGAGCACTGTAGTACTGTATTCATTACAGTATTGTACAGTATCAAACAGTATACAGTACTCTCTCCAAACACATTTGTAATGATGTGAGTAATGATGATAGTGTTCACCGAAACATATAAGGTACTGAGTGGGTAGGGTTTTCGATAATTCGGCAATTTTGATATTTCGGCACTTGCCTGGTCCCATAGATGCCGAAAATTCGGACTTCTACTGTATAAATAATTTGTACTGCTGCACACATTCCTTGCTTCCTATAACTTTAACATCCCTCACTAACCTCCTATCAACTCTCCTGACCAGGAAATAATCAGTCTGACTGCTATTTCCCCCAGACTCGTATGCAGTCAACCTACTCTCTCGTTTCCTAAAATGTGTGTTGCACACAGTCATGTTCATTGCCTCTCCAAACTCGAGTATCCCTTCCCCTTCCTCATTTCTTGTATCATATTCACATCCCCCATGTACTCCTTCATATCCTTGAGCTGCATCACCTACATGACCATTCAAGTCCCCTCCCAGAACTACTATCTCATCATTCATGCCCCATACCAACTACTACACATATTAAGTCATACCAAAATCTATCCTTCTCAACCTCATCCAGGTCTGCCTGTGGAGCATATGCCAAAATAATTGTAAACATCATTCCACGGAACAAAATTTTTACTATAATATCCTATCACTTATGGTTCCCTCATAACATTCATAACATATCCACCCATTTCTGCACAACCAACACACCCACATTCCCATATCTGAATGTCCCCCCCTGTCAAAACATCTTATAGTAGCAATCCTTCCCAACAATCTTTCTGGCTGATCCACCTCTGTACTGGACTTCCTGCAAACATCCCACAGCCCCCCACCTCCTACTATATGCCTCAACCACTTGCCACACTCTACCCCTTAAACTTCCTACATTCCATGAACCCACTTTCATCCTCCTGGGTGATTTAATATCCTCAGGCTTGCTTTGAAACTCATTCTTGTACTTGGTCATAGTTGATAATGCTAAAGGGGAAGAGACATGCCACAGGCCCTACCCACTGCACAGTCCCAGGTCCAGGCAATGGATCTGGGATGTCTAGCCCAGTGGCCTTACCAGTGGCAGTGGTATTGGCCTCGAGGTACCCTGCCAGGACCGTTACAGGGACACCCTCCAAGCATGCCTTGGCACTATAACTGCCCTGCCATTATGCACCTACTAATAGGACAGTCTCCTGGGGCACTACTCCCAGGTTCGGGCCCCTCTCTGTTGGACAGAAGCAGCAACCTGGGGACCACAGTGCCCTGTACCCACTAGCACAGGTTCGAGCCCCATCTCGCCCTGGACCCATGATCTGTGCTGGCACAACCCCTGTCATGCCTCCCCCCAAAAGTCCCCAGATAGGTAGCAGGGGCAAAGTTTTCTGGCTGCATGCCCTTGCTGCCGTCAACCCCTGTAACATTGTGAGGTACATCATGTGATATGTAAAGCGCATGTGGTGTAGTGCATAAGATAGTTAGAGGAAATGTTTGGGAGAGTATGCTGGTCTACACTCCATGTTAGTGTCACACTGAAAAGGTCAGCACAGGGGGATGGTTAGGTAGCTAGTGAAACAGGAGCTCCAGCTCTCCCTATCACTAGCATTCCCATCCCCCTCGGGAGTACCACCCTGTTCGGCCAGTGTTACAGCATCCTCCCTATATATATATATATATATATATATATATATGTCTGATCAGCTAGTCAGGTCAGGTGCGGGTAAGGGGATGGGTCTGTTATGATGTGGCAGGGGTAAACCAGTTCTGCTGTCGGGCCCTGCTGCGGATGTCACTGATTGCATTGCCCAGTTGACCCTTGTGCGGTGTGGTGCGGTGAGGATCTGTCCGTTCTCCCCTTTGGGGCTAAGATGCGAATGAATGTGTTTGAATGGATGAGTAAATGGAGAGTGAGTCGTCCTGTCTCGGCTACCTCCCTTTCCTTGGGGGAAGCAGCCTAGGTATATAGATAGATAGATAGATAGATAGATGTATGTATATACTGTAAAACGTCAATAAGCCGACCCTGCAGAAGGTGGAGTTTCTGGTAAGTTGAACTCTGTCAGAGGTGTGACTTATTGTTTATTCAAGGGGTACCATTTTACTTTCATATATTCCAAGTGTTACATTTCATTTTAGTTGATTGTAAGGCGAAGTAAATAAGTGCAGAACTTTAAATAATTAAGTGACTGTTGCTCCCTCCACCAGTGCAACTTCCTATCCTAGCCTAGCCTATGACATGCACTGAATTGTTTTCATTGTTTATTTTTATTGCTTTATAAACGCATCTTTAGTTTAGTGTTAATAAACAAGTAATCACATAATTATAATTTGCAACTATTGGGGGGTAATATAGTTTTTTTTTTAGGCAATTATTTCCAGTTGGTCGGAAAATTCAGTAAGTTGAACTACCCTTGAGCCCCATATAGGTCGACTTATGAAGGGTTTACTGTATACTATATATATACTGTATATCTATCTATCTATCTATTGCCAGATGCCATAATCCCGTAAAAGGTGGCCATTTGACTTTGAGTAATTTGTTTTACAGGGAGGGGCACTAACCCTCCACCAACCCACTTGTTGACACGTAGGGAGCACGTATGGTTTGGTTATATGGTTACCACCCAGCGTTGTAAATGGTTTCTTGGCTTACAGGAAACCATTTGGTTTGTCACTCAATGTAAAGCCACCTGTAAATGAAAGAAAAGCAATAAGAAGTGACAGGAAAGATGGGAGAAATAGGAAGAGAGGAGGGCAGGCACAGAAAAAGAATGATAAAGGCTAAGGAAGCAGTAGGCAGCACTACATCAAGTTAGTGGATGATGGTCGCCACCACCTACCCCTATATATATATAAAAGTAATCCCTCTAATATCCGAACACCCAATATCCGAACATCCCCACTAACTTGACATAATCGTCCCGGGATCCAATATTCCGAAAATGGGCCAAAAAACGCAAAAAATTCGACAAAAATCTGACTTTTTTCCCACCCGTAATTTGAAATTGCCACATGGCGCTGAACAGCTGTTACACCATGGTCCCTTCACCCCTTCCTTCCTCCCCCCTCCCCTGTCAGGGTTGCCATTTGGTATTTTTCATTACCATGTGTGGGCCAATTTGGTAATGAAAAATTCGTTTGGTAATGAATCAGAGTAATGCATTACCAAATGGATTTTTCACATGTATGAGGATACACAGGATAGAGGTGGTGGATTGTTTGCTCTCTCTGATTAATTTGGTAGCCTATATAGCGTGATAATAATCAACATGCTGTTAATTATAAGAAGAGTGATTACATGTACTGTATTTCCACTTGTGTATATAATTAGTGAAGAATAGATGCTAGTTTACGAATTTGGTAATGAAAATTAAAAATGGTAATGAAAATTGAGGAGATTGGTAATGTGGCCGTTGCGATCTGGCAACTCTGTTACCCCACAATCATCAACAGTCACAGCCTAAATCCAATTGAGAGCAGATGCTCATAGCAGTGCAAGCCACAGGCACTTGTTTTTTGTGAATAAACAGTGAATAAACTGCAATACCTCGCCACTAGAACACACGGGAATTTACAGTGTTATGCAGCGTTAAGAAATTAGAATTTAGAGTGCAGAGGATTAACTGTGGACTGCAAACTGGCGGTTCAAACCAGTCCAGGAGCCAGGGACTTGTAAGTACCCAGAATGTTTAATATTGTATAAACTCACCTCTAAAACCTCATTTTATGGTTCTTTTGCATTTATTCCAGTCTTTTATGTCCCTTATTGGTGTGATTTGGGTCTTAAATAGGTGCAATGCATGTCCAGAGGGAGTTGTATAGGTGTTTTTCTGAGTTAGGGTCCATAAATACAAGTCCAGGAGGCTGGGGCCCAATATCCGGACAGGATCACTGTCCAGACATGCCTTTGGCTCTATTACATTGGATATTGGAGGGATTACTTATATATATATATATATATGAGCATCTGTGGTATAGTGGTAAAGTGTGTGTTTTCCTACACTGAAGAACGAGGGTTTGCGCCCTGCCAGGGTAATAAACTTTGGGAGCGTTCTTCTGGCCACGTACTGCTTTGGCAGACATTAGGGGTGCTGTGGTTGAACCAATGTCACATACTATAAAGTATGCTTGCACCCACTCATCTTGCCCGGGCTGATTACACTTGGTTCACACACTACACACACATCCAAAGCCACTACAACACAACAATTACACTTACAAGCACTTCTCACCCTACATACAATCGCCACTAGACAGCCTAAGCCACTTGGTAGAGATACTTTGGCTGTATCGTCCCTACTTCGGTAGGGATAGGCCGGTCCTGCAGTGGACACTCATATGGATGATGATGATATATATATATATATATATATATATATATATATATATATATATATATATATAAAACCTTGTTATCTGGTGATTTTATGCAGCTTATAAGAAACTTTTCAAACTACAGTACAGTATCTACCTGTCTATTTCCAGATGCCCCAATCCTGTAAGGGATGGCCACAAACAAATTGCCTCCACTTTGCCCTGTCCAATGCCATTTCACTGCCCTGCTCCCAGTTCACACCCCCCTCTCTCATATAACTCTCCACTCCATCCCTCCATCTCATCCTTGGCCTCCCCCTCCCCCTCCCCCTCCTCCACCTCCACCTCACTCACATATACTCTCCTCATTAGTCTCACACACTCCATCCTCTCCACATAGCCAAACCACCTCAGTGTATTATTCCCAATGCTTTCTGTCACATCCACATTCACACCACAATGTTCCTTCACTTCCTCATTTGTCAGTCTGTCTTTCCACACGACACCACATGCTCCTCTCAAATAACTCTTTTCCACTGCTCTCATTTTGACTTGTGTCCTTCCAGCAAGGTCCAAGCATCACTTCAATACATTAAGGTTGGTAACACAATACTGTCATGAAGTGACTTTTATACCCCCATGCTCACTGCCTTTTTCCTTATCTTTGCTTTCAAAGAACCATCAACCTTTCTTCCCTGTTGTACCCTTTCAAGCACGTGACTCACTAAACTTCCATCATTACTGATCACACTATCCAAGTACTTAAACACACTCACATTTTCCATTTCCTCCTCATCCAGCATCACTATGCATTAAGGTGACTTCATTTCTCTCAAAGATCATAACTTTACTCTTCGCTACATTCATCTTTTGATTCCATTTCTTACACACTCTCCCAAATTCATTCACCAAGCTTTGCAGTTCCCCTTCATCTTCATTTAACAACACAGTATCATCTGCAAACAACAGTACAGGGAGTTTTAAACACTGCCTTCTCATTAGGGTTACTTCAATATCCACTGCCCTACCTTGTACCTCTTTTATAACCCCATCCATATACAGATTGAACAACCATGGGGACTTGACACATCCCTGTTTCAATCCATTCAAATAGGAAAATTCACTCAGTTCACTGTCCACACGCAACTGCAGCCATAGCCCCCTTATACATATTCATCACGACATTCAACAATTTCCCATTTACTCCATATATTCATAATACTTTACACATTCCTTTTGTATCCATCCTGTCATATGCTTTCTCCAGATCCATGAAGACTGCATACAACTTCATTCCCTTCTCTAGAAACTTTTCCACTAAAGACCTAAGAATAAATATATGATCTACACAGCCTCTTCCCTTCCTAAAACGTCCCTGTTCTTCTCCAACTAATTCCTCTCTTATTTCCCTAACTCTGTCAATAAGTATCCTATCATATGCTTTTCTATTACACTAAGAAGACAAATGCCCCTATGATTATCACACACTTCTTTTTCTCCTTTTCCTTTGTACAGGGGAATAACTATACCTGATTTCAAATCCTCCTGGACTCTGACTCCTCTCAGTCCAATCTGCACATCTTCCATATCCATTGTACTACTATCTCTCCCCCATGCATCAACATTTCACCACACACTCACATAAATCTCACATAAGAAGAAAGATATAAACAAGATCGAGAGAATACAAAGAACAGCTACCATGATTGTCCCTAGCCTGAGAGATCTGTTGTACAGAGAGAGGCTGGAAAAGCTGGATCTGCCTTCCTCAGAAGAGAGGGGCTACATGATTGCAGAGTTCAGAGCCATGATGGGAGTAGATAAAACTAACAAAAGATCTGTTTGATTGGGATGGGAGAGTAACAAGAGGACACAGAATGAAACTGAAAAAGCCAAGCTGTTGAAGGATATCAAGAAATATAGTTTCCCATATAGATGCACTGACCTGTGGAATAGCCTGGACAAAGAGATCATCCAGTCTAAAAACTTAAATGAGTTCAAAGCAGATTTTGACTTATTGAGAAACAGAGATGGGATCCCACAAGCATAGCTCATTTCCTGTATATCTTAGCTAAGTAAATACAACTAGGTAAATACACATCCCATCAATTCCTGGGGCTTTCACCATTTTGACTTTCTTCATCACTTCAGCTACTTCCATCCTACTGATTTCTTCCTCTCTTCTCACCTCCCTTCTTCTCCCAACCATTTCCTAGCCATTTATACTAGCATTATTTTCATTCTCTATGTTTAACAGTTCTTCAAAGTGTTCGTTCCATCTGCTCACTTGTTCTCCCTTCTCCACTAGCAATTTATCATTTTTATCTTTCACTCCCTGACTTACTTCTCTATCACCCTGTCTAATTCTTTCTACCTCTTTCCAGAACATTTTCATAACATTCCCTCCACTTTACACACAAATTCCTTTCAAATTCTCCATCCACTCTCTTCTTGCTCTCTCTCACTAATCTTTTCAGCTCTCTCTTCCTCTCAACAAATAACTCTCTCTTCTGTCTCTCAGCTTCCTCCGCATCCCTGTTTCTAATCTGCTCACTATATGCTTTCTTCTTTTGTGCCACAGCCTGTCACCTTTTCATTCCACCATACTGTACCTTGCACCCCCTTTCATCTTCTTTTCACCCCACACACCACTTCACATGCTTCACAGATTTCTTCTGTGAATATCTTGCACATACCTTACACTATCCCCATCTGCTCCAGATTACGTTTACCGAGTCGCTCCTCCACTTCTCTCTTATCTTTTGCCTTTTTTCCATCCTCTTGTAACCTTTCCACCCTCCTTGTATGGACTACTTCCTCCTCTCCTCCCCTTCTCCTACTTCTCCTCCACTCCTCGACTCCCACCACCACCATGTGGTGGTCATAAGGTCCACTCCCCCAACCTCTGTATGCTCTTGCATCCATTACACACCTCATTCTATCATCCACACACACACATAATCAATCATTGCCTTCCATTCATTCATTTCACCACCCACCTTTTCATCACTTGCCATGTACACCTGTGGATCATTTTGTATCTGAAGAGGGTATTGGCCATCACCAACCCCCTCCCTGCACAAGTGTCCACTAGAGCACTGCCATTCTTATCTGCTTCTGCAGGCACATCCCATTCTCCGACTACTGCATCCATCTTCATGTTCTCTTCATCTCCTTTCATATCTCCAGCCAAAAACACACTCTCAATCCTTTTAGACCTTTCCATGCATGCATCGACATTTTTCCAGTTTCATTTTACTGCATGATCTTGCGTTGGCACATACACACACACAATCGCCCACATTTGTAGTCCAACTTTCAATCTTACCCACATAATCCTTGAGCCAACAGATCCATACTGACTTATATTCTCTTTCCATCTCTTGCACACAACAATACAAACTCCTTCTTGTGCCCTGTCATTCCAACCCACTGCCACTCATATACCACATCCATACTCCCATTTTCTCACAGTCTTACCTCTCAATTTTGTCTCAGTTGTCCACATACATCCACTTTTGCATTCTCAAGCACCTGGACATTCTCTCATTCTTTCACCTCATCATTCGCACCTCTTACATTCCATGTCGCAATCCATACCTTGCCCTTTGTTCAGTCTTTAGTGGTCACTCATTGGTCAGTCCTGGTACGAGGCTTCTTGTTCGTACTTTTAGTTAATTGTTTTCCGGGGAGGGGCACTAACCCTCCGCCAACCCACTTGTCACGTAGAGAACACATGTTGGTTGGTTACATGGTTACCATACAGCATAATAAATGATTTCCTGATTTACGTAAAATCATTTGGCATGCCACTCAATACCCTAAAATAGAGTACCACTACACTAAGTGGGTGGATGATGGGTGCCTCCACCTACCAGACTAAAGGAATTAAATAGAAGCTGCAGTTATCCCTATAGTGCTTGGGCACTTTTTAACCCCTATGTGCCGGATGTCAGTAAGGACTGTCGCAAAATTGGTGGACAGAGGCCACCGGATGTCAGTAGGAACTGCAATCGTTTTCACACCACAGTTTGGAGTGGCCACCATTTGATCTCATCACCAAAGGATAGAGAAAGACTTCCACCCATGCATGTAAACGTGTCTCCGTCTGCCCCATGCCATGACCAAGTGTAGAGCAATGTCTTCTGATTCCTCCTCATCCAATTCCGTCCCTGTTGTGTGCGGCTCTGTTGCAGCATCCACCCCAACCAAACATCTGCCGAAGGACACTAGGAAAGGGCTCAGTGATAGTGCCAGAGGGCATGCATTGGACATGACTGTGTCTAGTACATCTGACAGTGGCAAAAATTCCTCAGGAAAACCAGGAAGTTACCATGTAGAGAGTGACGTCACATGCTCCAACCCCTGCCCGTTCTGAGACATCTGATAAGACTCTCCCACTGCTTCAGGAGGTGGGAACGGCCTATGATAGCGATGCCTTCACCTCTGATGCAGAGGTGGACTAATCAGAAGCTGGGTAAAGTGAAGGAGATGTTGGTGATGGTGATGGTCCCGTTTTCCACAAATGCCGCCGCTGCATCTCACCACCACGCTCACGAGAAGTGCGGCGCATTCATTCCCTGCCACGATCATCATCACCACAACCAAGCATCTCAAGGACCATTTTCCCACAACCTGGCCCTTCACATGTGGGGAAACTGAGATCTGGGGAAGATGTCATCAGTGTGGCCAGCCAGCATCACCCCAGGAAGTTCCAGGTTCAGGTGAGTCATCACCCTTGACCCCCTCCACCCCATGCCCCTGGCCATGCCCATGCTCCTTGCTGTGGGCATGCTTGTGGCCCAAGGAGGCTTGTAAGTGTGATAACATCATGCCATAGCAGCACTGACGTTGGCAGGCTTGACACTTTTGTGTAGGAGGAGGGTGAAGACTTCGAGCCAGCAGCACCAGCCTTTGATGAGACGGGGGCAGGTGTACAAATTAAGCACTTGGGGCAGGAACATCAATCACGTCCTTCTTTCAGGCCATTTTCTCGACCACTATTGTGCAGTACCTGGTGGACAAGATAAACTTCCACTAGGCTATCTCTGTGCACTAGCTGGAGGTGTCTATGAGTGAGAGCTCAAAGATGAAGGAATGGACAGTGGAGGTGGGTGAAATTTATGTGTGGGTCGTGTTAACAATGTTGATAGTCCACGTGAAAAAGCACATGCTCCATGATTATTAGGCAGTGGACAAAATCGTCCACACACCTGACTTTGGGAAGTACAGTATATGGCCTGTGATGGGTACCGAGCCATCCTAAGTACCTCTGTTTCAACAGGAATTATAGCCCAGCACCCAGTGACAGGTTGTGGAAGATAAGGCTCATCCTTACATGCTGAAGGCATTATTTGTTAGGCTTTCCCAGCTGTTTCAGAGAGTTGTGATTGACGAGTCGCTTGTTTTGTTCCGGGGATATCTTGTATTTATTCAATATGTGTCATTAAAATGTCACCATTTTGAACTGTATTTATTCAATATGTGTCATTAAAATGTCACCATTTTGAACTGAAGTTCTTTGTCCTTTGTGATTGCAAAACTGGATATGTGCTCGACGTAATACTGTTGTTTATTTGGCTACAGATGTTGATATACTTAGTAATGATCCCTTTGTTTTTTCTGCTGCTGTGGTGAAAGTGCATATGGACAGGTATTTCAACAGGCAGCACATTCTGTATACAGATAATTATTACACATCCCCAGCACTGACGCAGTATTTGCTTGAACATGGGACTGGGACCTGTGGAACTGTCCGTGCCAGTAGACTGAATTCTCTATCCTTCCCTGAAAAGACTGAGAAAGGTGCCCTGCTAACCCAGAAATGTGGTAATATGTTGGCCATTCACCGGCATGACAAGCAGAAGATCGACATGCATACCACTGTTCACAAGGGAGTTATGCAGGACATGGGCAAGACAGACTACAGGACCAGGAAACCCGTGTTCAAGCCAGATGGCATCAATGATTACAACATCAACTTGCGGCTGATTGATAAGTCCGACATGCAGATTGATATGACAGATTGTCCCCAGAAGTCCTGCAGACAGTACAATAAGGCCTCCTACACCTTGATATCAGTATCCCGAACAGTTTCATACTTTACAATGAGGCTGTGCATAAGGGTCTCTCTCTACATGAGTCTCAGAGAGAACTGGCACATGAGCTCCTTGCAAAGTGTGCCAGTGTTCAGAGTGGAGATGCAAGGAGGGCAGTGTATCAGGTGGCGACAGCAGACAGACTTGCCAGTGCACGATACCTGTCACATCACTGTCTTGTGCACCTTGGCTGAACACCTGCTGGATGTTTGGCCTACAGGCATTGCCATGTCTGCTTCACAATCAAACGTAGGCCACTGCACGGAAGGAAATGTGCTGTGAATGCAGTGCGTGCAAGGTGGCACTGTGTGCAGAGTGCTTCATTGAGTACCACCATGAACACAAGTACTAAGCACAGGTGCTGGGAAAATGTATATAGCAGACAATGATGTGCTTTTTTTTTTTTTTTTTTTTTTTTAAGCAATACCATAAGTGCAAAGTTCATATGTGAAGATGTGTTTGTAAATATCTTTAGTCATCTCATCACAGTGGAAAGAAATCCCAGTTTGCACCTGCAGAAAATTATTTTCATGTGCAGCACTTCTGTATATTTCTTGGCCACGTATTTATAATGCAAAATATGTGATATTCACTGTAAATGTGATATGAAGTGCAAACAGAATAAGTGCAGTATAACATAAGTAGTAAGGTAAGTAATAGCCTCATGCCAGAAAAAAGTGCCAAAAAGCATAAACATTTATGCAAGTGCAAACCTCATGGCCTGTCATAAGTTAGGAATAAGGTTTTCATAACATTAATGCATGCTGTCTGTGAAAGAAATACTATGGGAAAAAGAAAGTTCTCCCTCAGAGTGAATACAAAGTGCAAAGTTCTTTAACACTGATTGGAAAATTGGTAAATATTGATTTCTTCACCTTTTATTGTATCTGTGCCAGCTATCCCACACACCAACTGGACAAAGTGTCACTCTGTTACAGCTGGAAAACCAAAGATGAGCCACATTTGAGGGCAATGATTCAAACCCATAGCTGTGAGTATGGAAAGTGGAGGAAATGTGTCACAGAATGTAACTCTTATCACATGGGGTGTCAGGCAGTGTTACAAACATACCACTCTGCTGGCCCAGTCAGTGTTACAAACGCTGGCCAGACCACAGAGCAGGAAACCCAAGTTGGGGCCACGCTCTGACACACAGAGATATCCCGCATCAAAAACCAAAAGATACTCATCTTCTTCACGTTCTTACTCATTGACGGGACCTGGGGATGCTTTCATTTGCAAGAAGAAGAGTTGATGAGTAATATGGTCTTTAATTTGTTTCACTACCTGCTATACTCTCCCAGATATGAAGGTTTGAAAAAAGGCCATTTAGGGAAAAATGCCAGTAAAGAGAGAGTGATGGAGCCAGAAATAGTCCGGTGTTTAGGGGTTAAGGCTGATTAAAATGTTTGGTATAGAGAAAGAATATAAAAGATGGCAATACACTGAAAGGGTTGACATGAAAGGCATATGGAAAATGCACTGAATGTACTCATCATCATCTGTCCATCGATGTATTTTAAAAAATTATTCCAATCTCTGAACAGTTTTATTCACCTTAAGGTATATTTTTTGGATGGGGGTTATGTATAGCCAACATTAATACCTTTCACTGCTAGAGGTCCTTCCTAGGCTAATACCTTTCACTACTAGAAGACCTTCCTTGGCGGAGTAAATTTGTTTGGAAGTAGCTCCTCTAAACTCCTGTGATATAGGACACACTGAGGCTGAAAGGGATATCTGTGCCAAATATGCCCTAACAGTATTTACTATTTAATGGTACAGAGAGCAGCGGGAAGTACTGCTCGGCCACTGATGAGAACGGATGCCGCTTCTACTTCACACACCAGGGGCGGGATCCAACCCAGGTCAAGGTGCAGGAGAATGTGGAGTGTCCCCAGACCATTGACCCTCTGTGTAAGTAGCCTGGAGTTTGTGATGTCAGGATTTTGTGAGTTTTGAGATATAGTGAGTGGTGGGGAGGTTAAAGTGTCCAAGGTGTGTGATGTCAGGAGGCACTTTGAGCATCTGAGGCATTTTATGAGAGATGGGGAGGTTTTGTTAGTGTTGAAACTTGGTTAGATTCAGGGGGCTAGTGGTGTTGGAAGGTTTATCAGTGCCCCAGGGTGTGGTGTCAAAGGATAGTTAATATCTGGGTTGTAGTGTCATGATCGGTGTCACTTCTGCTTCACGCAGCAGGTGTAGGAGCCAGCCCAGATGAAGGTGTAGGAGATTGTGGAGTGTACCCACTACCCAGATAATCTACCTTCCAAGTGAGAGCTCTGAGGTGTGGCATTGAAGGAATTTAATGGCTTGGGTGGTTCTCTAATGCCTCATACTCAGCAGTTCATATTACACTTTGGTATTTCCTAATGCTAGCTGAGGAGGCTTTCTAACACCCTGTAATCAGGAAATCATATTACACTTTGGTACTCTCTCCATGTTAGCTAAAGAGGCTTTCTAACACTTCATTCCCAGTGATATTACATCTTATATTGTCTTTTTATCCCAGATAAAAATTAACTGCTTTGGAGACTTGCTTATTGCATTAATTGCAGTAGATACCAGGTTTATGAAGATGACCCTTAATTTATATTACTTTTGTTTACCTTTATGTCTTGAACTATTTTGTTGTTAATATTTTCCTTGTTTTAGTATTTTAGATGTTTGGGGCATGCTCCTCTTTGATCCTCTTAAATTTTGGGGTTGTCCTTTGTTACCGTATAGTCCACTAGTGGCTTTAACAGATGACACTGCTGATAATTTTCATTAACTGCTTTACTCTGTGATGAAGTGTAATGCTGTAAATTGTTGTTACCACTAGACAATTTAACCCATGGATTGCGAGCCACAGCTCATGCTGGGAAATGCCACGTCGTGAGCAACAGCTTAGGCTGTGCTAACTATCCAGTGGCCATGCATCACTGCTCACTACTTGACCCCTACTCAAAGTTATGCATGGCGCTACGCAAAGATGGAGAGAGAGGGATTTTTATTTTTTTTTTTTACCAGTTTTTTTTTTTTTTTTTTTTTTTAATGCGAGGAAGAAGGAACCAAAGGCCATGAGCCTGCAGTAACAGTTCCCTCCAAGAGAAAAACAAAATACAATATAGAGCCAAATTCAAGATCCGATCATTTTGAGATGCCTGGACACACTGCGTTTGAAAGACTGGAGATCATAGGCAGCAGGAAATACAGACAGAGGGAGACAGTTCCAGAGCTGACCTGTTGCATAAATGAAAGACTGGGAGTAACGGTTAACTCTTGCATTAGAGAGTTGGACAGAAAAAGGATGAGAGTTTGCTGCCAGACGGGTGCTACGCGCCCGTCGTAGAGGTGGAGGAATGCAAGCAGACAGTTCAGAGGAGCAGTGACCATTAAAGTAGCGATAGAAAAGAGATAAAGATGCAACAGTGCGGCGAAGAGACAGAGGTTGAAGGGAGTCAGTAAGAGGAGGAGAGTTAATGAGACGAAAAGCCTTTGACTCCACCCTATTGAGAAGAGCTGTATGTGGGGAGCCTCCCCACACATGAGAGTTGTACTCCACACAGGGGCGGATAAAACCCCTGTATAGAGTCAACAATTGCGCAGGGGTAAAGAAAGAGCGGAGTCGGCTTAGCACACCCAATCTCTTGGAAGCAGATTTTACAAGAGATGTAATATGATCTTTCCAAGATAAGTCCCGAGTAAACCCCAAGCATGTTCAAGGATGATGCAGGATTAAGCTGAATATTATTAAACATTAGTGGGTATACCTGTGGAAGATTTTGTCGGGTTGATAGGTGTAGGAACTGAGTCTTAGATGCATTAAAAACAACCATATTATTTTTACCCCAGTCAGAGATACGAGCCAAGTCAGACATTAGGTGTGCCATAGCCTCATCCCTTGTTTGTTGAAGTAGCTGTTGAGATGGGCGTTGCGGGAACCGAATGGAAAGGTGAAGGGTGGAGTCATCAGCGTATGAGTGGATAGGGTTAGATGTACAGCTTAGAAGATCACTGATGAATAAAAGGAAGAGAGTTGGTGATAGGACAGAGCCCTGAGGAACACCACTGTTGATAGATCTAGGAGAAGAACGATGGCCGTCTACAACATCGGCTATAGAACGACCAGAAAGGAAGCTAGCGATGAAGGCACAGATAGAAGGATAGAAACCGTAGGAGGGCAGTTTGGAAATTAAAGATTTATGCCAGACTCGATCGAAAGCCTTTGAGATGTCAAGTGCAATGGCAAAGCTTTCGCCAAAGTCCCGAAAGGAGGATGACCAGGAGTCTGAAAGGTAGGTGAGAAGATCGCCAGTGGAGCATCCCTGACGGAACCCATACTGACGATCGGAAAGAAGGTTGTGATAGGAAAGATGCCTTAAAATTTTTCTATTAAGAATTGACTCGAAAACTTTTGAAATACAGGACGTTAAAGCAATTGGACGATAGTTGGAGGGTTGGGAGTGGTCACCCTTCTTTGGGACTGGCTGAATGAGAGCAAACTTCCAGCAAGAAGGAAAGGTACAAGTTGACAGACAAAGACGAAAGAGTTTGCCAAGGCAGGGTGTAAGCACAGAAGCACAGTTCTTGAGAACAACAGGAGGGACCCCATCAGGCCCATATGCCTTGTTAGTACTGAGGCCAGTGATGGCAGAAAATACATCAACTGAAGAAATTTTAATGTCAGCCATGAGGAAGTCAGAGGGGGGAAGTGATGGAGGAACAGCACCGGAATCGTCTAAGGTGGAATTGGAGGAGAAAGTCTGTGCGAAGAGATCTGCTTTATCAGTAGAAGAAATAGCTACAGAACCATCAGAGTAGAAAAGAGGAGGGAAGGATGATGAGGTAATGTTGTTAGAAAGATTTTTGGCAAGATGCCAGAAGGAGCGGGAAGAATTCGAGTTGGAGAGTTGAGAGCATTTAGTATGGATGAAATTATTTTTAGTAGAGCGAAGAACAGACTTAGAACGATTCCGGGCAGAAACGTAAAGATGATGTGATTCAGGGGTGGGTTGGCTCCGGTACCTTTTGTAGGCCCTCTCCTTGTTGCGGACAGCATTAGAACAAGCGTGATTAAACCAAGGCTTTCTTGCGTTAGTCAAAGGATATGAGAAAGGAATGTATGCTTCCATGCCCAAGAGAATAACCTCCGTAATGCGCAAGGCACACTCAGATGGCTCACGGCCATGGAAGCAATAATCATTCCAGGGAAAATCAAAGAAGTACTGCCTGAGGGCCTTGGATGTTTATCTTCAAGTTTATAATAAACAAAAACTTTTTTTTTTTTCTTTTTTTTTCACTACACCCCTACGCAAATTTATGCATGGCGCTACGCAGTTTGTTTTTTTTTCCCCCACCAGATGATGCCCTGGATGTTTATCTTCAAGTTTATAATAAACAAAAACTAAAAAAAATAATCATTTTTTGCACACCATGGGGGGGGATAAAAAAAGGTACTTGTGCAATCCACGGGTTAATCCAGCTTTGGAGGGACTATTCATACTGGAGGAGTAAGATATACCTCTTGTTAATTAGAGGTCAGGCCTAGGTTAAATAAAATCACCTGGTGGAAGCAGAAATAATACTAAAACATCATTGGTTTGAATGGGTTAAATAATTACCTATACTTTTTTTACACTAACTTGGTCTAAATTAAAATTAGAGTATGATGCTAATCATGGAGAATGCTATGGAAAGGGTGTAGAGCCACAGCACTGTCCTTTTTTGTCCCTGAGCTACAGAAAATAAGCTATAAAAGGATGGAAATCTGGACCAGGCTAAGGGGAAAGAACTACATGTCTATGTTAAATGCAAGTGATAGCCTGTATTCTTGTATATCAAAATTTTCTTCATACCAGTGGTACTGTACGATCTCCCAAACAAGCGATGACTCGCTTTCTTTAAGTTTCAGACAAAACTCCCTGGGTCTGGCATCGTTCACCAGTTTGGGAGTTAGGAGATGAAAACAGTCTTTGCCTTCCCTGCACATTATTTATGATGTAATAAAACAAATCTTGCGAAAATATTAGTTACGTTGAGCGTTTATTTTTTTTAGGTTAGTATAAATAATTGAATAAAAAGTGACATCTGGCACATTTCTATGCATCATCATGATTCATGCCTGCAGTGTTACTAATGTAGCAATTTTCCCGCTAAATTTTAGAGATTTTAAAAGCAATCTAGCTGGTAAAAATTTAAATATTTTCTGTATATCTGTTGTTCTTTTGAAGTCCTGTTTAGCATTTTTTTCCTTAATTTCCATCAGTCTGGCAGATTTTTTACCACTTTTGAGACCAGTCTAGCATATTTCTATGATTTTCCTTTGGCAATACTGCATGCCAGGCCTTACATAAATCAGTCATCATCATACCGTGGATGTGTTTCAACCTTTGTCACGATCCCCCCTACCCCATTTTCTATATAATCCTTTTTGTCTTTAGTTCTGTTCATTGTCGCACTTTTGCTCTCCCTCTTTAGTTCTTTCATGAAACTGCCCATACATATTTAATTACATGTTGGATTTTCATTGTGTGAATAAAAATGACCAATTTTCCCCCAATAACTGCACTGGTTTCACTAACTTACCTGAATATTGGAAGATTAATTGCTTCTTGATAGCAACACAGGTGGTTAGGGGTTGTTCTTGGGCCTATTCAATAATTTGTCTGTTGGACCTGTGCTATGAGGGGCTACATTTGGCAAATTTTCTATATTCTGCCCCTCTCTGTATCACCTATCTGTCCATTAACTTCCTCTACATGATGTTAAGCTGCTGGGATATACAGTGCTTGACAAAAGTATCGAGCACCTATGTCAGGGCGCGCAATACTTTTGGCGAAAAAAGAATCACCCTTTTTTGGTACTAAAAATTGAACCAGATGTTTGGACGTCACAGCAGCCTGAGGCCTTACTGCGCGCTGGTTGGCTGCCGCCTCAGTTGCCTATGGGCTGCATGAGTGAGAGGAACTCCGCCACTCCTCCCTCTCTTCTTGCGCCATTTTTTACCTAGTGTCCTGCAGTGTTTTGGCTTTCGCCACTTTGTTATGGCCCCTACCCATGAACTTTCAAGTGAAATCATATCACAGATCATTGCTCTAAAGGAGGCAGGCCACCTCACAAAGGAAATTAGTGATTTGGTTGGTGTGGCTCGATCGACAGTGTGGAGGTGGTGAGCCCGTTTTTGAGTGGAAAATAGTGGTGATGTTCCTACAAAGAAACCGCAGTCTGGTAGGCCCAGGAAAACTTCCCCGAGGTTTGTTAATGTGTTAAAATGTGCAGTGGAGTCTAATCCTCGTGTGAGTGCAAGGAAAATTAAGGAGAGCAACCCGGAAGTGTTTGGTGAGGTTTCAGTGCGCATGGTGTCTCGAAGAGTCCATGAACTTGGTTACACAAGCCACAGGCCTGTGAGAAAACCTCTTCTTACACGCTACCAGCAACTTCATAGGCTTGCCGTTGCTAACAAGTACCTTAACTGGGGTGAGGACCAATGGTTGTCAGTGTTATGGTCTGATGAGGCAACGTTTAGTGTTACCTGTAATCGAGGAGCGCGCGTGTACCGGCGCAAAGGTAGTGACCTGCTTGACCCCCATTACGTGGAAAGCACAGTTAAACACCCTGATTCACTTATGGTATGGGGTTGTTTCTCTGGGAAGGGTTTGGGGAAGCTTGTTGTGCTTCCCAAGAACTGCAGAGTGAATCAGGACGTTTATCTGGAGCTTCTTTGTGATCATTTACCTTAGTCCTTCGAGCTCACAGGTGCACGAGTGTTTCAGCAGGATGGTGCACCTGCTCATAAAGCCAAATCGGTCACCAACTGGCTTCGTGACTGCGAGGTCTCCTTCATGAAAGACTGACCAGGCAATAGCCCAGACCTCAACCCGATAGAAAACCTCTGGTACCTTGTAAAGAAGAATCTCCAAGGGAAGGACGTGAGCTCTCTGCCTAAGCTGGAAGCAGCCATTCATGAGTCCTGGGCAAGAATACCACCCCAGCACCTGAGGAACTTCCCCCTTTCACTTCCATGATGTCTCAGGTCCATGAAGAAGCGCAAAGGATACCTTACCAAGCATTAAAGGTAAATATAATGCATTATTTACATGTTTTTTCAATGTTGAAAGGTTTGTTTCATAGGAGGGACGCAGGACACTTAATACTTTTGTCAAGCACTGTATGTCTTACTGGAAGATTTGCTAAAAAAGAGCAATAATCTGTTTGCACTGACAGGCTGTAGTATCGTGTTGACAATCCATCTTGTTTACGGCGCTCACAGGTTTTCCTGTGTAAATATCATCCCGCATAGAGAATTAAATGTGGTTAATAATATATCTTTGGATGTTTATTTTTCTGATTTGAGGGCACTCGTGATTTCGACATTACTCTTATCTGTGGGTTTTATTTTATGGGAGATTTTTCCTTCAGTATTGTTGATTTATGATGTAAAATAAGTATTACGAGAGTTTCTTCACATTTTAACCCTGAAACTGTTGAGTGATAGGCTATATGTTTCACATTCTTTCATATGGTTAAGGCTCAACTTTAGTATTTGTGGTTTCCTCTCACATAATGTGCGATATAAACAGTAAAAACACTTATATATTGCTTTTTGGAGTTGTTTATCTGATTACTGCTTTTTCTGGTGGGCAATATAGGAAATATAACTAGGCTGTGGCAGTTGCCAGATACCAGTTTCTGAGCCAAAGGTATTGGGAATTGGGTCATCACTTCTTTGGGCATTTGTACATAGGGGGAAACTGACAAATTAACTTTATAGGTAGGAATCTTTTCTTTTCATTGGTCACTGCTCTTCTGAAGTATCTGCTTGCTTCCCTTCTCCATTACAGCAGATGCATGGCACCCATCTTGCGGCAAACTCACCCCTTTTCTGTCCAACTCTTTGATGCAAAAGTTAACTGATATTCCCAGTCCTTCATGTATACAACAGGTCAAGCCTGAAACCATCTTCCTTTGTATTTCATTCTGCCAATGACCTCCAGTCTTTTAAATGCAGTGTGTCCAGGCATATGAAAATTAATGGATCTTGAATTTGGCTTTTATTTTATTTATTTGTATTTATTTATTTTTTTGGCAAGGGGGAAAAATCCTGCGGGCTTCCAGCCTTTGGTTCCTTCTCCCTTAAAAAAAAAAGAAGAAAAAAATAAAAAGAGCTATAACAGGCAATTTTCCCGGAACTTACTATGGACTTAATAACAAAACATAAAAAAGGTAGCAAATAACAAGAACTAAGTGTATAATGCTGCTCTACCCTGCCTTATTTTTTTAGATGTGATACTGGGTGTGCTGGGAGCCGTAGTTCTGATTGGTCTGTTGGCACTCATCCTTTGGCGAGTCCTGGCTACCATAAGAGACCGTCGCGAGTTCATGAAGTTCCAAACTGAGTCGGCAATAGCAAAAGGCAACATTACTGTGAGTATCAGCAGCTGGTTTATGTTATTCCTTTGTGTCTGTGCATGCATGTATCTCTAGTCTCGAGAGATAGATAGATAGATAGATATATGTAGTGGTAGTAATAGTTGTTCTCTAGGCAGTCTGCCAGAACAACCCTAAGTCCCTAAGGAAGGCCACGACTGAGACTGGGCTTTCCCACAGAGCTCTCAAGGAAAGTGTGCTGTGTTGTTCACGCAGGCAATTGTGTGCAATGCAGTCTTCCATAATGTGCTTCATAGTATGGGGTGCTGTGTTGCATCCTGGACAAGCATCAGTGACTGAGTCATCCAGCCTCTTCTGATAAGAGGGCTGGATGATGCCCACATCTCAGCCTGGCAAGGTGGACCCTGTCCTCACAAGGAGGTAGGATTCAGAAGGGTGGATATCAGGAGGCTGTGCATGCAGCTGTGTGTTGTCTTTGAGTGACTGAATGGAGCAACGAGCGATTTGAGTATGGATATGCTTCTGGAGGCTGGTTTGAGGCGGGCAAAGGGGGAGAAATGATGGTATTTGTGTATGATATCATGTGCTGGGTGTTGTTTTGATATTCCTTAATGTGTGTGGATGTGTTGCCATGTACAGTAGTGTAGTGGATGGTGTGGGTTTTGGAGGCTGCAGCAAAAATTAGTGTGCCTCTCATGTCTAGATGATCCTTGACATTGAGGTCTTTGGTTTCTTTGTGTAGGTGGTCAGTGGTTGTAGTAGCTGTGCAGCCTGTGATTATTTTGAGGTCCATGTTCTGTATGGTCTGTAGAGTGTTGCAGTGTGTTTTATTGAGGTTAGAAGCCCAAGCAGGGCTTGCATAATTCATCATTGAACGTATATATTGTTCGTAAATTGTGGTGGTGGTTTCTTGGTGGCGACCATCATCCATTCACTTGATGTAGTGCTGCCTACTTCTTCCTTAGCATTTATCATTCTTTTTCTGTGCCTGTCCTCCTCTCCTCCTATTTCTTCCATCTTTCCTGTCACTACTTAATGCTTTTCTTTCCTTTACAGGTGGCTTTACATTGAGTGACAAGCCAAATGGTTTCCTGTAAGCCAAGAAACCATTTACAATGCTGGGTGGTAACCATATAACCAAACCATACGTGTTCCCTACGTGTCAAGTGGGTTGGTGGAGGGTTAGTGCCCCTCCCCGTAAAACAACTAACTCAGAGTCAAATGGCCACCCCATACGGGATTATGGCGTCTGGCAATAGATAGATAGATAGGTTTCTTTGTTATGTCCAATTGTTGTATAGGCAAGTGACCTTAGGCCATTGAGTCTTGGTGTTAATTTGTTTTTAATGTTTGTCATGTGTTGTTTAAATGACTTTGATGTACTGTATGTTACACAATGGATTTTGTGTGTGTGTGTGTGTGTGTGTGTGTGTGTGTGTGTGGTAGGGGGGTGAGGTGTAGAATGTGACTAAGTTCTGCTGTCCAGTTTGTGAGAAGGGTCACTGTAGATTTGGCTGGGGCTATTGAGAATCTGTTTGTGGTGAACCATTCATGTAGTGTGTTGAGGTAAGTTTGGAGGATGTGTGCAGCTGTGTTTACATTTTGGTGAATACATGTAAGTGTTATGTTGTCTGCATTGGAAGCTATATGTATCTGTGGTGTGTGGGGGTGTCGGTATGTCATGCATGTATAGGTAAAAGAGTGTAGGGGACAAAACAGATCCTTGGGGGGACCTCATTTATGAAGTTTCTGATGTTCGATGACTGACTGGCAAGTGTTACACGTGCACATCTGCCTGCTAAGAAGTTTTCCATTCATATTTTTGTGTTACTGTGCATGTTGGTGTTGATTAGCTTGTTTGTGAGGTTCTGGGGGGGGGATGCCATCAAAAGCTTTGCTAATGTCTAGTGTGACTAGGAGTGTTCGGTGTGGTGGCCTAGCTTTGCTAATGTCTAGTGTGACTAGGAATGTTCTGTGTGGTGGCCCAGCTGGTGGCCCAACTGTAAGAAGAGTGTTTGTGGAGTGTAGTGGCCTAAAATCATGTTGTGATGGAGCTGGGGGGGGGGGTGTAACTAGTTGTAGTACCAGTCGTTCAATGACTTTGGAGGGGGTGCAGAGGAGTGTGATGGGGCGGTGTGTGGAAAGTAACGTGGGGTCTTTGTTGGGTTTGGGGATCGTGATGATAGTACCATGCTTCCAGATGTGGGGTATTATGTTGTGTGAGTAGCTGTAGTTTGATATGTTGGTGAGTGCTTGTATGCCTTTTGGTTCAAGGTGTTTAAGGCGTATGTAGCTTATGTTGTCTAGGCAAAGGCAGATGAGTGCTTAAGGTTGCTAATGATGTGCTTCGTCAGGTTTTAAGTGAAGGGTTCAAAGTCTGGGTCTGTGGGGAACTGTCTCTTGTGTCGGGTGACACATTGGTCATCGCGATAGGGTTTTAGATGACTGACTTGTGAAAAGTGATTGATGGGAGTGTTTGCTTGTTGTTTGTTTGAGGGTACGGTGTCTGTTGTTGTGATGACAGCAAGTGATTGTGTAGTGTTGCTGTTGGAGAGTGTCATGCTGTTTAGTGTTTTGTAAAGTTTGCTGGTGTTTGCTTTGTGATCAAGTGTTTGGAGATAATTATTCCAGTTTAGTGTTTGCAGCTCTGATATTTTATTGTTTATTTGAATGTTGAGTGCTTGATTTGTTGTATGGTGTCTTGTGTATGGCGTGTTGGGGTGTTGCAAAGTGTCACGTTAACTGATGAGGCCTTGAATTTCTGGTGTGAAGCTGGGATTGTGTCTCTTACTGTTGCCTCTAGGGATGTGTCTTTTGTCTGCATTTTGAATAACTGTATTGAAAGTGTGCATAGTGGTGTTGATGTTTGTGACAGGTGTACTGTTTAATGTTTCAAATGGTTGTTCTGTTTCAACTGTGAAGGCTTCCCAGTTGGCTTTCTGATAATTAGTGTATATGTGTCTGTGGCCAGCTGGGATGATTCTGGTTTTGGTAGTGATGATGACTGGGAGGTGGTCAGAACCAAGGGTTTTGACCATTCTCCAGGATGTTAGGGGGGGTGAGGTTTGGGGAGCAAAAGATGATGTCTGGGGATGATGGGAGGAAGAGGGCTTGGTGTGGGATGTGGGTATGTTGATAGAGATAGTTGAGGATGAAAAGATTACCTGTTTAGGATTGTAGTACCAGCCCTCTGTCTGTGTCAGGGTTGTTGACATGCCAGGTCAGTGCCTTGGCATTGAAATCACCACCCAGGATGATGTTGGGTATGTTAGGGTTGTGGCATATTTGAGGAGAATAATTGTGTGCTACTGTGGGGGATGATTGGGGGGGGGGTGTATGTATTGGCGATTGTTATGTGCGATTTGTTGCCGGTGTGTATTTTAATTAATTGTAATGTTCCTCATGAGACAACGTAGGATTGGATGATGGATGGATTTCTGTTGTGGTGTCATGTGGGGGGAGAAATGATTTTGTGTGTGCACTAGTATCTGAAAAGTTAATGGACTGGTGTACCAGGATGATGAGTCCACCGCCACCGCCGTTGGCCTGGTCTTGTATGATGGTGGTGAAGCTATGAAATGTAGGTGTTCTTTGTGTTCTGTGTAGTTTTTTTCTTGTAACATGGCAGTGTGTATGGTTTGGTGTTTGATGAATTGTGTGAGTTCTTGTTTTTTGGTGTTTATGCCATTTGTGTTTATTGGAAAAATGTTGATGTGTGCACAGTGTCTGTTGGGTGCTGCAGCATGAGGGGGAGGTGGGGGTGTGGGTGGAGGAAAAGGAGTAGGAGAAGGTTGTGATAAAGATAAGGGTTGAGGTGCATTAGATTAGGGTGGAATGGGAGGGGTTGGGGGATTGGATGGTGTGGGAAGGATCGGTGGGTTAGATGAGGAGGTGTGATGGAAGTAAGAGAGGGGCTGGTGGGGGGGTTAGAGGGTGTGAAGAAGGAGCATAAGGAGCAGGACCAGGTATTTGTGTCATGTCCTCTGGATGCAAATGTTATGCAGGTGAAATGGGTCCAGTTCTTGCAGGAACTGCACTGAACTGAACCCTCTGTCTGTTGACTCAAAGTGATGTGTTTTGAGCAAGTTGGACATCTGTATATGTTGATGGGCCTTGGAGTGGTTTCAATGTCACCAGCTAAAAGAAGTCTTCAAGAAATGATGACCAGAGAGTCATCTCTCAGTGTAGAAAAAACTGTTGTTGTGTGTGTTGTGTTGGGAGATGTGGTACTTGCCTGGGCAACCAAAGCAATTCCCAGGTTCTCAGGCCCCATGAAGGGCAGAGGGTATTTGCAGTGGTTTGACCCCCATGTTGTCCTCCACTGCTTCAACAGCCGCTGGGGGACGGACCCACAACAAAGACGTCACCACTCCAGGTCTACAGAATGTAGTTACAAATGCTGGTGGCAGTTTACATCCACCCACTTGGGGTAGGTTGGCAGGGAGTGAGCGGGAAATGGTGGCACATGGGCTATTTTGGGGTTACTTACAGTAGGTCTTGTCAGGACTGGAGGCTGTGGACATGCTGTACCGCACATCGTTGGCCTCAGTCTTGCTACATTTTTCGTTGTGTTAACGTCTCGCCTCCACTTTTCATGTTTCTTGAGTGTGGAAAGTATTGCCCATTAGTGACTGTGAAAAATGGCTTCTTGTATGGACTCACCCATCCCCTCTGCTAATAAGAAAGCAAAGAGGAAGATTTTTAACATTGCAAGGAAAATGGAAGTGATGGAGATGCACAAGAAATGCACGAGTAGGGGTAACTTCAGTTTCAAGTATGGTACAATAAGGTCGACCCTGCATGGCATCCTGAAGGCCATGAACAAAACAAAGGAGGTTTTAAAGAAAATGGAAGGCATGAGGAAGGGTGAGGATGTGTTCAGAGGCAGGAAGCTCCCCAAAAAGAAGCTGGACAGAGCATTGTACAAGTGGTACATGCAGGAGTAAGCTGAAGGTATTCCTGTATTCCTGTATGTGGCCTGGACATCCATCATGCAGCACAAAGGTTTGCTACTCACTGTAGTAGAAAATTTCAGGTGTAGTGATGGCTGGATGTGAAGGTTAGAGATGCCATGGTATTGTTAACATGGCAATAACTGGGGAGATGGTCAGTGCTGATGTCAGTGCTGTGGAGCTGTTTGTCTAGCATCTATGGAAGTTGATGGCCTGCAGGAGTTCCATGTTTACAGTACTGATGAAACTGGTCTCTTCTGGTGTGCTCTCCTTGAAAATACCCAAGGTTTGAAGGATATTGGCAGCACTCAAGGGCATAAGAGAAAGAAGTTGTGTCTCTCCATTCTGGCCTGTGCCAATGCTGATGGCTCTCATTGCCTGCAGCCAGTCATAGTAGGTAAGAGCAAGTGACCCAGGTTACTGACAGACATCATGGCCAAGGATCCTTCGGAGTACCATGGGAACAGGTCTGTCTGGTTAACCCAGGATATCATTAATGACTGGTTCCACCACAGCTTTGACCCTTCTGTAAGACGGCACCAAAAAAAAAAGTGGCATCAGTTCTGATGACATGAGGGCAGTGCTGCTGTTGGACAGTGCACCAGCCAGTCCCTCCTCCACCATACTTTGCAGTAATGATGGATTAATCAAGGCTTTGTTCCTGCCAGCCAACACCACTGCCCATATCCAACCTATGGACCAGGGAGTTAAAGAGTGCAAAGAGGCACTTCAGAAACTTCTACCTGCACCAGTGCTTCATTGTGACTGAGGATGGGATGGACCAGAAAGGCTGTGAAGACATGAAGGACAAGAAAACCCTGCACAGTTTCAAGAAATACACCATCAAGGATGCCATCTTGAACTGGGCAGAAGCATGGAAGAAAGTGCCTCTTGCCACACTCAAGAATGTGTGGTGCAAACTCCTCAGAACCTAGAGGACTTCAGCACCACTGCTCGATTTTGTGGGCTTTGAACCACCAAGGGTGGCAGAAATATTGGCTGCTGCAGAGCAGGGTGATCTTGCTGAGGAGAAGCTGTAAGAGTGACTGGATGAGGATACTGGTGTGCTTGGCTGCCATCACCAGACAGAAGAGGAGATTGCTGCTGAACTGCAACAAGTCAAGTCACTGGCAAAGGAGGTAGATGAAGAGGAGGAGGACGTGGAGGCACCTGGACTGTCTGTGGCTGCAGGTATTATTGCTGTAGACACAATTCTTACCATCAGAGACAGAGTTGGTAGTACTACTGCTCACCACTGAGTCAGGTGACTCATCAGGTTGAAGCTGATGCAGCTGCAGCAGTCAAGGCAGAGCCAGGCTAAGATCTCACAGGTTTTCAACCCGATGCCCTCCCCTGCTTCCAAGGGATGCCGGATAATGCCAGAGACCTCCAGTGTGCCGGCAGCATCATCATCTTCCAGCCAGCCTCCACATAGCCTCAGTATCTAGGACTACAGCCTCCAGAACCCCAACCCCTAGCACTGTCCATACCACAGGTGTCACCAGTCACTAAAAACCATCTTTGCATATGAAAGTGGGAATGGAAGCAGTTCTACATCCATCTATACAGGTACAGTGTACAGTACATGAGTTTGTTACCCTTTTTGCCCAAACACTGCCCTCTCCTTCTTATGATTGCGAAGTTGTTTGGCTATAGTGAAAATGTACTGTTCATGAAGTCCTATGACAAGGTGTGAAATTGTGGACCAAGTTAGTGTAAAATGGGTATAGTTTTCATTTTAAGTACAGTACTAGAATATGCTGCAGCTATACCCTGATATACGATACCCCTAGATGCGATAACCTGGCTTAACGATAGGGGTAGAAATACAGTACCACTATTCCTCGCCTAACGATGGCCAAACCCCAGTTAACGATGGATTTTTATGATTTTTTTTTACTGATTTTGTTATCTTAGACTAAAATTGTGTGTTTAGGTTGATTTATAAACTGTTTTTAGACTTAGATCAATGTGTTTTAGCCATAGGTGGGGTTGAACATTGTCACTTTGGGTTACAGTTTACTAAGCTTCATTTTCTTCCAGACTTATATTTGATGATGTTCAGATTTTATATGTTGGTTTTAGTGAGTTATTTATAGGTGTTAAGCTTGGGTTAGCTTTTTATGGTTGTTAGGCCATTTAGATTTGCTTTAAACATGTTTTAGGGCTCATTTGGGTGGGTTTTGGAATTGGTTGGGGGGGGGGAACCCAAGGCTGAAAAACGCATCCCATTACTTTACATGTTAAATCTACCCAGTTATACAATAACCTGCCTAACAATGGGTTTTTACCTGCCCAATTGCATTGTTAAACCGGCATATACCTGTATTTTGCTCATTTATCTTCCATTACAGTAAACTCTTCATTATCCATCATCGCAATATCTAGCCCAGTGCAGTACGGCACTGCTCTCTTGGCTCAAAATATCCGGTGATGAAATGGGATATAACCTGCAGTTCTACACAATATTCAGCATTGAGGCATATCTACCGGCTCACAATCAGTAGCCAGCCAGTACTGTACTACTTTATTACTGTATTGTATCATTATTTTATTGTATTTTATGCTTAGTTTTCATCTTTTACTCATGGGAAAGTTTTTAGGACAGAGGGGTCAAGATGGATAGTAACACAATATCCGGCTCGGCATCGAATGTTGAGTCGATCGGGGGGGTATACTATGCAGTATCCAGTGTTTTGCATTATTGAGCATATGGCTTGGCTGAATTACAACGGATAATTGGGAGTTTACCACATGTGCTTGAAATCCCATTTTGTGTGTTTGGCAGGGACCATTGGACTTACCAGATTAATGGCTTTATTGGATCGAGTTTTTCCCCAGTTGATATGATACAGTACAGAGAGGGTAGCTCAGTTTGGCCACCATGACTGAGGAAGATGCTTTTGTACTGTTGGCATTTGTATTAATTTTAAAGAAACTAAGAGGAAATCAGTGAGTACTGGAGTATTCCACCTCATATTTCTATGCTTAGCAAGTAATATAGTCAACCCCTTTGTGCCTCACTGTCTCTGGAGATGTCATTGTTTTGTTGCAGCTGAACCTGCAGTTTCCCTTCAGAGTGGGACTCTGGTATATCAACAAGTCTGCTTCCCTAATTTGTTTCTGTATCATTTTATTAATGAACCAATTCTGTCCTTTAACCACACAGGAAACCAGCCCACTCTACAAGCCAGCCACAACTACTACACAGAACCCAATGTTTGGACAGAATTGATGAGATATTAGTCAGCTGTTTTTTTGAAGTGAAGACTAAGTATCACTGACCAAGAAATGACTCTCAGGTATGGTGGATTAGTTAGAAGATTGTATCACACCAGTATGCTGAAGTTTTTAATAAGAAACATTCAGATGTTTTCACATTTCACAACAAATGCTGAGAGTGTAATGGCACAAAGAATAAGTTCACTGGTACAATGCTCGGTGTGGGCTGGAGTATGTTGGATTGACAGTGAGTGTACACTGTATAATTTCTCAGTAGCACCTACAGTATCTGTATTTTGCACATGTATCCAATTCATTGTTTCAAATTTAAGAAAATGAAGATGTACTAGCCTCTGCAGGATATAGTGCCTGAAAGCTACAGTTACCATACTAAACCTGTAATAGGCACCAGGTACTGTAATTCATTTGGTAGAGATGAGAATCTCCATTGAAAAACATTGGCCAGGCACTTACACAACCCTGTGAACTTCCTTTGGGTTCACTGCACTGCCCATATATCCACCAATATTTTCATCCCTGTCCATGCACCATTTTAGACGTTTTGTCCCTCCTTGTTTTGCTGCTCCCCCTCCCCCCCTCCTTTTTTTTTTTTTTTTTAACACCTACTGGTCACTCAGAATTACATCTTTCTTAGTGTGTGTGTGTTCTTTGGTCAGTAGTTTAGCTTCCTGATGGATCTCCCTATTTCCCTCCCTCACTTTGCACTTTTTTTTTTTTTTTTTTTTAAATCTAGTTATGTTTCTGTTCCATTTTCTCTTGTGTTATTTTTTCTTGTGTATGGCTTTGTGTCCGCTGCACACATGCCTCTCCCCCTACATGTTATTTCTCCTTCCTTGGTGTTGGGTTAGCAGTGTCCTGGTGCAGAACTTCTCTGGATCTTCTGCCCTTCCCTCTCCCAGCTCCCCCTTGTGGGTTGTCAGTCAGAGTCTTGCTGGTCAACATTCTGTCTTAAAATGTGTATTCTGGGGAAGACAGGTTTAGCACAGGGGTTCTTAGCCCTGGGGGTATGAGCAGTTTCCCGGGGGACTGAGTACCCAAAGGTCTAACAATTGGCCTGATTAAATGTTGTTATCATGATGAATTGTTGATTTATATTCACTTTTTATGTTTCTTCTTGAACCTTTGAAGCATGTTTGCTATAGTAACAGCATGAAATAGGTTTCTTTCCTTTGTCTGTCGCCTGGCCGCCTCTTTGCATGCTCCCTTTTTTGTCCTGGCCATCTTGTGAGCAAGCTAATGAACCAAAGATATCTGATACAAAATGGTAGACCAGATACCAGTTTTTCAGAGTTTAAGAATAAAAAAAAAGTTGCCGTTATCAAGACTGGTTTTCGTATCAGTGTCATTACACAAGTGTAATCCTGTTTTTTATTTATTTAAATTTTCAAACTGCAACAGCTTCAAGTACCAGTCACCAGCTGGATTTGCACATGGCAACTCCCTGTCTCTCATGTTTACAATTTTCTGTTTTCTAATGAAATGTTTAATTGTATGAAGCAAGTAATTATGATGCATCTGTATTTTGAAAATGTTTGCTGTTTGGTTTACTTATCATAATGAAGAAGTTTGTCGAATGAAAAGTGGTCATGAATAAGCATGCCCTCATTATGATGGATGTTAATGATAGTGGAATAAAATTAATGAATGTGCTTGTACTTAAGAAAGTGTGGTAGTGTTGTGGTAGTGGTGGGGTTAGAGATATGCAGTGTGCTGGTTTCTATGACTATGTGGTGTGGTGGTTTCTATGACTATGTGGTGGTGGTTTGTATGACTATGTGGTTTGGTGGTTTGTATGACTGGTGTGGTGGTTTGTATGACTGGTGTGGTGGTTTGTATGACTGGTGTGGTGGTTTGTATGACTATGTGGTGTGGTGGTTTGTATGACTGGTGTGGTGCTTTGTATGTGTGGTGTGGTGCTTTGTAAGGCTATGTGGTGATGGTTTGTATGACTATGTGGTGTGGTGGTTTGTATGTGTGGTGTGGTGGTTTGTATGGCTATGTGGTGATGGTTTGTATGACTGTGTGGTGTGTTGGTTTGACTATGTGGTGTGGTGGTTTGTATGACTGTGTAGTGTGGTGGTTTGTATGACTATGTGGTGTGGTGGTTTGTATGACTATGTGGTGTGGTGGTTTGTATGACTGTGTGGTGTGGTGGTTTGTATGACTATGTGGTGTGGTGGTTTGTATGACTATGTGGTGTGGTGGTTTGTATGACTATGTGGTGTGGTGGTTTGTATGACTGTGTGGTGTGGTGGTTTGTATGACTATGTGGTGTGGTGGTTTGACTATGTGGTGTGGTGGTTTGTATGGCTATGTGGTGGTGGTTTGTATGGCTATGTGGTGATGGTTTGTATGACTATGTGGTGTGGTGGTTTGTATGACTAATAGGTGTGGTGGTTTGTATGACTGTGTGGTGTGTTGGTTTGACTATGTGGTGTGGTGGTTTGTATGACTATGTGGTGTGGTGGTTTGTATGACTGTGTAGTGTGGTGGTTTGTATGCCTATGTGGTGTGGTGGTTTGACTATGTGGTGTGGTGGTTTGTATGACTGTGTGGTGTGGTGGTTTGTATGACTGTGGTGGTTTGTATGACTGGTGGTTTGTATGACTGAGTGGTGGTTTGTATGACTATGTGGTGGTGGTTTGTATGACTGTGTGGTGTGGTGGTTTGTATGACTGTGTGGTATGGTGGTTTGTATGACTATGTGGTGTGGTGGTTTGTATGACTATGTGGTGTGGTGGTTTGTATGACTATGTGGTGTGGTGGTTTGTATGACTGTGTGGTGTGGTGGTTTGTATGACTGTGGTGGTTTGTATGACTATGTGGTGTGGTGGTTTGTATGACTATGTGGTGTGGTGGTTTGTATGACTGTGTGGTGTGGTGGTTTGTATGACTGTGGTGGTTTGTATGACTGTGGTGTGGTGGTTTGTATGACTATGTGGTGCAGTGATGTTTACGAGCACGTGGTGTAATGATGTTTATGATCAAGAATTGTGGTGCTGTTTATGACCATGTGGTACTGTGGTGTTTATGACCTTAAAGTGTGTTGGTGTTTATGATCATGTGAAATGGAGTTTATGACCATATGATTTATTGGTATTTATGACCATGTGGGGTGGTGGTTTGACCATGTGAAGAGTGGTGTTTATGACTGCTTGGTATTGCATGTTTTTGACCATATTGTGGGGTGCTGTTCATGACAATGTAGTGTTGTGGTATTAATGGCCATGTAGTACTGTGCTTATGACTATATGATACGTTGGTTCAATCTGTAGATGGATGGGGTAATAAAAGAGGTACAAGGTAGGGTAGTGGATGTTGGAGTGGCCCTGGTGAGAGAGGATAGTATTTGGAAACTCCCTGTACTGTTGTTTGCAGATGATACTGTGTTGTTGAGTGAAGACGAAGGGGAGCTGCAAGGCTTGGTGGATGAGTTTGAGAGTGTGTAAGAAACGGAATCTAAAGGTGAATGTAGGGAAGAGTAAAGTGATGGTCTTTGAGAGAGGTGAAGTTAGTGAATGTACAGCGAGGTTGGATGGTGAGGAACTGGAAAATGTGAGTACGTTTAAGTACTTGGGTAGTGTGATGAGTAAGGATGGAGGTTTGGAGGGTGAAGTGCTTGAAAGAGACAGCAGGGAAGAAAGGTTGCTGGTTCTTTGAAAGCAGTGATAAGAAACAGGGAAGTGAGCATGGAAGTGAAAAAGTTACTACATGACAGTATTGTGATACCAACTCTAACGTACGGAAGTGAAGCTTGGACATTGTTGGAAGGACCCAAGTCAAGAGTGAGAGCAGTGGAAATGAGTTATTTAAGAGGAGCCTGTGGAGTCACGTGGAGAGACAGGCTGACGAATGAGGATATAAAGGAGCGTTGTGGTGTGGATGTAGATGTGATAGGAAGCGTTATGAGGAACACACTGAGGTGGTTTGGCCATGTGGAGAGGATGGAGGGTGAAAGACTGACAAAGAGAGTGTATGTGAGTGAGGTGGAGGGGGGAAGAGGGAGGGGGAGGCTGAGGATGAGATGGAGGGATGGGGTGGAGAGGTATATGAGAGAGGGGGGTGTGAGTTGGGAGCAGGGCAGTGAAATGGCGGGGGACAGGGCGACTTGGAGGCGATTTGTTTGTGGCCACCCCAAACAGGATTGAGGCGTCTGGCAATAGATAGATAGATAGTATTATGTCCATGTAATGTAAATGGTATTTATGTTCCTATGGTGTTGTGGTATTTATGACCATGGTATATGTATCTGTACCTGTCTGTCTGTCAAGCTGTTTATCAATAGTGTATCTGTAAGTAAGAATTGAGGCAAGGAAGGCATGGCCATGGGCACCAGCTGCTGAGGGGGGATGTGACCCTAACGAGGTTGTGAAACACTTGTTTACCAGGCTGTCTCAGCTTCCATTAGATCGAACCAGTGCTGTGATTTTGGGTAGGCCATCCCTGACAGGTTACTTCCCATTTAATAGCATGCCTCGCTTAGAAGTGTCTCTGTCCTCCCCATGTCCCTCTCTTTAAGGTTGTGTCAAATCAGGTGACTTTTGATGTTCTGGTCTATAGCCACCCCATCTAGGGGAATTTCTTCAGAAGTCTTTGCTCCATACTGTAGGCATAGCATTGTTTCTTTAGGATTGGCTTGTCTTTTACACTGCAGTACTCTTATTTGTTATGTCATTGTAAGACACTATGTAACATTCAAAATGCAGCACACCAACCACTTTATGATCATGAGGAGCCTACAAGTGGTGGTGCTGTGCACCCTGTGTGAAACAGCTTCAGTGTCCATCCAGGGAGCTAAACCTGGAGAGGTGCTGTCTACCAGTAGTGGGCACCAGATCACTACGTGGTTTACTGTACTCTGCTTGCACAGTGGCACACAGAAGCGGTTGCTTACCTCTGGCCAATGGGTCTGCTTTGCCAGACAGACCAGGATTAAGCACTGACAACATCATATTGTTCATTTCAAAGCACGTCATACTCAGGCATCCCCAGTGACCACGGATGTCCTCCCCTTGACCCCTATCTGGGTAGAGGGGAGGGGGGAGGATAACCCTCATAGTCTTTTCACCTTGGGTGTCACACCAGCTGGAAAGGAATGTCACAACTTTTATGTTGAGACACCTTTTTGTTGTCTTGTTGCCATGAGGATTACAGTGTTCCATTAGAGGCACTTTGCACATATTTGGATTCAGATACCCTAGTCTCAAATCTGGCAATGTGGAATTCTCCACTTACTTTGCCCCACTCCAATGTCACACCAACTAGAAAGTGACATCACACTTTATTGGGCATCACAAGGCACTGCATACCTTCCAGAGTCACCCAGCATGTCACTCCACTCTTGCCTATGGCCATTATGATATATTAAGTAGTGACTGTTCGAATGTCAACATAACATAAATGGCTAACAGCTCTTGGAGATTTTTTCCATGGCGAGTGTAAGTTACTCTGAAATTATTTAGACCAAATTCACTGAGAAGGAAATCAAAAGCTAACAGCTGTTAATGCTGTGTTGAAAGAGAGGGTTTTATATGCAAAAAAAATTTTTACTTTTTCCTCAAGAGTGCATTTTGTTTCCATGGCTCTTTCCCTGCAAGGTGGAGCACCTGGTGGGTACTTAGACATGCCCCATCAATAACGTCGGGAGTGCTGGGGGAGGGAAGGGGGGGGGGGAGATGCCCACCACCATGAGCTGTGTTGTACAGGCAACCATCATGAACTCATGTGAAAGCACCTAACTTGGCTAACTTTTGACCAAACTGTGTTGTATTAATAAATACACTTGTATTAATGGTTGAACAAACTATTGACCTTCACCCCTGACTGTGTACTATATGAACCAAGCACTTCGTGAACCATCCACTGCATGCCTTTAAACTAGAGAATGTATTTTACTGGGAATGAAAACATTAGTGAACATCTGAGCAGCCTAAGGTTCACACTTTGTAGGGCTGTGATGAGATCCAGTTTAGCTAACCCAAAGAAGGTTCACAGGGATGTGTAAGTGTTTAGCCAACATTTTTCAATGAAACTTGCCAATATTTTTTGTTGAAGATTCTCTTTTATACTGAGCAGATTATAGTAGAGGTATATTATAGACTTGGCATGGGAATAAGAACTCTCAGACACTACACCTCTTGAGCTACCTAATTTAGTTTTATACTAAAACTTAACAGTTTAATAATTTCATGTATTTAAGATTTTTCAGTTGTATGTTGAGTTGGTCCATAAGAGTTGTAGTAGTATTAAAGGTAGGCTGCAAAATAATGCTGATTCAGAGCATGTGGTATGTAAGAGAGAACATAAAGAAACAGAGAGATGGGAAAAGATTATTCTTGGTGGAGAGTCTCTTGAGTGTGTGGAGGAGTTTTGTTACTTGAAGTGCTGAAGGTGGTACTGGAACTAGCTTGGTATTAAGGGTAACGGGTGGTTAGAAGGGTTTTGGGAGTTGTTGCCCCTCCTGATGTCGAGCTGGCTCCCTCTCCATGCTAAAGGGCATGTGTCAGGAGTGTAAAGCTGTACGGTAATGAGACGAGCAGTAAAGGAGGAGGATATCACTAAGCCCAATTGTACACAGATTGGAATGATGAAATGGATATGTAGTGCATCCATTAATGATATGAAGTGGTGGAGGGGGTTTGGATTGTGAATGAAAAGCTGAGAGGAAGGATTAGATTTGAATGTATTAGTTTTGTGATGAGAAGGGACAGACTGAGATGGTTTGGGCATGTGGAGAGATGAAGAATGACAAATGGGTGCAGAGGGTGAGAGGTGTGAATGTTGAGGGTAGAGCTGAGAGGCAGACTGAAAAAGACATGGGACAAAGTCGCAGAATGTGACCTCAGGGAAAAGGGACTTAATAGAGAAGCTACTGGAGACTGAGCAACATGGACAACCACTATTAGGTGACCAAGGCCAACACTTGCAAGAGTATTGGAGCCATTATATACAATCAAATACATGAACTTTGTATCTGACTGGTGTACATACTGCGCTGAGATGTGCAGATGATTTTGTGTACCTTGGAGCCAGGATTCCAGGGCTTGAATGATGTGTGAATGACTGTGGATTCTCATTTCCCAGGGCATGGCTCTGAATATTATCTCACCTTATCATTAGGTGGGAATAAGAGTTGGGACGATGATGATGATGATGTAAATTGCAGTGACTTTTGTAATTTAATCTCCAAGTACTGATTATTCATTGTTTTGTCCAAACTGTTAATTTATATATTAATGGCCTCTAGTGGCAGAAGGATGATTCAGTCAAATACCTGTACCAGCTTTAGGATTTCATGTTACAGTAGGTTGGCCAAGTGATGTATTGTGCATATTAATAGACTCAATTTCCTATCTTTAGAGCATATGTACTTTGAAAGATATTTAGGTTAGTTATGGTTACTGACATAAAAATATAATGATGGGCACAAAATTTCACCATACCAACCTTTAAAGATCAGTAATGGCAACAAAAATAAAATCTTGAGTTCCATATAGGATCAGATTCATCTTCTGTTTTCATCCCAGGTGAAAATCAATATTTCTTCTTAAGCCATCTGCAATATATGAAAAGAAATATTCTGCTTAGCAACTTGCAGTCAAAAACCTAAATCACTTGTATAACATCACTAAAGCTAACTTCAAACAAGGGATTGCTTGTCCAAGAGTTATATTAATCCTTGCTGCAACAAAGTACATGTTTTTACATCACTGGATACTCTGTCACTTTAACTAACATGGCTTTAAAAAAAAAAAAAAAAAAAAAAAAAAAAAAAAAACTGCTTTTTGAACAATTCTTCCATATTACTTTGATGCTTTTTTAGTAATGCTGAAGTATTATGTTTGTGTACATGATTTATATTGATGTGTATTTGCTGATGAAGTAATCCATGCATAAGATCATCTCCATAATTAACCTTTAAAACTAATTTTCAGTTGGATTTGCCCTTTTGACTCCATGGTTCTCTTATATATGACCAGGCTTAATGAATTTATCTCCTTTCGTTATGTGTTTCTTTTTTAATTCCTGTGAACTGCTTAGGAATCAGGGAATTCAGTTTGTTCGTGAAAAGTATTTGTATGACAGGCAAAAGAAAACTTCAGGGGTATGGGCCTTCTTAACACTGGCAATTCAGTCAAAGTGCCATCGTGTTGCTGTTTTATACATGTACAGTGCAATTTCCAAATTCCTAATGCAGTACCAGTTTTTCAAAAGAATTTTCAAGTACATTTATTAACAAGAGAATTTCTGCCACCTCAAAAAATAAATAAATAAATAATAATAATAATACAGTAATAATAATGTTTTTAATTTCTGCAGTTACTGCCATGTTGACAAAGTGCTGTGGGTGTCACATTGGCTCATTTTTTTGGCCAAGCTCATGAGCTAGCTTGGAGCAAGTGTGACAAATTCTTTAGAAAAGCTTGTAAGACCATTATTACCATCATCCAATCCTGCATTGCCTCGTGAGGAGTGTAGGAGCCAGGGGCTAGGCAAGTTGGTCCTGACATTTCAGATGAGATTGCCCAGCCTCACTCATCCATGAGTGGCATTACATAAGCTATAAACCTCAATCACCCCTTGGATATAAACCTACACAGGCTCAATCCAGCTGGAGTGCCTGAATTACCCACTAGACCACCAGGTGGCGTAGTTTGGCTATATGGTTACCACCCAGCATAGTAAATGGTTTCCTGGTATACAGGAAACCATTTGTAATACCAGGAAACCATTTGGCTTGTCACTCACTGTAGTCACCCATAGACAGAAGGAAGAAGAAAGACAGAAGGGGAAGGAAGAAGGAAGGAAGAGAGGACAGGGCAGTCACCAGACAGCAGCACTACATCAAATGAGTGGATGGTGAGCACCGTCACCTACCACTTGCCATGGACAAATCACATGCTCAAACTACCTCATGAGCTTGGCTAAGAATGAGTCACACATTCCAGACTAGCTCATGAGCTTGGATAATTTGGCCTTACTTAACCCTCATCACCCATGTGGGTGATTTAACTATGCTTTGTTTTGTCAAAGGGAGGGGGGGAGGTTGAGCCATTTTTCAGTGCTAAACATGTACACACACTTAAACTGTGAAAATATCTTCGAAGAAGCATAGTACTGTGATGATGATAGTGACTGTAGTAATAAGAACATAAAAGTGCTAAATATCAAAGAAAGAGGAAATTTGAAAAGAATCTGGACAGAGATATTGCAGTAGGCAAGCTACGAGATGAGTATGGGATTAGAAATGTGACTGAGTATGTGGCCTGATGAAACAATGTGGAAAAATATTTAAATTTTATGCTGCACTTTAATCAGATGCTATAGGAATGGTTCAAACAATGTAGGAGTGAAGGAACTGCTCTTTCTGGACCTTTACTGATTGAGAAAGCAATGAAATTTCAGACAACTCAACATCACTCAGTCTTGTAAGTATTGCAGTAGCAGGCAGAACAGATTTAAAGAATGTCAAGGAATAAAGTGCATGATGGCTTGTGGGGAAAAAAATGTCTGCTGACAAGGATGCCGCTGAATTTATATATATTCAGTATACATATATATATATATATATATATATATGCACAAACTCAGCCGCCAGTGAAAATCTCAGCCCTAAAATGCTGAATGAAGAGTGTCCAGGAATATCCCTTCAACCCCTAACATATCGGCATATCGAGGTGAATATATCTTGAGATCTGATGGCTTAATATTGCTAAATACAAATCAGCATGTCTGGTAGTCCACATACTGGCTCAGCTGATCGTGGCTACAACAGGTAGTTGTTCAAAACAATGGCAACCATTGCATTACCAATACACTCTTTCATAATATGACGATATTGTACAGCATAATATTATTGAGAGAACTTCTTTTATTATTTCCATCCACAAATAATATGATTCATTTATGTCTACTTGGACAGTGATTGCTGGGTGTGAAAAGTTTCTTAGGTTCACAGGATTAAAAAAAATAATAATACAGTAATAATTTCTTTCATCATCTAATCCTGTGTTGGCCCACAGTATAAAAAATAAATAAAAAAATAAATAATACGGTAATAATTCATTCATCTAATGTATTGCCCCATGATGAGCATAGGAGCCTGGGGCTAGGCAAGTTGGTCCTGTCATTTAAGATGAGAATGACCAGCCTCACTCATCCCTAAGTGACATTATATGAGCAATAATCCCCAACCACCCCTTTGATACAAACCTGTACAGGTTCAGTCAGATTGGAGCACCTTAATTACCCACTAAACCACTAGTGGCCATAATTTGGTTATATGGTTACCACTCAGTGTAGTAAATAGTTTCCTGGTGTACAGGAAGCCATTAGGTTTGTCATTCAGTGTAGAGTCACCCATATACAGATGGAAAAGGAAAGAATGATGGAAAGAAAGACAGAAGAGGAAGGAAGGAAGGGAGGAAAGGGCAGTCATAATAATAATGATAATAATAATAATAATAATCATGCCTCAAGGGAGGCATGGACCTTGCAAGAGGGGAACAAGTCTAAGAGTGAGAGCAGTGGAAATGAGTTACTTGAGAGGAGCATGTGGAGTGACGTGGAGGGACAGGTTGACGAATGAAGAAGTGAAGGAACGCTGTGGGGTGGATGTGGATGTGGTTGAGAAGATTAGGAGAAATACACTGAGGTGGTTTGGACATGTAAAAAGAATGGAGAATGAAAGACTGACTAAAAAGGTGTATGTAGGTGAGGTGGAGGGAGGGAGAGGGAGAGGTAGACCGAGGATGAGGTGGAGGGATGGAGTTGAGAGGTATATAAGGGAGGAGGGGGTGAGTTGGGGGGAGGGTAGTCAAATGGTGGGTGACAGAGCGACTTGGAGGCGTTTTGTCTGCGGCCACCCTTTGCAGGATTAGGGCGTCGGGCTATAGATAGATAGATAGATCATCCATCCATCCATCATCCAATCCTACATTGCCTCACGAGGAGTATAGGAGCCCGGGCCTAGGCAGTTGGTCCCAACATTTAAGATGAGAGTGAAATAATCATAATAATAATAATAATAACAAATAAATGAATAAATTGGTGAAACAACTCGTATGACATAAATTGTGGTACTGTGGACATTTGTGCTGGGAGGGGGTTGGTGATAGCCAATACCCTCTTCAGGCATAAAATGATCCACAGGTATACATGGCGAGTGATGAGAAGGGTGAGTGGTGAACTGAATGAAAGGAAGGCAATGATTGATTATGTGTGTGTGGATGAAAGGATGCGAAGATGTGTAATGGATGCAAGAGTAAATAGAGGTTGGGGGAGTGGACTTTCTGACCACTACTTGGTGGTGGCCAGAATTAGAATTCAAGAAAGATGGAGGAATAGAAGAAAGGAAAGACGAGAGGAAGGAGTAGTTGCAAGGAGAGTGGAAAAGTTACAGGAGGATGAGAAAAAGGCAGAGTATAAGAGAGAAGTGGAGGAACAATTGGGCACATATGAATTGGAGCAGATGGGAGACGTGGAAGGTGTGTGTAGGATATTTACAGAAGAAATATGTGCAGCATGTGATGTGGTGTGTGGAAGGAAGAGAAGACGGAGGGGGGTGCAAGGAACAGCGTGGTGGACTGAAGAGGTGAAACAGGCTGTGGCACAAAAGAAGAAAGCATACAATGAATGGATGAGAAATAGAGGCGTGGAAGAAGTTGAGAGGCGGAAGAGAGAGTTATATGTAGAAAGAAAGAGAGAGGTGAAAAGATTAGTAAGAGACAGTAAGAAGAGAGTGGATGAGGAATTTGGAAGGAATTTGAGTGTAAAGTAGAGGGACTGTAAGAAAATGTTCTGGAAAGAGGTGTAAAGAGTAAGACAGGGTGGAAGTGAAGTTAGCAGGGGAGTGAAAGATAAAAATGGTAGATTACTAGTGGAGAAGGGAGAAAAAGTGAGCAGATGGAGAGAACACTTTAAGGAATTGTTGAACATAGAGGATGGAAATAATGCGAGTATAAGTGGCTGGGGAATGGCTGGGAGAAGGAGGGAGGTGAGAAGACAGGAAGAAATCAGTAGGATAGAAGTTGTGGAAGCAATGAAGAAAGTTAAATCGGGGAAAGCCCCAGGAATTGATGGAGTGTGTGGTGAAATGCTGAAGCATGGGGGAGAGATAGCAGTAGAATGGATGTGGAAGATGTGCAGATTGGCCTGGGAGGAAGGTAGAGTCCCGGAGGATTGGAAGTCAGGTATAATTATTCCCTTGTACAAAGGAAAAGGGGAAAAAGAAGTGTGTGGTAATCATAGGGGCATTTGTCTTCTTAGTATAATAGGAAAAGTGTATGGTAGGATACTTATTGACAGAGTTAGAGAAAGAACAGAGAAATTAGTTGGAGAAGAACAGGGAGGCTTTAGGAAGGGAAGAGGTTATGTAGATCAGATATTCATTCTTAGATCTTTAATGGAAAAGTTTCTAGAGAAGGGAAAGAAGTTGTATGCGGCTTTCATGGATTTGGAGAAAGCATATGACAGGGTGGATAGACAAGGATTGTGGAAAGTGTTAAGAATATATGGAGTAGTTGGGAAGTTGTTGAATGCTGTGAAGAGTATGTACGATGGTGCGAAGGCTGCAGTGTGTGTGGATGGTGAACTAAGTGGATTTTTTTCTTTGAAAGTTGGGTTGAAACAGGGATGTGTCATGTCTCCATGGTTGTTCAATCTGTACATGGATGGGGTAATAAAAGAGGTACAAGGTAGGGTAGTGGATGTTGGAGTGGCCCTGGTGAGAGAGGATAGTGTTTGGAAACTCCCTGTACTGTTGTTTGCAGATGATACTGTGTTGTTGAGTGACGACGAAGGGGAGCTGCAAGGCTTGGTGGATGAGTTGGGAGAGTGTGTAAGAAACGGAATCTAAAGGTGAATGTAGGGAAGAGTAAAGTGATGGTCTTTGAGAGAGGTGAAGTCAGTGAATGTACAGCGAGGTTGGATGGTGAGGAATTGGAAAATGTGAGTACGTTTAAGTACTTGGGTAGTGTGATGAGTAAGGATGGAGGTTTGGAGGGTGAAGTGCTTGAAAGGGTACAGCAGGGAAGAAAGGTTGCTGGTTCTTTGAAAACAGTGATAAGAAATAGGGAAGTAAGCATGGAAGTGAAAAAGTTACTACATGACAGTATTGTGATACCAACTCTAACGTACAGAAGTGAAGCTTGGACGTTGTTGGAAGGACACAAGTCAAGAGTGAGAGCAGTGGAAATGAGTTATTTAAGAGAAGCCTGTGGAGTCACATGGAGAGACAGGCTGACGAATGAGGATATAAAGGAGCGTTGTGGTGTGGATGTGATAGGAAGCGTTATGAGGAACACACTGAGGTGGTTTGGCCATGTGGAGAGGATGGAGGGTGAAAGACTGATGAAGAGAGTGTATGTGAGTGAGGTGGAGGGGGGAAGAGGGAGGGGGAGGCCGAGGATGAGATGGAGGGATGGGGTGGAGAGGAATATGAGAGAGGGGGGTGTGAGTTGGGAGCAGGGCAGTGAAATGGTGGGGGACAGGGCGACTTGGAGGCGATTTGTTTGTGGCCACCCCAAACGGGATTGAGGTGTCTGGCAATAGATAGATAGATAGATAGTATTAGTACAATGATTGCTAAAGGGTATGCCAGGGGACAAGTGGATATCTGTACATATGAATGATGGTGATGAAATTTTTCCAGTTTCTTGAAAAATCATATTTTCTGAATGAGTGAAATTTTTCCAGTTTTCCGAAAAATCATATTTTCCGAAACCTCAATTCCAACCATTTTGGAATTTGGGAATTGCACTGTGTAAATATTAAGAGAACTTACCTGCTATGTCAGAAGTGTAATACTGTTAAAATGTCTGTAAAAACTTTGGTTTGAAGAGGATGAAGGAACCAGTGAAATTATTGTACAGCAGGTTCTGTAATCCTGTCTCTAAACAGTTAAGGCTGAGCCTGTCTGAATACTGCTCAGTTGTTATAGTACAATAAATGCAAAACAATGAAATAGTGTTCACAAGCCTCAGGTGACAGCTGCAACCCATCCTCTGACATCTGACCATGACTGGAGGCATCATGGTGTTGTCAGTTCAGAATCCTGAGAGGCACATCCTCAGAGCATTTGGGAACCATTAAGATCAGAGGAGGAGGGTGGATGTACTATACTCTTCAATGCCAACTCAAAAGCAACAGCCAGAGGGGCCCTAGTTCAGATGTGTCATCTGAGTGGTGAGGTGTCAGACATGGGTTCAAGCAGAAGCATCAGGCATGAGACCTGGCACCACGATAATCTCCTAGACAAAGGTTTACACCCAGTGTGATACCACCTTGAAAGCCACTAAAGTGGCAATAAGATGGTAAACATACAGACATGATACCAGTAAGAAAAGACAGACATTCTGCAGGATGCATTGATTCTCCAAAAAGTCATGCATCCTGTACTGCAAAAGCAGAGGAATGTGTCCAGCATGGAACAACCCAGAACCCCTTGTGACAAGAGGAAGCCAACATCGAGGGAGGACACCAGAGGCGGCAGCCAGACACCCTTGAATGGCAAGCCTTGGTCTAAAATATGACAAGAAAGAATTTAAAATATGATAGCAAGACAATAAACTGATCCCTCAGTTATTGCTCATAATTGGTACTGAACATAGTGTGGTAACCAATACGCTGAATCTATGGGATTTAACCAAATTGGTAACAGGCACCTCAAATGCAAGCCCAAACTTTCCCATTTACAACAATTTAGACCCAGTAAATGCATACACACATACAAACTGTTACAGTAAGCACCTGAAACACACACAGGCATGGTTAGGTTAAGAGAAAGTGATGACTGGGGCACAATAAGAGAGAATATTCAATCTGTTACTGGGTACACATACCTCATCGAACCCTTGACCAGTCACTCCCCTTGCACCTAACTGTGGATTCATTGAGGTATATGTATGGTTTAGTTTATGCAGCAGCAAGACCTTACCAGTTCACTTTTTATTGTTAAAGTTTGCTTTCTGTATTTCCTTTTTATTATTATTGGTAGTAAACCAAGTTTAGTCCCCTACAGCATCAAAAAGACACACCATTGTGTGGTTTGTCAAAGACAGATGGACGACATCTCAGTACACTATTTTTTTTTCATTCATTCATTCATTGCCAGACGCCATGTATCCCAGACGGGGTGGCCAAGGGCTTAGAGTTAATTGTTTTACAGGGAGGGGCACTAATCCTCCACCAACCCCACTTACACTATTTTTGTCACAAATTTATCCTTATCACTGATGATTTATCCAGACTAACCCAAGTTTTCGTAACAACCCAATTTACCCTATTTCCTGCCATATACTGTACACTTTTTTTTAATGCAGACTTAGATGGGTGTGTATGATCATAAATGCACAGTAAATGAAGCATTCTGTGGGTTAGATAAGCACACACATCAAGGATTGAGTTATTGCATCACACCATGCTCATGATGAATTGTAAACAAAGAACAACTGATCCTGTCAAATGAAAGGTAGTGGTGAAAGGCTTATATGTTCATGTATTTCCCCTTTAAATACCCTTTAAATAAATAATTTAATGTAAAATTTAAAATAATTTAATGTAAAAATATCCTAACCTAACCTAATCTAGTTTACGATATTTTGGCATTTGGTTAAGTTACCATTGGTTAGGTTAGATCAGGCTAGGTCATGGTTAAGTAAAGTTAGTTTATACTGGGTTAGGTTAGGTTAGGTGATTTTTAGTTGGGTTGGGTTATATCATTTTATTAAGTCAGACAATCTAGGTTAGGTGCTACTGTATGAATATGTAAGGTTAAGTGTGTAATATTAAATTTCAGTAAAGCTGAGTAGGTTTTAGAAGGCCACCCATTACGCCTGTTAAACAACTATCACAAAAGCAAGATGAACATTGATATAAAGAACAGGGAAAAGAAAATCATGACTAAACAATCTTCTACCACTACAAAAGTTATCAGAATAATATAAAATACAACCAGGGAGAACAGGAAGTGAATCAATAACGTAATAATGCTTTTAAATGAACATGAAGATATCTGTAACCTTGAGTGGCTGGCTTGAATGCAAACAAATGCTGTTCAAACAAACATGTGTTGTATACTACTGTGCTTTTGAAATTATGTGAGTATTTTATCAGTAATGATATTAATATGAGTTTATGAAGCACAAAACTGAGCATCACAATGTGTGTAATTAAAAACAGTATTAGCAAGCATTTGACCCCAAATATTACTGTTCATGACTTTGGAGTGTAGCAAAGCTTCATGAAACTCACCTTCTACCCCAGCCGTGATGGCGTAGGCCAGTGTAAAGCAAGTATTCACATCTAAAACGTCAAGTCATAGAGTGTGCGACCTAAGGGATAATGGACTGAACAGGGGGGCTGCCAGAGATCGAGCCATTAGGTGACAATGGCAGACACATGCACGAATGTTGGAGCTTTTATAAACGATACAAGAATGATAAAACTTGCTGTTAAAGCATATTTTTCTGTCCAAAATATTGTTACCCCATGCCTAAGTTGGCCTGAGCCTGAGACTCATACTCATGCACTAACACATGCCTAATGTGCTTATTTGCCCAACACATCAGCCCATTACTTCATCATACAAGTAGCCTGTTTTCACTGGCAGGGACCTTTTAGCCATCAAAACTTGTTTTTCATAGGCCCACACTATTACAGCTAGAGTAGAAGGTGAATTTCACAAAGCATTTCCCACACCTCAAAGTTATGAATAGCAATAATCAGGGTCAAATGCATACCGGTATTCAATTAAAGTATACAAATTGTAATGATCATCTTTGTACTTAATATACACATATTCAATTACATATTACAGAAAAATACTCAAATAATTTGAAAAGCCAAGATGGTATAAAACTGATGTTGGTTTGACCAGCATCTGTTTATAAACATGCCCACCACTCACTCAAGGTCACAAACTTTCCTCACTTTAGATTAAGCAGCAGAAATACCTTACTGATTCACATCCTCTTTTTCCTGGCTGTTTCTACATTTTTCTAATAATTTTCCATCCATCATCCAATCCTATGTCACCCCACAAGGAGCTTATTAGGAACTCAGGGCTAGGCAAGTTGGTCCTGACATTTAAGATGAGAGTGACCAGCCTCACTCATCCCTGAGTGGCATTACATGAGCAATAAACCCCAACCACCTTGGGATATAAACCTACACAGGCTCAGTCCAACTGGAGCACCTTAATTACCCACTAAACCACCAAGTCCCACAATTTGGTTATATGGTTACCACCCAGTGTAGTAAATGGTTTCCTGGTGTACAGGAAACCATTTGGCTTGTCACTCAGTGTAGAGTCACCCATAGGCAGAGGGAAAAGGAAAGACAGACAGAAGAGGGAGTGTATAGTCAACCGTAGGCAGCAGAAAGAGGAAAGAAAGACAAAAGAGGAAAGATGCAAGACAGGAAAGGACAGACACCCAAAGCAGCACTACACTGAGTGGATGGTATGTGCCCCCACCTGTTTAATGCTGGTTTTATTTTCTTCTTCTTTTTATCAGTGTTCATTCTGATTCACCCATGTTTCTTTCTCAAGTGTAATGGCAGACCATCTAAAAACACAGTACAATCTATCAAAATTTACAACTAGTCTAACCTTTCGTATTCATAATCTAGCCTTACCTAACCTAAATTGTCAAACAAAATATAACAACCTAATAAAAAAATAACCTAACCTAACATTACTTAACATAAACCCAATCTAACAAACCTAACCAATGGTAACTTAACCAAACGTGCCAAAACAACAACCCAAATGAATTTCATTAAGATGAGTAGCTCTGTGGCATGTGAGGGCACTCACCATCCACTCACTTGATGTAGTGCAGCTCTCGGGTATCTGCCCTTTCCTCTCCTCCATCCTACTTTCCTTCCATCCTCTTCGGTCATTCGTTCCTCATCCTTCTGCCTATGGGTAACTTTACACTCCCTCTTCTGTCTGTCTTTCATTCATTCTTTCCTCATCCTTCTGCCTGTGAGTGACTCTACACTGAGTGACAAGCCAAATGGCTTCCTGTACACTGGGAAATCATTTACTAACATGGGTGGTAACCATATAACCAAATTTTGGCACCTTGTGGTTTAGTGGGTAATTATGGTGCTCCAATTAGATTGAGCCAGTGAAGATTTATATCCATGGGATGACTGGGGTTTATTGCTCACGTAATGCCACTAGGGGTGAGCAAGGCTCGTTACTCTCATCTTAAATGTCAGGACCAACTTGCCTAGCCCCGGGCTCCTACGGTCCTCATGGGGCAATGTAGGATTGGATGATGTTGATGATTGAGTAGCTTTTAGTATGAGTCCAATACACTCAAGAAACAAAGCAAGGTGGGAAAACAAAACATGGATAAAAACATGAGGGAAACAAAATCACTATGAAGTAATTTTTAGCACCATTTAAAAAAAAAAAAAAAAAAAAAAAAAAAAAAAAAAAAAAAAAAAAAAAAAAAAAAAAGAATAAAGAGGACTGGTAAGGTAAAAAAAAAAAAAAAAAAAAAAAAGTAAGAATAAAAAGAGGACTGGTAAGGCCTTTCTGCTGCTCAAATTCATTCATTCATTCATTGCCAGACGCCATGTATCCCAAACGGGGTGGTCAAGGGCTTAGAGTTAATTGTTTTACAGGGAGGGGCACTAATCCTCCACCAACCCCACTTGACACGTAGGGATGCCAACAGCATCTGGTGTTCCCAGGCGGTCCATTTACTCTGAGTCCACACTTAGGGGCAAGAGGAGTGGTTGGTGAAGCGTGTGGTGAGGCACGTTTACCCAGTAACTAATTAAAAACCAGAATCCACCTTAATGTGCCATTTTAATCACTTTTTGCCAATCTAACTATGCCTGTGAGCATTTCAGATATTAATCACAGCACTGTGTATGTGTTTAACCCGCCCCGTCCCGACGACGTATGGGTACGTCACCACGATTTGCATTTGCCAGTCCCGGCGACGTACCAGTACGTCGTGCAATTGCAAGGTCGCTAATTTGCACAATTTTCAATTTTCGCATGTGATTTTTCGTATGTATACACGGGACACCTTCCTCTATTCCTGTACAAGATACCAAGCAGGGACAATGCCTTACACTGCATAACCTCCCCCCTCCCCCCCTCACGCCATTGTCTTGGTAAAGGACCTGTTACCAGTGACCTGGCTAGTAAAGTTATTCAGGGCCAGAGTGATTCCCCAATCGATGACAATGTGGAGGACAATGTTTACATAGCATTAGAAGAAGAAACAGCCAGAAATAATGATCAGGTAGTGTGGCAAAAATAGGTCAGGTATGGTGATTAGTTAGTGAGTGAAACAATGCTTATAATGCCTTTATTACTGCTTGAAAACCAATATACTGTCATACTACATATACATTCGTACCAAGTAAATAAATAAATACCGTTTATGAGTGGATAAAATAGTTACCCTCCCATAGAACTCGTTTGCTTTGGTGCCAGCATGTTAGAAAACCCACTCAGGTAAGGAGGAACTCCTACCTGGATTGGGCACTTTAAACCTCAGGTGAGCGATTTCTCTATGAATTTTCGATGTTTCTCACCAAAAGCGAAGGTTTTAGCCAAAAAAAAAAAAAAATCGAAAATACCTCGGGACTGGGGGATGTCGGAGGTGCGGAAAGCCTCGGGACGTGACGGGTTAATGGGTCTAATTAGTCATAAGAAGGAACACTAGGATGGATCTTGGGTGCCTGGGAACAATTAGGATAAATCCCATATGTTCTGGGTCTTCCTTATTTGTGAATTTTTTCATTAATATGTGCCATATGTGGTACCAATTACATGCAATAACCAAGGGATGACTGTAATACATGCAATATGCATATAATACATGAAGAAAGAAAAAAGGTCAAACTGGGAATTAATAAGCCACCCACACTTAGTTAAACAGAGGAAGGGAAGGGAAGGGAGAAATGGGGAAACAAGGAGAAGAGAAGGAAGGAAAGAGCAACTAACCTACCATTTTATATGCTCAAAAAAGGCATAAAATCTCGCATACAAAATTCAAAGGATATCCCCAAGGACGGCTGGGAGAAGCTGAACGACCAAGAAGCAATGAGCAACTTCCACAACATAGTTCAACCTCCCCAAATTTCCAAAACAAAGCAGGGGCAGTAAGAGTCAAGCTAGTATGTACAGTAGTGTTCATAAGTCCCGATATACATGTAGTTGAGTTGTCTACTGCTGTGTCCTCTGCTGGTAGGATGTTGAACTATTTCACTTCCTACCAGGTCAAATTATGTTCATTGTATCAGGCAGTAAGTGCAAAAGTTTCATAATCCAAAAGCCGTGAGCACTACAATAAACAACACGCCTTTAAGAGTATCAGGACCCATGAACGCGACTACACTCTGAAAAGAATGAGTCAGATAAATGATGTGTGGGCTGCACATGGAGGCTTCAGCTAACACTGTATATGAAGGCTTCAGTTAACAAAGTATTAGGAGAGAGATGTACTTTATATGCCTGGCCAATGTGGTTAACCTACATCAATGTGATCTTCTTTTCCACTGGGGCAAGAAGACAGGAGAACCTAATGTGACACCTAATGGGTAATTCATAATATTATAAGGCAAAATGCATCTCCCTTCCTGAACCAGTGTTGAGAGGACCACTTTCCCTCCATTCTACCAACAGTGTCTGACATTTTTTTTTTTGAGGGGGGGGGGTCCAAAAGAAAATGTTACCAGAGAACAACACTAAAAATTATCTTGCTTTGTGATGTGTGATTAAGTGGTGACACTGACCTTTCCAACCGCTCTACCAGTCAATGTTACTTTAGTCAGTCACTGAGTAACTGATTTTTTTATGTTTGATAATTAAACACAAAAGGTCTATTACATGTGTCTCATTTCAATATACTCTGAAGGATACATATCAGAAGACCAATAAACACCATGTAATTATATTCTCTTGCAACAGATATACTGAACTGAACATCTGTGTTAATTATGACTTAACTCTGATAACCAGCAGCCAGTAGTCAAATACTGTACAAAATCTAGTACACAGATGAATAGTGACTGAGAAGAAATTCATGCCTCACTGTAGGAAAATGTTCTGGAGAGAGGTGAAAACAGTAAGACAGGGTGGAAGTGAAGTTAGCAGGGGAGTGAAAGATAAAAATGGTAGATTACTAGTGGAGAAGGGAGAAAAAGTGAGCAGGTGGAGAGAACACTTTAAGGAATTGTTGAACGTAGAGGATGGAAGTAATGCGAGTATAAGTGCCTGGGGAATGGCTGGGAGGAGGGAGGTGAGAAGACAGGAAGAAATCAGTAGGATAGAAGTTGTGGAAGCAATGAAGAAAGTTAAATCGGGGAAAGCCCCAGGAATTGATGGAGTGTGTGGTGAAATGCTGAAGCATGGGGGAGAGATAGTAGTAGAATGGATGTGGAAGATGTGCAGATTGGCCTGGGAGGAAGGTAGAGTCCCGGAGGATTGGAAGTCAGGTATAATTATTCCCTTGTACAAAGGAAAAGGGGAAAAAGAAGTGTGTGGTAATCATAGGGGCATTTGTCTTCTTAGTATAATAGGAAATGTGTATGGTAGGATACTTAGACAGAGTTAGAGAAAGAACAGAGAAATTAGTGGAGAAGAACAGGGAGGCTTTAGGAAGGGAAGAGGTTGTGTAGATCAGATATTCATTCTTAGATCTTTAGTGGAAAAGTTTCTAGAGAAGGGAAAGAAGTTGTATGCGGCTTTCATGGATTTGGAGAAAGCATATGACAGGGTGGATAGACAAGGATTGTGGAAAGTGTTAAGAATATATGGAGTAGATGGGAAGTTGTTGAATGCTGTGAAGAGTATGTACGATGGTGCGAAGGCTGCAGTGCGTGTGGTTGGTGAACTAAGTGAATTTTTCTCTTTGAAAGTTGGTTTGAAACAGGGATATGTCATGTCTCCATGGTTGTTCAATCTGTACATGGATGGGGTAATAAAAGAGGTACAAGGTAGGGTAGTGGATGTTGGAGCGGCCCTGGTGAGAGAGGATAGTGTTTGGAAACTCCCTGTACTGTTGTTTGCAGATGATACTGTGTTGTTGAGTGAAGACGAAGGGGAGCTGCAAGGCTTGGTGGATGAGTTTGACAGGGTGTGTAAGAAACGGAATCTAAAGGTGAATGTAGGGAAGAGTAAAGTGATGGTCTTTGAGAGAGGTGAAGTTAGCGAATGTACAGCGAGGATGGATGGTGAGGAATTGGAAAATGTGAGTACGTTTAAGTACTTGGGTAGTGTGATGAGTAAGGATGGAGGTTTGGAGGGTGAAGTGCTTGAAAGGGTACAGCAGGGAAGAAAGGTTGCTGGTTCCTTGAAAGCAGTGGTAAGAAACAGGGAAGTGAGCATGGAAGTGAAAAAGTTACTACATGACAGTATTGTAATACCAACTCTAACATACGGAAGTGAAGCTTGGACATTGTTGGAAGGACACAAGTCAAGAGTGAGAGCAGTGGAAATGAGTTATTTCAGAGGAGCCTGTGGAGTCACGTGGAGAGACAGGCTGACGAATGAGGATATAAAGAAGCATTGTGATGTTGATGTGGATGTGATAGGAAGCGTTATGAGGAACACACTGAGGTGGTTTGGCCATGTGGAGAGGATGGAGGGTGAAAGACTGATGAAGAGAGTGTATGTGAGTGAGGTGGAGGGGGGAAGAGGGAGGGGGAGGCCAAGGATGAGATGGAGGGATGGGGTGGAGAGGTATATGAGAGAGGGGGGTGTGAGTCGGGAGCAGGGCAGTGAAATGGCGGGGGACAGGGCGACTTGGAGGCGATTTGTTTGTGGCCACCCCAAACGGGATTGAGGCATCTGGCAATAGATAGATAGATAGATAGACTATGAAAATTACTTAAGAAAGTTTTTATGTTAAATGGTAAATTTACCATGAAGGTAAGTGATTATTTTGATTGTCTGATATTATTTAATCTTACTCTTTCATACTGTATGTATGTATGTATGTATGTATGTATATATATATATATATATATATATATACAGTAACTCCTCTAAGACCCGGATAACCAAGACCTGGTCACCCCAAGTCCCGGACATTTTGGGCTTGGGTCCATTAGTCCAAGTCTCGGATATTCCCTAAGATATCCAGACAAAAGGACATCTGGACGAAAGTCCGAAACGATCTGGGACACAAACACACACACACACACACACACACAAATCGATGTGTTCATCCTTCCTCTTTAAATTTGCCACGTGGTGACGAACAGCTGTGTTTTGGCGCGTAGTTCTGGCGACATATGCTAGAGTGCCCTTGCATCCTCCTCACTTCTCACCTACCTACTGTCCTGGCTGCATGCAAAGGATTAAGTGCAGCCAAGAACAGAATGTGCAGTGTTAAAATATAATTCACAGTACAAAGGATTAAGTGCAGTGCAACACTGGATTACTGTACGTGCTTCAAGTGCACCTTTACTACTGTCAGAGACATAGAGGGGGCAGGTTAATCTTTGTTATGGCCACGGACATGTCAGAAGTACAGCAGAGTCTTCATACAACACAAGATAGGTTATGCAGAACCTCGTGCAAAATCAATTTCTCGATAAAATGTGACATATTTACATGTAAAACAGGGGGTTAGGCTCTAGGAGGCCCATATTTTTTGTTGAAAATATATTTAAAGATAGGTTATTACAAATACGTCTGCCATAAGACATCCAAGACGTGTGTTTACATTACGATCTCGCCAACTTAACACATCAGTGCTTTCTAACCTAACCTGATCGACCGGTTTTGCCCCTAAATACTCCCCATAAAAATTTTAACCACCAAAGATTGCCATGAGGCCTCTTGAAAGTCCTTATTACCATTCAAGCAAAAACTTCTGACCTAATCAACATGTGAATAATTGCCGCCCAGAATCATGCACATTTCACCAAGAAGCACTTTCGGCGAACTCATTTAAAAGAAAAAAAAAAGTGTGAAACTATTTTTGAAAGTTACTAGTCATCAACAATAAAGGAAAAAAATATACATACTGAAGTCGTCAGCATGGAGTGATTGTGTACTTCTTACATCTCAGATATGCACGAATGCAGTAATTGTGAATAATAAGCAAGTCAGCCAAGCAGTATAATTTGTATGACAGCAAAGCATACAGCAATTCACACAAACTGAACTCACATAATGATCTTACCTATTTACGTCAACAAGTAGTGTCTTCACATACCGTAAGAGCAGAATTTTCTCTGCCAAAGACTGTCAGTTCGTAACAAAGGTTGGGTACAAAGATTTTTTTTTTTTTTTTTTCACTCGTTGCACCCAAGGCGAAAAAATGAATTTTACTGCTCCTTCATTATTAACTTTTTTTTTTTTTTGAACAAAGAAACTGTCCACATCGTAAACACAGCCGACTCATTTTGTCTGATTGTTTGCATATAACCTCCCACAACAAATGCCTCTTCGTCCAACAAATTTACATTTTCCTTTGGAATAAATGATTTTCTTGTGTTCAAAGCAATTTCAGGGTGTTTAGGCATAACCAAAGTTAGTTTGGAACCACATTCTCAGAGTTCTGATCAATCGGTGAGAGTTGGCCTGCAGCCCCAAAGGACCCGGGTTCAAATCCCGCTGGGGCAGGGAACAGTTTAAGGATTTGAATTTCATAAAAGCAGACTCTACTGATCTACCAGGGGACCCGCTGACATCTCGTAAAAATACCCCTGCTAATACCGGTACACCAGTCCTGTATGAGACAGCCCTAGCATGTATTCAATATGGACGGTGGGTGTTAGCACCGAAGTGGTGACATGTAGAGGTGTGCAGTACGTAGGAGGACTACTGGGCCTTGAAGGCAGGCTGTGAAGCCTATGCCCAGAGTCGGTCTCTCTCTCTCTCTCTCTCTCTCTCACACACACACACACACACACACACACACACACACACACAAGCAAATTTAGAAAAGAAAAGGGATAAAGGTAGAAAGCAAGATGATGATTTCTACCATGAACTGGTTGAAATGGAGACTCGCAATAGACTGGTAAAGCGTGTACACAAACTGGAAATGGCCTTTCAAAATGAGATTGATGAAATAAAGAAGCAGATGCATTTGCAAAAGGAAGAAACAGAAAAACTAGGAAGGGAGGTCAACAAGAAAGACACAAACATCAGTGAACTAACAGTGGAAGTGAGTACACTTAGGAGGAAAATGAGTGAAATGGCAAGTACAGTAGTCAACCATGAGGGTATTATGGAAGAGTTAAAAAATGATACAGAAACAATTAGGCAAGTAAATAGTCTGATAGACCAGAGCAGTGATATTGAGGAGAAGATAACACAGGTGAATGAAGCTGTGCAAAGCTACAAAAATGATGTGGAAACCACTTATGCTGAAATGGTGAAAGTAAAGAGAGACTTAGAAACAAGGGTGGAAGAAAAAAGCATTAAAAAGGAAGTGACAAGAATAATCCAAAACAATCCAAAGTTAGTCAGAGATTCAGTAGATATCAACAAAACTATAGTAATCACTGGTATAGAAGAGGAAGAAATAAAAAACAAGATCTCAAGAGACAAAAAGGAGATGGCAAATGTAATGAGTTTATTGAAAGAAGTATCAGAGGAAATCTGTAGTAAAGACACAGAGGAACACAAAAGGTTAGGGAAATACGAGAAAAGCAAGTCAAGACCTCTGAAGGTAACTTGCCAGAGTGTAAACACCGTGGAGGAGATACTAAAAAATGCAGAGAATCTTATGGAAAAAGAGGAGTTCAAAAATGTATGGATAAAAAGATGCCTAACACAAGAAGAACTGGAATTACTGAAAGAGAAGAGGAAGGAAGCAAAAACAGAAAATGAGGGAAGATCAGAAGAAGAGAAGAACACATTTTTTTTACAAAGTAATAGGATTGCAGGTACGAAAGTGGTACATAAACAGGAGGGAATAAAAAGAAGGAAGGTAGTAGAACCATGTCATGACAAGTATATAAACAAGATGATTAAGTTGATGTACTCAAATGTGGATGGAATGGTATCTAAATTATTAGAGATGAATGATTATGTCAGAGAAAATGAACCACATATAATATGCCTAACTGAAACAAAATTAACACCAAGGATATCAAATGACATACTAAACTTAGAGGAATATAATATATGGAGAAGAGATAGAAACTTAAAAAAAGGAGGAGGAATTATAATATTAACTAAGAAAAATCTAAAAGTCAATGAAATAAAACTAGATATACCCTCACAAGTAGAGCTGATTGCAGTAGAGATCAACACATCTGAAGGGAAAGTAATCGTAGCCAATTTGTACATGCCACCCAGATCAAATACATGGGAAAGATACGAATATGAGGACCTAACAGAGAGTACAATTCAGAGTTTTAGAGCATTACTACATCAAATGGAAGCGAAATCGGAAAGAATTATACTAACTGGAGATTTTAATACAAATATAATTTGGAATACTCTAAATATAATAAGCCAAGAAAGCTGTTGGGACCAAAAGCTCCTGGATCTCGTGCAAGAGTTTTTCCTAACGCAACATGTGAGGGAAACCACCAGAAAAAGAGGACTCGATGTACCTTCAATGCTAGATCTCATATTTACTAGGTAAGAAAATGATATTGACAGTTTAATATATCACCCTCCACTCGGCAAAAGCGACCATGCAGTACTAAATTGCAACTTCAGGATAGCATATGACATAGTTAACAGCAATGAAAGTTACAAAAAGAGTCTAAACTATAAAAAGGGAAATTATCATGACCTAAAGAATTATTTCTTAGAAGTTGATTGGGAAAATGGGCTTCGAGGACAAGATTTAAATGCTGTATACAAAAAATTGTGAATTTTATGAAATAGGAGTCCAGAAGTACTGTACATCCCACAGCACAAAGCAGATAAGAAAATACAGAAATGTTTCAATACACAAAGTAAAAAATCAATAGAAAGAAGAGATTTGTTGTGGAATAGATACAGAAGACACAATAGTGAAAGGGCATATAATAATTACAAAGAGGCAAGAAACGATTATACAAGAATAAGGAGGGAAGCCCAGAAACAGTTTGAGGAGGATATAATAAATAAAAGTAGTGATCAACCGAAGCTAATTTACAGCTACATCAGAAGCAAAACCAAAGTAAAGATATAATACAATCCATTATGGACGAGGGAATCACCTATACACAAGAGAAAGATATTTGTGAAGTACTAAATAAGAATTTCCAATCAGTTTCTAAGGAAGAAAAACATTTTGAGAGGGACTATGTGGAACATGCATGTCCACACATACTACCAGATATACAAATATCAGAAAAAGTAATACAGGAGGAGTTAAGTAAATTAGACAGAGGAAAATAAATGGTCCTGATGAAATTTCATGTTGGGCACTACGAGAATGTGCAAAAGGATTTAAGTAAACCATTATTTTTAATTTTCAAGAAATCCTTGAGTCAAGGTAAACTACCTGATATTTGGAAGAAAGCAAATATTGTCCCCTTATTCAAGAAAGGGAATAGACAAAATCCACTCAACTACCGACCAGTATCACTGACCAGTGTTGTAAGCAAGGTATTAGAAAAGCTTATAAGAAAAGCTTGGGTAAATCATCTAGAAGAACACAAAATGATAACAGAAAGACAGCTTGGTTTCAGAAAAAGAAAATCATGTATTACTAATCTGTTGAGCTCCTATGACAGAGTAACAGACACAATACAGGAAAGAGAAGGATGGGTGGACAGTATCTATTTAGATTTCAAGAAAGCATTTGACACAGTACCACACCAAAGACTTTTATGGAAATTGTACCATCAAAGAGGAATTCGAGGCAAACTGTTTTGTTGGATGAAAGATTTTCTCAAAGAGAAATGAGAACAGTACTAAGGGGAAACTACTCATCAAGGAAAGAAGTGACTACTGGAGTACCACAGGGCTCAGTGCTGGCACCAATCATGTTTTTAGTGTATATAAATGATATAGACAGTAACACTGGAAATGAAAGCTATCTAAATATGTTTGCAGATGATGCAAAAATACAAAGGAGAATTACTAACACAGATTCTTGTAAAGAGCTACAAGAAGAATTAAATAAATTTCATGAATGGAGTAATACATGGCAAATGGAGTTCAATGTGGACAAGTGTCATGTAATCAAGTTTGGTAAAAGTGGAAAAAGACCTGATTGGGATTATAAGTTAGGAAATAAAACCCTACACACATCAGAAAGAGAGAAGGACCTAGGTGTGATTATCAGTAACAGACTATCTCCGGCTGACCACATCAGTGAGAAGGTACGGAACATGTATACACTGCTTGCAAATATGAGAATAGCATTCACATACATAAATGAAGACATGCTAAGAAGGCTAATAACATCATTCATCAGACCAACCCTGGAGTATGCATCAGTAGTCTGGAGTCCTCATCTCAAAAAACACATAGACAAGATTGAAAAAGTTCAAAGGGCCACTACAAGATGGATACCAAGCTTAACCCCTACACCGCGGGCTTGTTTACCAATGACTTGCGTGTGCCGCGGGGTTATTTGGGCTCCGACAGACTCTCAAAAAATATTTGCCAAAAATCAGTTATTAGTCCTAGAATAATAAAATTACATATGCTTATGGCACATACCTTCAGCTTTCTCCTGGAATGATTGTTGAGCCTTCGTCGGTTACCGTAGGACTTGTGGAGACCTCTGAAGTAGGGTAACGAAGTCTCCACTTTACACTTCCCAACAACCCGTAATATGATTACCACAGCCAGATACAAACACTATAAACACTATTCTACAATTTTCAAGTAGTTTGGGATCCATACTAAAAAAAAAAACACTGTGAAAGCAATGGAAATTACGAGCGCGTCTGATCGTCGCACTGGCACTAGTTCGCTCTTGGTAGTCTGTCATTTATTATTCATAAAACCCCTCACACTTTATATTTCTATTACTATATAACACTTATATATATCTACAGTCTTTATCCATAAGTTTTCTTCAGTAGTATTAGTTTATTGTCACTGTAGGGATTCAATTTCTTTCAGTAAAATACGTAGCATTCACTTTCTCGTCCTGTATACTGGCATTGAGAGTGAATGTCACTTTCATCTTCACTCTCATAACTCATAGCATTCAGACATGCTAGAGTGAAACTTTCACTTTCATTACTCCTAGGGTATATACTCGTATTCTTATAATACTACTCATTTACATTTCTATTTACGTTCTCTATTTTATTTACGTTATTTACATTTCTATTTTATTTACACTGTGTTGTGCACTGTCACTTGAAATAACTTATAAAACTATTTTCCATTGTTCACGTTTATTTACATTCATTACTTTCACTTGCTGTTTACACATTATTTACAATTCCACTTGCACTGTTTTACTCAATAGAAAGATCGTAGTCACTCTTTTATCAATTGTCAGCCCTTTACCTCTTTCCACACGAGGTTTAGTTGGGGGTAAAGGTCACAGGGCCATTTGCATGGGGGTGAAAAAAGGCCTTGAAGTCAGCAAGAAGAAACATACGTACCCTCGCTTCGGAAGATGAGAGTAAACTGATAACGGAGGGCCAGCGTGGAGGCCTGCTAAGGGGTTATTCAGAGTTACCAATATTACTTCTTGAAACAGCTAAGTCTAGCACTGATATGATTGGCAGGAAATCTAGACAATACATTATAAATTTGGTAGTTCCAGGTGAATGTAAATATCACTTAGGCTTCTCCCTTCCCTCCTTACATGTATATTTATTACGAAAATAGATTAGAGGCCTACTTGGGAGATATATATTCAGAGCTACCAATGTTAGATCTTGAAACAGCTTTGTCTAGCACTGATATGATTGGCAGGAAATCTAGACAATACATTATAAATTAGGTAGTTCCAGGTGAATGTAAATATCACTTAGGCTTCTCCCTTCCCTCCTTACATGTATATTTATTACGAAAATAGATTATAGGGCATATTTCAAGGGGAAAAAAACAGCGAAAATTAGCGAACGAGTGCACGTGAGGTGTTGTCAGGTGATAATTAGCCAATTCCAGGTGTATGGCACTCTCACTTACCTTATTTCTTTCTTGTATATATTATTTGGTATAAGAATAGGACATAGGGCTTATTTCAATGGATGAAATCAGTGAAAAATTCCAGGGAAGATTTACTTAGCGTAGCACGGCCGGGCAGGCGAGAGGATAGGGTAATGGAGGGGGGGTAGGGAGGGGAGTCAAGAACGGGGAGAAATGGCTAAATTGTCAACAATGGATGGGAGTACAGATGAGATTAGGAGTGCTGACTAGTGTTGGACATTGGCAGTACTGATAGATGATACAAGCCCCCACTTGGAAGCCCGGGTGAATTCAAAATAACACAGAATCACAAAAGCGACGCCCCGCGGTATGATCCCTTGCTCCCAAGCGTCACGAAAGTGACGCCCCGCGGTTAAGGGGTTAAGGGATCTAAGCTACGAAGAAAGACTAAATAAACTGAATCTACCAACACTACAGGAGAGAAGGAAAAGAGGCGACATGATTATGCTATATAAATGCATATCAGGGAAAGAGAAAATAGACATAAATGATTACATAACATATGGGGAAGCATCAGCAAGAGGACACTGCAAAAAACTGCATAAGAAGAGAGGTGATAAAGGCGTAAGGAAATTCAGTTTCCCAAACAGAGCAATTGATCATTGGAATGCATTACCGAATGAAATAGTGTGTGCCAAAACAATTCACAAATTTAAGGATATGTATGATAAATATGGTTTAAGACATGGGACAGTACGAGCTTGACTCATTCCTGTAAAGATACAATTTGGTAAGAACACACACACACACACAAAAAGGAAATAAGCAAACAAACGCTTCTCATCACAGCAATGATACACACAACACTGAGACAGCCAGTGGCAGGTGGTGTGGGACATGGGTCACATGGGTCAGGTCCTGTCAAGGAAGCCAATCAGCGAACAACAAAAGCATTACACGAGAGTTGTAAACAAAAGCAGTCATCTGAAAATCCATTACTTAAACGTACCCACTTCCCACACAGTTTCTCTCGTGCAATTGAGTGAAATTACTGTGCTATTAATTATGGGAGAAACTAAATGCCCATGTTATTGTAAGATTGTTGTTTTTGTCTTAAATCGCGACTCTACTGTATTACACTGCTAAATATTTTCCTTACTTCTAAATTCTCATTCTCTGGTTCCTCTTTGTTTATTTTATGGTCTCTGTCACTTATTTATGTGCACAGGGTCTTGAATAGGTGCTGTGCATGTCCGGTAGGGAGTTATTTAGGTGGCTTTCAAAGTTAGGTTTGGTTGGGGTCAATAAGTACCTGTCCAGGGGCATTTTGCCCAAGTCCTGGACAAGACCAAGTCCCAGATGTTATTTGGACTCTATTACGTCAGATATGGGAGGGGTTATTGTGTGAGTGTGTGTGTATTTACCTAGTTGTGATATGCAGGAAATGACCTACACTCGTGGGGTACCGTTTCTCAATGTCAAATTTTGCTCTAAACTCGTTTAAGTTTTTAGACTGAACGATCCCTTTGTCCAGGTTATTCCACAGGTCTATACATCTATAAGGAAAACTATATTTCTTGATATCCTTCAAGCAGCTTGTCCTCTTGTTATTCTCTTATCCCATAAAAACAGATCTCTGTCAATTTTATCTACTCCGATCATGGTCCTGAACACTGCAATCATGTCGCCCCTCTCTCTCCTTTCCTCTAAGGAAGCCAAATCCAGCTTTTCCAGCCTCTCTCTGTACGACAGATCTGCCAGACTGGGGACCATCTTATTTGCTGTCCTTTGTATTCTTTCAATCTTGTTTACATCTTTCTTTTTGTGTAGGGACCATATTACTGCTGCATATTCTAACCTGGGGGGGGTTAAGGCCACTATTAAAATTTTCATCATATCCTCATCCATGTAATGAAATGCTACTCCTATGTTAGTCAAAAGTTTATACGTCTCTCTAACTGTCTTGTTAACATGTTTTTCAGGAGACAAACTATCCTGGACCAGCTCTCCCAAATCCTTCTCTTCTCTCACTTTTGCGATAGGTTCATTGCCCATCAAGTAATTCAGTGATGGCCTCATGGTACTTTTACCCATTTCCAATATTTTACACTTCTTTGCACTGAATTTAATTTCCCACTTCTGGCTCCAGTCATGTATCCTATCCAGATCCTCCTGCAGCATTTTACAGTCCTCCTCTGCCTCTACTTTCCTCAGGATCTTTGCATCATCAGCAGACAGACTTGCATAACTGTTCACTCCCTCTACCATATCATTAACGTAAATCAGGAACACTACTGGAGCCAACACAGACCCCTGGGGAACTTCACTTGTTACTTCTCTCCATCCAGACATCCTGTCCTTTATTACCGTCCTCATTTGTCTGTCTCTCAGAAAGTCTCTCATCCATTCCAAGAGGTTTCCCTTCAGTCCTCCTATATGCTCTAGTTTCCACAATAGTCTCTTATGGGGTAAATTGTTGAAGGCCTTTTCCAAATCTAAATACACACAATCCACCCAACTGTCTCTCTCCTGTAGCATTTGCCCTTTTCCATTCTTGAGGCACTTTCCCTTCTTCCAGAGAACACACAATTAAATCGTGGATCTTATCCACCAGTTGTTCTCTGCATTCCTGCAGTACCCAATTAGAGATTCCATCTGGTCCTGAGGCTTTCCTTATATCTTGAGTTTCCAGTATTTTATACACTTCCTGTACTTCCACTTTTATATCTTCCATCGCTACATTTCTAATCACTCCCTCCCCTTCCACAAACTAATTTTCATTAGCGAAAATTGACTGGAAACATTTGTTCATTATTTCAGCTTGCATTGCCATACCTTTATTAATCTCTCCATCTACTTTCAGTTTGGTGATTCCTTCCTTTTGTTTCAATTTGCTGTTGACAAATCTATAAAACAGTTTGGGTTCATCCTTACATTTGTATACAGTATTATACCTTTTTCAAAGTTCCTTTCTTCCTCTCTATGTATTGTTGTATATTCTAGGTCTTTTATATTCTTCCTTTGTTCTGTTATTACCTCTCTTCCTCCAGTTGTTCCACGCCATGTCCCTCTCTTTTTCTGCTATCATACACCTATTAAACCACTCCTTTTTCCTGTTTTCTTTCCCCCTTACTCTTGGTACATATTTTTCCACTCCCGAATTATAGAGGTCTAGAAAGATTTCCCACTTCCTCTGTATCTCTCCTGTTTCTCTGAATTTTCTCCAATCCGCATTTTCGAAGAATTTTCTCGATCCTGTAAAGTTTGCTTTCCCAAAGTTGTATCTTCCCTGCCTATAAAACTCGTCTCTTGGCAACACGTTCCCTACTATCATCTGGAACTCATTGACCACATGATCACTTTTTCCTATAGGACAAAGATATTTCAAGGATTCTATTACATCAGGTTCTTTGGTTAGAAGTAAATCTAATCTTGCTGGTGTGTCCTCACCTCAGAATCTTGCCTCTTCTTTTTACCCTCTGCGTCATCACATTGTTCATTGTTATGTTTAACAATATAGTGCCCCACAAATCTTCACCGCTTCCCGAGTCCCACTCCTCCCAGTTCACCTCTTTACAATTAAAGTCCCTCATTAAAAGTACCGTATATCATTGCTTTTCTCGATCACTTTCTGTACATAATTAGCCATGTCTGACAACATCTCCTGGTATTCATCATCATTCTATGTTTTTGTCTTAGGGGGAACATATACTACTGCCATATCTCTCCCACCATGCTCTCCAGTTTCTAGTTTCATATTTATCACTTCAGCCCTATCCTCTCCCATTGCCACAGTAACTACATTTATGTTGTTCTTCAGTGCTATCATCACTCCTCCTCCCGTTTTTTTCTTTTCTTTATCTTCTCCACAGTTTGTATTGACCATCTCCCATATGGACATTAACATCCTCTCTTAACTTAGTTTCTACAAAGCACATAACATCAGGTCCACGAACCCTCAAGAAGTCATTGATTTCCAACCTAGCCAATATTAAGCCATCAACAGTAGTATATGCCACTTTCACATTTTTTTTTGCTGTTTTTTATACCCTCTTCTCTCCATCGGTACCACATCCTCAATTTCTGATCCATAACTCTCCAATAAAACATTGTCTTCTCTTCCTCCATTCTCTGTTAGGTTTTTGCCTTTGCTTCCTTTACTAACCCCTTTATTTTTGCTCTTCTCCCTCATTTGCAACTCTCCTTATCCAAACATTTTTGAACCCCTTTTTGTCTGATAATTTCCAAGTTCTGTTGATGATTTCTTTTATCATTACCTGGGACTTCAACTTTACCTTCAATGGCCTTGCCCCTTCTTTGATGATTTCTTTTATCATTACCTGGGACTTCAACTTTACCTTCAATGGCCTCGCCCCTCCTTCCTCATACTTTCCTAACCTACACTCTTCTTCAATCTCTTCTTGAGCTTCATTGTTAACCTCCATAACTGATACTATTTCTTTAAACTTACTCAGTTCTTCTTTTGCTCTTTCTGATCTTACTATCATACATTTTTCTTTTACTCCTGAAATTATTACACATTTCTTCTTATCTGCTACATCCCTGACTAACGCTTCCCTACTTCTCAGTACCCTAACCACTTCTTTCTCCACCCTTTCCTTACGTTGTTGTTCTACAATCTCTTTCAGATTTACGTTTCCCTCCTCCTGAATTTTCTTCCACCCTCATGTTGTTCCCTGATTTCCTTAATGTGCTCATCTTGCATCTTTGACTTAGAGTCATACTCATCTAGTTTACTTTTCATCCTGTCCCTTTCTTCTTCTTCCAACCTCTTATTCTCCCTCTTGAGCTGTTTTATATCATTTGATGGAGAGTCGTTACTCACTTTCAATTCTGTGACTTCTCTTTCTTGCTCTACACTACGTGTGCAAACTTTTTCCAGTTTACTTCGTAGAACATTGATCTCTCTCCTGCTTTTGGGTTTGTTCCTGTAACTCTCTAATTACTACCCATACCTTTTTTAATTCCTGGACATTCCTCTCCGCTGTTCTCTCTAATCCAGCTACTCTTGTTTGGTTCAACATAGTACTTCCATTTCCCACATCATCTTCGGAGAAGCCCTCAAATTCCTTTTCACCATATGTATACAAAGCTCCGTCACCCTCCGCCATTGTACAACCACATGGAATCTTTCAATTTCCACTATATCTTGTGCTCTTTGACCGAAACTCGCGTTTTTTTTTTTTTTTCTATTGACCGATGGGACCACCACTCACGCACTCATTTACATAATCACAACAGGCTGCTCTCCTTTTTCGTTACTGATTTAGCAATTATTTCCGCACGAATAATAACACGATCCAGGAAGAGCTCCGTCTCTGTTGGCAACCTGAACCTATGTATTTACCTATTTACTTATTTGTATTTACCTATTTGTAGTATACAGGAATTGAGCAATGCTCATGTTATCCTGTCTCCATATCCACATTTATCAAGTCTACCTTTACACACATGAATGTTTTTCTCATGCACCACCTCTTTGTCTGAGTCGTTCTAAATATTTAAGAATATACCTAATTGTGATATACACGGAATGTACTATGCTCGTGGGTTTCCGTCGCTGTTTCTCAATAAGTCGAATTTAACTTTAAACTCGTTTAAGTTTTTAGACTGGACGATCTCTTTGTCCAGGCTATTCCATAAGTCTATACTTCTGTAAGGAAAGCTATATTTCTTGATATCCTTCAAGCAGCTTGACTTTTTCAATTTCATTCCATGTCCTCTTGTTGCTCTCTTATCCCATACAAACAGATCTTCTTTGTCAATTTTATCTACTCCCACCATGGTCCTGAACACCGCAGTCATGTCTCCCCTCTTTCTCCTTTCCTCTAACGAAGGCAAATCCAGTTTTTCCAGCCTCTCTCTGTATGACAGGTCTGTCAGACTGGGGACCATCTTGGTTGCTGTTCTTTGTATTCTCTCAATCTTGTTTATATCTTTCTTTTTGTGTGGGGACCACACTACCGCTGCATATTCTAACCTGGGGTGGATCATGGCCACTATCAATTTTTTCATCATTTCCTCATCCATATAATGAAATGCTACTCTTATGTTAGTCAAGAGCTTATAAGTCTCTCCAACTATCTTGTTAATGTGCTTTTCTGGTGACAAACTATCTTGGACCAGCACTCCCAAATCTTTCTCTTCTCTCCTTTTGTGATTAATTCATTACCCAAAAATAATTCAGTGATGGTCTCCTGGTACTTTTACCCATTTCCAATATTTTACATTTCTTTACATTAAATTTCATTTCCCACGTCCGGCTCCAATTGTGTATCCTATCCAAATCCTCCTGCAGTATTTTACAATCCTCCTCAACCTCTATCTTCCTCAAGATCTTTACATCATCAGCAAACAGACTCGCATAACTGTTCACTCCATCTACCATATCATTTACGTAAATCAGGAACATTACTGGCGCCAACACTGAGCCTTGAGGGACTCCACTTGTTACTTCCCTCCATCCAGACATCTTTTCCTTTATTACTGTCCTCATTTGTCTGTCTCTCAAAAAGTCTCTCATCCATTCCAGAAGTTTCCCCTTTAGTCCTCCTATATATTCTAGTTTCCACATTAGTCTCTTATGAGGTACCTTGTCAAAGGCCTTCTCTAAGTCTAAGTACACACAATCCACCCAACCATCTCTCTCCTGTACCACATCAATCGCTCTTGAGTAAAAGCTCAACAAATTTGAAACACATGACCTTCCACTTCTGAATCCAAACTGACATTCAGCCAAAATATTCATCTCTTCCAGATATTTTATCCATGTCTCTCAGGATTCTCTCACACAATTTTGCGACCATGCTGGTTAGAGACACTGGTCTATAATTCAGAGGTTCTTCCCTATTTCCTCCCTTGTAAATTGGTACCACATTTGCCCTCTTCCATTCTTTTGGCACTTTCCCCTCTTCCAGTGAGCATACAATTAAGCTGTGAATTTTATCTGCCAGTTGTTCTCTGCATTCCTTCAGTACCCAATTAGAAATTCCATCAGGTCCTGGGGCTTTCCTTACATCTTGAGTTTCCAGTAATTTATACACTTCCTGCACCTCCACTTTTATATCTTTCATCACCGGAACATTTCTAATCACTCCCTCCCCTTCCACAAGCTCCTTTTCTTTAGTGAAAACTGACTGGAAACGTTTGTTCATTATTTCTGCTTGCATTGCCGCATCCTTAAAGACCTCTCCATCTACTTTCAGCTTGGTGATTCCTTCCTTTTGTTTCCAGTTTGCCATTAACAAATCTATAAAACAGTTTGGGTTCATCCTTGCATTTGTCAATTATACCTTTTTCAAAATTCCTTTCTTCTTCCCTACGTATTCTTGTGTATTCGTTTCTTGTTCTTTTATATTCTTCCTTTGTTCTGTCGTTACCTCTCTTTCTCCAATTGTTCCACGCCTTATCTCTCTTTTTTTTGGCTATCATACACCTTCTATTAAACCACTCCTTTTTCCTGTTTTCTTTCCCTCTTACTCTTGGTACAAATTTTTCCACTCCCAAATTATAGAGGTCTAGAAAGATATCCCACTTCCTCTGTATCTCTCTTGTTTCTCTGAATTTTCTCCAATCCGCATTTTCAAAAAAGTTTCTCAATCCTGTAAAATTTGCTTTGCCAAAGTTGTATCTTCCCTGTCTATGAAGCTCGTCTCTTGGCTCAACGTTTCCTATTAACATCTGGAACTCAATGACCACGTGTGTGTGTGTGTGTGTTCTTACCTAATTGTTCTTACCTAATTGTATCTTTACAGGAATGAGTCAAGCTCGTACTGTCCCGTGTCTTAGACCATATTTATCGTACATATCCTTAAATTTGTGAATTGTTTTGGCACACACTATTTCATTCGGTAGTGCATTCCATTGATCAATTGCTCTGTTTGGGAAACTGAATTTCCTTACATCTTTATCACCTCTCTTCTTATGCAGTTTTTTGCAGTGTCCTCTTGCTGATGCTTCTCCATATGTTAAGTAATCATTTATGTCTATTTTCTCCTTCCCTGATATGCACTTATATAGCATTATCATGTCACCTCTTTTCCTTCTCTCCTGTAGTGTTGGTAAATTCAGTTTATTTAGTCTTTTTTCATAGCTTAGGTCCCTTAAGCTTGGTGCCATGTATTACTCCATTCATGAAGTTTATTTAATTCTTTTTGTAGCTCTTTACAAGAGGAATTCTCCTTTGTATTTTTGCATAATCTGCAAACATATTCAGATAGCTTTCATTTCCAGTGTTACTGTTTATATCATTTATATACACTAAAAACATGATTGGTGCCAGCACTGAACCCTTTGGTACTCCACTAGTCACTTCTTTCCATGATGAGTAGTTTCCTCTTAGTACTGTTCTCATTTCTCTTTTTATGAGAAAATCTTGCATCCAACAAAACAGTTTGCCTCGAATTCCTCCTTGATGGTACAGCTTCCATAAAAGTCTTTGGTGTGGTACTGTGTCAAAAGCTTTCTTGAAATCTAAATAGATACTGTCCACCCATCCTTCTCTTTCCTGTATTGTGTTTGTTACTCTGTCATAGTAGCTCAACAGATTAGTAACACATGATTTTCCTTTTCTGAAACCAAACAGTCTTTCTGTTATCATACTGTGTTCTTCTAGATGATTTACCCAAGCTTTTCTTATAAGCTTTTCTAGTACCTTGCTTACAACACTGGTCAGTGATACTGGTCGGTAGTTGAGTGGATTTTGTCTATTTCCTTTCTTGAATAAGGGGACAATATTTGCTTTTTTCCAAATATCAGGTAGTTTCCCTTGACTCAAGGATTTCTTGAAAATTAAAAATAATGGTTTACTTAACTCCTTTGCACATTCTCGTAGTACCCAACATGAAATTTCATCAGGACCACTTGCTTTTCCTCTGTCTAATTTACTTAACTCCTCCTGTATCATTTTTTCTGCTATTTGTATATCTGGTAGTATGTGTGGACATGTGTGTTCCACATAGTCCCTCTCAAAATTTTTTTCTTCTGTAAAAACTAATTGGAAATTCATATTTAGTGCTTCACAAATATGTTTCTCTTGTGTATAAGTGATTCTCTCGTCCGTAATGGATTGTATTATATCTTTTACTTTGGTTTTGCTTCTGATGTAGCTGTAAAACAGCTTTGGTTGATCAGTACTTTTATTTATTATATCCTCCTCAAATTGTCTTTGGGCTTCCCTCCTTATTCTTGTATAATCGTTTCTTGCCTGTTTGCCCTTTCACTATTGTGTCTTCTGTATCTATTCCACAACAAATCTCTTCTTTCTTTTGATTTTTTACATTCTGTATTGAACCATTTCAGTATTTTCTCATCTGCTTCTTTGTGCTGTGGGATGTACTTCTGGATTCCTATTTCATAAAATTCACAGAATTTTTTATATACAGCATTTAAATCTTGTCCTCTAAGTTCATTTTCCCAATCAACTTCTAAGAAATACTTCTTTAGGTCTTGATAATTTCCCTTTTTATAGTTTAGACTCTTTTTGTAACTTTCATGTCTGTTAACTATGTCATATGCTATCCTGAAGTTATAATTTAGTACTGCATGATCGCTTTTGCCGAGTGGAGGGTGATATATTAAAATGTCAGTATCATTTTCTTGCCTAGTAAATATTAGATCTAGCACTGAAGGTACATCGACTCCCCTTTTTCTGGTGGTTTCCCTCACATGTTGCGTTAGAAAAAAACTCTTGCACGAGATCCAGGAGCTTTTGGTCCCAACAGCTTTCTTGGCTATTTATATCTAGAGTATTCCAATTTATATTTGTATTAAAATCTCGAGTTAGTATAATTCTTTCCGATTTCTCTTCCATATTATGTAGTAATACTCTTAAACTCTGAATTGTACTCTCTGCCAGTTCCTCATATTCGTCTCTTTCCCATGTGTTTGATCTGGGTGGCATGTACAAATTGGCTACAATTACTTTCCCTTAAGATGTGTTGATCTCTACTGGAATCAGTTCTACTTGTGATGGTATATCTAGTTTTATTTCATTGACTTTTAGATTTTTCTTAGTTAATATTATAATTCCTCCTCCTTTTTTTAAATTTCTGTCTCTTCTCCATATATTGTATTCCTCTAAGTTTAGTATGTCATTGGTTATCCTTGGTGTTAATTTTGTTTCAGTTAGGCATATTATTTGTGGTTAATTTTCTCTGACATAATCATTCATCTCTAGTGATTTAGATACCATTCCATCCACATTTGAGTACATCAACTTTATCATCTTGTTTATATACTTGTCATGACATGGTTTTACTACCTTATTACTTTTTATTCCATCCTGTTTGTGTACCACTTTCATACCTGCAATCCTATTACTGTACTTTGTAAAAAAATTTCTTCTCCTCCTCTTCTGATCTTCCCTCATTTTTTTTTTTTTTGCTTCTTCCCTTTTCTCTTTCAGTAATTCCAGTTCCTTTTGTGTTAGGCATTTTTTTATCTATGTGTGTTAGGCAACTTTTTATCCATGTATACTCGTGTGTGTGTGTATATATATATATATATACAGTAATCCCTCTAATATCCGAACGCCCAATATCCGAACATCCCCACTAACCGGACATAATCGTCCCAGGATCCAACATTCCCAAAATGGTCCGAAAACCGCCAAAAAAAAAAAAAAAAAAAAAAACGAATTTTTCCCACCCGTAATTTGAACTTGCCACATGCGGCGCGGGAGAGCATTGTTGTGGCGCGTCATTCCTCCGACGTCTGATAGAACGCTGCTGCATCCTCCCCACTTTCTGCCTGTCTCTCGCCGCGAGTGCACGCTTGTCGTTATGGCTGCCCACGTACTCGCTTTTGTGGTGGTGCCTTACCTGCTACAGGCACTCCTGCTGCTCTCGGGCCTCCTCTTAGTGTGTGTGATGATGGCCCTGCCACCTGAGAAAAGGAAGAGAATGGTGTTGACTCTGGAGAAGAAATGGGAGATATTGGAAAAAGTAGATGCGGGGTGGTCTTCTTCCCGCATCCTCCGCGAGTTCAACCTGGCCCGATCTACTTTGTTCGATATTAAGAGATCCCGAGACAAACTCATGCAGTGCACGGCTGACTTCTCGTCGAGAAGCAAACGCAACGTGGAGAGGAAGGTGATGTTTACTCCCAAGTTTGCTGAAATCGACCGCTCCACGTTGATTTGGTATCGACAGCAATGTGCTGCTGGTGTGTTGGTACGTGGAACGGAGCTGAAGGCTGCTGCTGAGAAGTTCGCCAGGCTTCACGACACCCTAGGCTTCAAGGCATCCGAGGGTTGGCTCTTTGCGTTCAAGTTACGGCATGGCCTTACCAACCGTAAAGCTCATGGCGAAGCTTTGGACGCTAAAGAGGATGGAGTTGACGAGTTTCGGCACAAGGTGAAGGGCTTGATCGTCAGGAAGGGCCTCACTCTCGGTCAAGTCTACAACGCTGACGAAACTGGTCTATTCTATCGCTCTTTGCCAACAAACACTCTAGCCGAGGAGACAGAGAAGTGTGTACCTGGCCGCAGGCTCTCCAAGGAAAGGATATCTGCTTTGTGTTGTGCCAATGCTAACGGCATGCACCAGCTTAAGCCCGTTGTTGTTGGCTGTGCAAAGCAGCCTCGGTGTCTTCGTGGGATGATGGATGTCCTTCCTGTCGTCTGGTACCATTCTTTGAAGGCATGGTTTATAGCTGTGATCTTCAAAGACTGGTTCCACCGCCACTTCGTCAAGGAGGTCATCAATTACCAAACGGAGACACTGGGAATCCCACGCGACCAGGTAAAGGCCCTCCTTCTCCTCGATAGTGCACCTGCCCACCCATGCGACAAGGACTTGGTGGCTGAGAATGGCCGGATTAGGTGCATGTTTCTGCCACCTAATACGACTGCTCTCATCCAACCAATGGACCAAGGAGTGATCGTGGCAACAAAGCACCTATACCGACGGAAGTTCCTGGACGAGGTGATGGTTGTTCTCAAGGACGAGGACGAGTGCAGGGAGGGACGGGACACATGAGGCCAGCCGACTTTGGAAAACCTTCACCGCAACAACATCAAGTCTGCACTGTACAACTGGGCTAGTGCATGGAAGGAAGTCTCTGTGAAGACTCTGGAAAATGGTTGGTCTCGTCTGCTTCTCGGAACGGATGTGGAGTACGATTTTCTAGGGTTTGACGTGGATGACTTCCATGCACGGCTACGTACGCACGGCGACGATGTTGATGTGGACGATGTTCGTGAGTGGTTGGATGACGACGAGGGCGATCCTGGGTATCAGACATTGTCTGATATCGAGATCGCGTCTTCAGTTGCAGGTGTCAGTACCGAGCTTGAAGATTCCGACGAGGAAGGCGACGATGATGCGGACTCCTCTCAGCAGGACACTACTCCAGCCATCCCCAAGCTGAGCTCACTCCGGGAACACCCAGAGTTCGTCCTAGACTACCTGGAACACCCGTACTGCGACAGGGAGATGGGGCCCTTGGGACTTGGGGAGGAAGTGCGTGCTTTTAGGCAGCGCATCATCAATCGTCAGAATCATCGGTTATTGCGCAAATCAACCACTGACAGTTTTTTCAGGCCCATGACCCCCACTGTGCCCAGCCCTGGCTCCACTCCATTGCCTCCCCAAGACAGGCCCTCATGCTCCGAGCCACAGCCCAGCACATCAGCCACGGTGGAGTCACCGCTCGACGTGAGTTTGTGTCTGTCTTCAGAGTCGTCTGCAGTGGGTACACCATCACCACGACCCAGCGACGCACCCCTAGGTCACCTGCCAGTGATACTCTCGGACTCTGACAGTGAATAAACAGCAAGAACTTCTCCACTAGACCACACAGGAATTTACACTGTTGTGCAGTGAAAAGAAACAGTATGTTGTGTTAAGGATTTACAGTTGTGAGTGAAAAGACTAATTTGGAACAAAATTTAACGTAAATAGACTTGTTTGTTTTTGCTTTAGAAAATTATTAGAAGAATGGGAAAAGTTAAAGTGCAGAGTGCAACACTTAGTAAGTTACAATGGAGCATTAGTTAGACAAGAGTGCGCACTGTGAAGAGAACGACTTCTGAGTGCGATTGACTAAGTTCAGTGCAAGACTTCATGAACAGTGTTCTGGAAGTGCTCCAGGAAATCCTTCTTACTGTCAGAGTCCGAGAGGAGGCCGTTATTCATCGAGGTGGACATGGACTTGCTGTAAGTAGGCAGAATGTTTCATACTGTACTTTTTCCATACTATACTTTACCTCAAAACACCTCATTTCACTCTTTAATGTCCTTTATTGGTGTGGAATAGGGGTGTTAGGAGCTATGCATGTGCAGTAGGAAGGTGTTTTGCTGAGTTAGGCTAGGTTAGGGTCCATAAGTACCAGTCCAGGAGCCAGTAACCAGAATGTTTAATATTGTATGAACCTACTTCTAAACCCTCATTTTATGCTTCTTTTGCATTTATTTCAGTCATTTATGTGCCTTATTGGTGTGCTTTGGGTCTTAAATATGTGCTATGCATGTCCAGAGGGAGTTGTATAGGTGTTTCTCTGAGTTAGGGTCCATAAGTACAAGTCCATAAGCTGGGACCCAATATCCGGACAGGACCAGTATCCGGACCTGCCTATGGCTCTATTACGTCAGATATTGGAGGGATTACTGTATATATATATATATATATATATATATATATATATATATATATCACCATCCACTCACTAAATGCAGTGCTGCTGTCAGGTGTCTGCCCTTTCCTCTCCTCCATCCTTCAGTCCTTCCATCCTCTACTATCTTCCTTTCCTTGTCCTTCTGCCTACAGGTAACTTTACACTCCCTCTTGTCTTTCTTTCCTTCATTCGTTCCTCTTCCTTCTGCCTGTGGGTGACTCTACACTGACTGACAAGCCAAATGGAATGGTTTCCTGTACACCAGGAAACCATTTACTACGCTGGGTGGTAACCATATAACCAAATTTTGGCGCCTGGTGGTTTAGCGGGTAATTACGGCGCTCCAATCAGATTGAGCCGGGGAAGGTTCATATACAAGGGATGGTTGGGGTTGACTGCTCACATAATGCAACTCAGGGATGAGTGAGGCTGGTCACTCTCATCTTAAATGTCGGGGCCAACTGCCTAGCCCCGGGCTCCTACGCTCCTCATGGGGAAATGCAGGATTGGATGATGGATGGATGGATATATATATAATCATCAGCAGCAGCGACAGCCGTTTGAGTATCCACTGCAGGACCGGCCTATCCCAACAGAAGTCAGGACGATACAGCCAATGTATCTCTACCAAGTGGCTTATGCTGTCTGGTAGAGATTGTATGTAGTGCTTGTAAGTGTAGTAGTAGTAGTAGTTGTTCCCTAGACAGTCTGGCCGAACAGCCCTGAGTCCCTTAGGCAGGCCATGGCCGAGACCGGGCTTTCCCACAGAGCTCTCAAAGAGTGTATGTTGTGTTGCTGGCATAGGTGATTGTGTGCAATGCAGTCTTCCATAATGTGCTTAATAGTATGGGGTGCTGTGTTGCATCCTGGACAGGCATCAGCGACGGAGTCATCCAGCCTCTTCTGGTAGCTTAAGAGGGCTGGATGGTGCCCACATCTCAGCCTGGCCAGGTGGACTTTGTCCTCACGAGGAAGATAGGATTCAGAAGGGTGGATGTCAGGAGGCCGTGCATGCAGATGTGTGTTGTCTTTAAGTGACTGCATGGAGTGGCGAGTGATCTGAGTGTGGATATGCTTCTGGAAGCTGGTCTGCGGCAGGCGAGGGGGGATAGATGACAGTATTTGTGTATGGTATCGTGTGCTGGGTGTTGTTTTGATATTCCTTGGTGTGGGTGGATGTGCTGCCATATACTGTAGTGGATGTTGTGGGTTTGTGGAGGCTGCAGCAAGAAACTGGGTGTCTCTCATGTCTAAGTGATTTTTTGACTTTGAGGACTTTGGTTTCTTGATGTAGGTGGTCTGTGGGTGTAGTAGCTGTGCAGCCTGTGATTATTTTTAGGGCCTTGTTCTGTATGGTCTGTAGAGTGTTGTAGTGTGTTTTGGTCAGGTTAGAAGCCCAGGCAGGGCTTGCATAATTCATCACTGAACATATGTATTGTTTGTATAATGTGGTGGTGGTTTCTTTGTTGTGTCCGAATGTTGTATGGGCAAGTGACCTCAAAGTATTGAGTCTTAGTGTTATTTTATTATTAATGTTTGTGATGTGTTGTTTAAATGACATTGATGTATTGTATGTTACACCAAGGATTTTGGGTGTGTGTGTGTGTGTGGTAGGGGAGTGTTGTTTATGGTGAGGTGTGGGATGTGACTGTGTTCTGCTGTCCAGTTTGTGAGAAGAGTCACTGTAGATTTGGCTGGGGTTATTTTGAGCCTGTTTGTGGTAAACCATTCATGTAGTGTGTTGAGGTAAGGTTGAATGATGTGTGCAGCTGTGTTTGTGTTTTGGTGTGTACATGTAAGTGTTATATCATCTGCATAGGAAGCTATGTGTATCTGTGGTGTGTGGGGTGTGGGTACGTTGTGCATGTATAGATTAAAGAGTGTAGGGGACAAAACAGATCCTTGGGGGACGCCATTTGTGAAGTTTCTGATGTTAGAAGACTGACCGGCAAATGTTACGTGTGCACATCTGCCTGCTAAGTAGTTTGCCACCCATCTTTTTGTGTTATTGTGCATGTTTGTGTTGAGTATTTTGTTTGTGAGGTTGTAGCGGGGGATGGCATCAAAAGCTTTGCTAATGTCTAGTGTGACTAGGAGTGTTCTGTGTGGTGGCCTAGCTGAATTTATGCCATCGAAAACTCTCTGTGTAAGGTCTGTAAGAAGGGTGTTTGTGGAGTGTAGTGGCCTAAAGCCATGTTGTGACTGGGCTAGGGGAATGTGAGATGTGACTAGTTGTAGTATCAGTCATTCAGTGACTTTAGAGGGGGTGCAGAGGAGTGTGATGGGGCGATGTGAGGAGGGTAACGTGGGGTCTTTGTTGGGTTTGGGGATAGTGATGATATTGCCATGCTTCCAGATGCTGGGTATTATGTTGTGTGAGTAGCTGTAGTTTGACATGTTGGTGAGTGCTTGTATGCCTTCTGGTCCTTGGTGTTTAAGGTGAATGTTGCTTATGTTGTCTGGTCCACAGGCAGATGAGTGCTTGAGGTTGTTAATAATGTGCTTCGTCTGGTTGTAAGTGAAAGGTGCATAGTCTGGGTCTGTGGGGAACTGTCTCTTACGTCTGATGATACGTCGGTCTTCCGGATGGGGGGTTAGATGGCTGACTTGTGAAAAGTGATTGATGAGAGTGTTTGCTTGTTGTTTGTTTGAGGGTATGGTGTCTGTTGTTGTGATGGCAGCATGTGATTGTGTGGTGTTGCTGTTGGAAAGTGTGATGCTGTTTAGTGTTTTGTAGAGTTTGCTGATGTCTGTTTTGTGGTCAAGTGTTTGGAGGTAATTTTTCCAGTTTAGTGTTTGCTGTTCTGATATTTTACTGTTTATCTGAGTGTTGAGTGCTTGTAAGTGCAATTGTAGGTGGCTCTGGATGTGTGTGTAGTCTGTGAACCAAGTGTAATCAGCCCGCGCAAGCCGACTGGGTGCAAGCATACTTTACAGTATGCAACACTCGTTCAACAACAGCATCCCTTGTGTCCGTCAATGCAGTACGTGGCCAGGCAAACACTCCCAAAGTTTATTACCCTGGCGGGGCGCGAACCATGGTCCACCCGTGTATGAAACGCAAACTCTATCACAGAGGCACCATATATCTCTCTCTCTCTCTCTCTCTATATATATATATATCTATATATATATCTATATACATATATCTATATCTATATATATATATATATATATATAAATCTATGTATCTATATATATATGTCTATATATATCTATATATCTATCTATATATATCTATATATCTATCTATATATATATATATATATAGAGAGATAGATATATATATATATAAAAATATATATATATATATATATATATATATATATATATATATTTATATATGTATGCTGCTGTCTGGTGTCTGCCCTTTTCTCTCCTCCATCCTCTTCTGTCTTTCTTTCCTTGTCCTTCTGCCTACGGGTGACTTTACACTCCCTCTTCTGTCTTTCTTTCCTTCATTCTTTCCTCTTCCTTCATATATATATATATATATATATATATATATATATATATATATATTCAGTATATATATATATATATATATATATATATATATATTCAGTATATATATATATATATATATTATATATATATATATTCAGTATATATATATATATATATATATATATATATATATATATATATATATATATATATATATATATATTCAGTATATATATATATATATATATATATATATATATATATATATATATATATATATTCAGTATATATATATATATATATATATATATATATATATATATATATATATATATATATATATATATATTCAGTATATATATACATATATATATATATATATATATATATATATATATATATATATATATTCAGCATATATATATATATATATATATATATATATATATATATATATATATATATATTCAGTATATATATATATATATATATATATATATATATATATATATATATATATATTCAGCATATATATATATATATATCTATCTATCTATCTATTAGCCAGACGCCTCTAATCCCGTTTGGGGTGGCACACAAACAAATCGCCTCCAAGTGTCGCCCTGTCCCCGCCATTACTCACTACCTCCCTGCTCCCAACTCACACCCCCCTCTCTCATATACCTCTCCACCCCATCCCTCCATCTCATCCTCTCGGTCTCCCCCTCCCTCTTCCACCCTCCACCTCACTCACATACACCTCTCTTCGTCA